>NW_012107986.1:1061135-1064170 GCF_000951045.1 Mandrillus leucophaeus | reverse complement strand
TTCTGGATTCTCACCAGAACATTCTGAGACCTGACCTGAAAGGGCCCTGTCCTCAGCCTCCTGCCCTCTCCTCTCCATCATGACTATTCTTTCCTGCCCTGACGTGGGATCCTTACTCCGTTTTGCCTCCCAAACCATTTATTTTGGACAATCATTAAAGATAAATGTTTAAAAAGTCATCTAAGAAAACATGTGTATCCCACTGGAAATTTCAAGGCAGTGAGTCATCACCCTCCTGGTCCCCCTCAAATTCCCATCTCTTATGTAAGGCTGAGTCATTTTTTTGTGAGGTCCGTGCATTACAGAAAAAAATTGGAAGGCTCTCAAGATGAGTGAGTGTGTGTGTGTGTGTGGGGTGGGGGGGCAGGATTGATTCATGTTATTTGCAGCTTTAGGGGACTGGTGGTATCCCTGAGTTAGCATCAGAGATTCCTCATCCCCTGCACTCATTCTTTTTCTCTTTACTTCAATTTCCATCCAGTGATGTTTTTGCTCCAGAGTGCAAATGCAAGCCTTTGTCATCCTGCTGTCCCAGCTCAGGACCACTGTCTGTCATGGGGCCTGAGGACAGGCAGGCCCATTGAGAGGGTGCTCCACTCCCCAGTGTGAACACCCTGAGCAGGCCCCAGAGCCTGAGAGGTGGATGAACTATGTCTTCAGGTCTAGCTTCCAGGTCTGGGTTCTGGTTATTTCTGATTTTCTCAGAAAACCACAGAGGCTGTAGAGCAGGGTCCAGGAGAATAAAGAATTGCAGGTATTTCAAGGGAGCAAACTGAGGGAGCCCATTCTCTAGAGGAATGAGGTTGCTCTTTGGGAGTTTGACCATAAAATTGACACATAGAAATCAAAGCAGACAGAGGCCAAGCCATGCTAAAAAGAGACAGAATGGGACCCAGGCCAGTGGGACCCACATATCTAAAGGAAAAGATGCTGGTCAGAAGGGGTCAGGTCTGCAGCAGAGAAGTAGAAAAGAGCCAGTCCTAGGCACACGGCCACATCCACATCCCACACTGCCTGGGGACAGGGAGTCCAGTGTCCCCATTGGCAATGGCATGTCTCTTGTTGGGGGGGTGCATGCCTTCCACTTTTGTAGCCTGAGATTTTCAATCATTTGCACTCAGTAAGGAAAGGTCCTGGTTCTGAGCCCAGAAGTCCAGGCCTGGCTCCTTAAGCACTGTGCCTACAGGAAAGGGAGGGACTGAATGTAGGGACGAGAGAGAGCAGCCAACTGCTTGCCTCTTTTCTTGTGAATGAACAAATCCACTGTATTAGTCCGTTTTCATGCTGCTGATAAAGATGTACCTGAGAATGGGTATTCACAAAGGAAATTCACAAAGGAAAGAGGTTTAATGGACTTAACAGTTCCACATGGCTGGGGAAGCCTCACAATCATGGTGGAAGGCGAGGAGGAGCAAGTCACATCTTATGTGGATGGCAGCAGGCAAAGAGAGCTTGTGTGGGGAAACTCCCATTTTTAAAACCACCAGATCTCGTGAGATTCATTCACTATCATGAGAACAGTGCAGGAAAGAACTGCCCCCATAATTCAATCACCTCCCACCGGGTTCCTCCCACGACACATGGGAATTGTGGAAGTTACGATTAAAGATGAGATTTGGGTAAGGACACAGCCAAACCGTATCATCCTTCTGGTTTGATACAGTATGAGCTGATGTTGCATGAATTCCTCCCTTCGTCACCATGAGATCACCTCTCATGGATGAAACATAATCAGGAGACAACCTGGAGGGGGTGAGGCCATCAGGTGAATACCATTCTGTGGGATCCACTGGCCTCCCCAGAGGTGTCCTTGGTTTCCCCAGAGGCCTCACCCCTTTCTTCTAACTTCCTGAGCTGTGCTGTCCAATATGGGGGTGGCCACTGGCCCCATGTGGTTGTCAAGCATTTGAAATGTGGTCAGTCTAAATTGGCATGTGGTACACAGGTCAAATACATATAGAATTCTGAAGACTTGGTGTGAAAAAAAAATGAAGAATATCTCATTAATAATTATCTATACTGATTGTACATTGAAATAATATTGTGAATATACTGGGTCAAATAAACAATATTATTAAAATTAATCTCACCTGTTTCTTTTTACCTTTGATCCTACCCAAAGGCCTGCCAGAATGAAAATAAAGAACAAAGACAACAAAAAAACAGCCGACAGTGACAGGATCTTGCAAGCCAAATATCAGGTGAGTGAGTGGTCACTGCACTCAACATTGTACTGGGCGAATAGTGTCCCTCTAAAACTCATGTCCACCTGGAACCTCAGCATGCGACTTTATTTGGAAATAGGGTCTTTGCAGATGTAATTAGATAAGATTTTACTGGGTTTGGCTGATTATAAATCCAATGTCTGCTCTCCAGGGCCATATAAAGACACAGAGACACACGCGGGAGGAAGAAGGCCATGTGGTAATGAAGGCAGAGGTGGGAATGATGCAGCTACAAGCCAGGGAAAGCCAGGCATTGCCAGCACCAAGCCAAGCTGGGAGGAGGCATGGAGGGGTGCTTCCTGTAAACAAAAAAGTATCTGAGTCAGATATCAATCAATCACAGTAGAGGTTTATTTTGCCAAGGTTAAGGACACACGCCCAAGAGACAGGTCTGTGCCTTTCTCCAAGGGTGATTCTGAGGACCTCAGAAAAGGAGGTCCTCAGAGAAAAGCAGGCTCGAGGAAAGAGGTCACATAACTGAATCCATATGTTGCAAGAGAAAAGTAGGTAGGGGAATGGCCAATTATGTATTCCTTTCGAGTTCACTGTAAGATAAGGTGAACATTCAGTAGCTACTGTGGAGGTATTTTACTTTTTATCTGTCGCTATCTGCTCAGGAAAAAAAAAAAAAAAGAAGAAGGCAGCCTCTTCTATGACTCAGCTTTCAGCTTAATACGTTTTTCTTTTGGCAGGGTGAATTAGAGTCCCAAGTTTGTTCTTTCTTTTCTTTTCTTTTCTTTCTTTCTTTCTTTCTTTCTTTCTTTCTTTCTTTCTTTCTTTCTTTCTTTCTTTCTTTCTTTCTTTCTTTCT
>NW_012107986.1:1016930-1060905 GCF_000951045.1 Mandrillus leucophaeus | reverse complement strand
TTTTTCAGGGTCTCACTCTGTCACCCAGGCTAGAGTGCAGTGGTGCAATCTCAGCTCACTGCAGTCTCAACCTTCTGGGCTCAAGTGATCCTCCCACCTCAGACTCCTAAGTAACCGGGATCACAGGTGCATACCACCACACCCAGCTAATTTTTGTATTTTTCATAGAGACAGGGTTTTGCTATGTTCCCCAGGCTGGTCTTGAACTCTTGAGCTCAAGCGATCCCCCTGCCTCGGCCTCCCAGAGTGTTGGGATTACATGCATGAGCCACCATGCCCGGCCTGGGCTCCCAAGTTTTTACTTTGCTTTCACATTCCCTGGAGTCTTCAGAGGGAGCATGGCTCTGTTGACACCATGATTTCTGACTTTTGGCCTCCAGAACTGTAGGACAATACATGTCTGTTGTTTAAAGCCACCCAGTTTGTGATAATTACAGCAGCCCTAGGAAGCAATACATTTAGTATGGAAAAACAATGTGAAATTTCTCATTAGTAACTTTTTATATGAATTAAATGATTGATTTGATAATATTCATTTGGGTTAATATAAATATATTGGGTTAAATAAAATATAGTATTAAAACGAATCTCACTTTTTTTTTTACTTCTTACGAAATTATGGTGATTAAAAAACACTAGGTTGCATGGGTGACTCATTTATGGCTTGCTGTATATTTCTATTAGACAACGCTGTTCTAGAGTGTACCAAACAAAGGACTCTGAGGTCCCTGTGTGTGAGACCCTGTGCCTCTTCCTCTGGAGAAGAGATAGTGGAGAAGCTTTTAAAACAGAAGCCCCGGCAAGGCACAGTGGCTCACACCTGTAATCCTAGTACCCAGGCCAAGGTGGGTGGATCACTTGAAGTCAGGAGTTCAAGACCAGCCTGGCCAACATGGTGAAACCTCATCTCTACTATAAATACAAAAATTAGCTGGGCATGGTGGCAGGCGCCTGTAATCCAAGCTACTCGGGAGGCTGAGGCAGGAGAATCACTTGAACCCAAAGGCAGAGGCTGCAGTGAGCTGAGATCACGCCACTGCACTCCAGCTTGGGTGACAGAGTGAGACTCTGTTTCAAAATAAATAAATAAATACATAAAAACATAAACAAACAAACAAAACAGAAGCCACACAAAGGCAGGAAAGGTTTCTCCACAAAGTCCAGCAGCAGTGTCCCCAAACACGAGGAAATATCAACATTTCAGCCTGAGGTGAGACCTGCAGGAGAATGGAAGTCCCTGGATAGGCTGGGACGAGGAGTCAGGAAAAGTCTTCCATTATGAGTGGGATAAGCCATTATGAGCTGCATTATGTGCAGCTCCTGGCCAGGGTGGGCTCTGCCTTTGAGGACAATCACAGTGCCCCAAAAGGGAACCCTGTGCAGAGAAGGCTAGGGTAGGTGGAAGGCCGGACGGCCACAGGGAATGCTCCTGTCTTCTTTGAGGAGGGCTGGAGCTAGAGCCCCACACCTGCTATACTTTCAAAGTCAGCAACCCACAGCCAGGCCAAGGTTCTAGAATCCTGCCGGCATGCCTTTGCTGGCCGTAGGCTGTGTGGGAGTGGGGTCTTGGGGTTACCCAAAGAACTCATTGGCTGTGGAGTTGGGGGTGTGGGGATGGAAGGTGGAGAGAGGGAAGCCACCTGGCTTAGCCAGACCTGACTCATGTTTTCCTTGGCTAGAGCTGGGATGCCTTTCAAGGTTTCTGTCCCAAGATAGCATGACTGAGCTGGGCAGCGGCTGGATGCTGTATTTTACTGCTTATCCAGGCTGAGAGGGGAACCAAAGATGGTCCCAGAATGTGCGTGGCATGAAGGTCTCCCTTGGCGCTCGAGATCCCGGCAGGAGCTATTAGATTGCCTTTGGAGGTGGGAGTTCAATGGGATAGGAGTTGGATGGGGATCTGACCCAGGACCCCCAAACAGCCCTCACTTTTATGAGGGCCCTGGGATGCAGAGAAGCAGGCCAGTCTGGTTCTTTTTCAGGGATCGGAGGAAGCCCGGAAGTGACCTTGAGACCACTCTCAGGAGGCCCTGTCAGAAGAGCCCCTCCCTCTCTGCATAAAGGTAGCACTGGTTTTACTGTTGTGGTTACTGTTATATGGCTTCCCTGAAAACACCCAGATAGGTTTAAGAGCACAGCTCAGCCCAATTCCCCTATGCAAGTCATCTGTACCTAACCGAGCCACTCTGTGTTTGCTTTGAGGGATACCTGGTTGCTTTTTCTGAAATCCCTTCTCCAGGAAACTGGTTCCAGCTCAAATGCCAGCTCGTTCCAGGAAGACTAATAAAGCAAGTTATTTTTTTCTATAGATATTTACCGAGTGCCGCAAAGCCACGTGCCAGACCTCATCTAGGGACCAGGGCGTAGCAGTGAACAGCGCTTCATGAAACTCCATCCCATTCTCCCTTTCTGGGTATAAATAAAGGAGTCCTCAGGGGGTGGGGTGGTACCTGCAAGGAGGCTGCTCAGGGAGCACGTGTTCTGACCAGTGAACAACTGGCTGGACCAAGGGGTCAGGCTCTGGTGGTGGCGTTGGACCCTGACTCAGCACTGTGTCAAAGCAACGGCGAGAGGTCCCTGCCTGCGTGTTCATCGGCGGCAGGGTCTGGATGCCTCCGCCTGCTCTCAGCAAGGAGCCCGCTTCCCTCCCTGGGCCCAGCTCCAGTTCTCAGACTTTCTCCGTCTGCTTCTTATCTCTGTCTCCAGTGTTTAGAAAATGTCATCTTGAGCAGTCAGGGCTGTGAACAGCCGTGGAAACAAGGAGAGGCTTGCAGCAAGGGAACAGGGGTCCTACCAGGGCCCGGCTTAGAGCACAAAGCTGGTCAGAGCTGGAGGGGCCCTTGGAGACCAGCCTCTCCTGCCAGACACCTGCCTGTTCCCTCCCCGACCCCCACCTCACCGTGGGGAATTGGAGATTTGCAGTTTTGAAAGGTGGGGGAGAGAATGAGACTTTTTCTCCATCCCCAAACTTCCTCCCACCAGCACTAACTCAAGGGATATCCACTCTGTTTTACTTGATCAGAACAAGAAGACCGATTGGATCTGCTTAGGAAGACAAACCTCCCAGGGGCACCCTGTTCAGTCCACTCCTGCTGGGGACAGAAGACCTGCAGGCAGCCCTGGCTCTGAGACTTGCCCTTTCTCAGGGCAGCACAGGTTTCAAAGACCGGGTGCCCTGGGGTGAGGGACAGAGACCCCCAACCTGCTTTCCCTAACATTCCAGGAGAACCCAAATCACCGGCTCTTCCAGTCTCTTGGCCACTTTCCAGGTCCCATGAGGATTAAAAGGAAGAAGTGGACTTTAACTCCAGCGATGGGACTGTGGATAGACTGAGGGTGGGAGTGCCCTGAGACCCACGGAGTCCGCCAGCCGGTTAGTCATAGACAAACACCTCCCCCTTGACTTAGGTGTGTACCTAGTGGGGGCAGAGCCGAGAGATAGATGTTTTCTCCAAATCTTTCCAGCCTTATGACTCTTATAATTAGACCTGGAAAAACATCTTTTCCTTTCTTCATTTTTTTTTTTTTTTAAGACCAGATTGTCTCAAACACAAAGTGATCATTTGGGCCTTTGAAAAGCAAAAGAAAGAGAGAGATGACCTTTTGGAAACAATGCTTTATTTCCACATTCTGCTCCCCTACCCGCTGCCTTCATGCCCTTCTCCCCCTCTCCCCCACGGCCCCCGAAAATGCCCTGCTGCTGTGGCTCTGACTCAAGAGGAGATGGAAGATGACACCCCTGGGTTTCAAAGGCGTTTCCAACAAGGGCTCAGTTTCTTGCAAAGCCTCTGAGAAAACCTTGGCCAATCTCCTGGCTCCCCGCTGCTAGCCTCGCAACTGAGGCTGCTGTGCCTGTCAGGAAGCCTATAAATCCCCAAGTCCGCAAGAAGCTGCACTCTGGAGCTCTCCCCATTGCCATTGCTCAGATACCTGGCTGCAGGCCCTGGGCCGACTTCAACCAGTCTAGAAGCTGATGTAAATAAGCACATTTATCTCAGACAGACCTCATTTTCTGACGAAGTGGATCCCCTCAGGGACACTAGCGATCAAAAAGTCAGTTGTTCCCTATGGGACCACAGCTCTTCCCCACTTGACAGCTGATATTTAATTGATAGCTGCTGTCCTCCATAAGAATATCACATGCTGTTCTTAGAGTTCCAGAAAAATGATAACTCCTTTGTCCCCAAGGCAGGGGAGCAGTGGCTCTCCTCATATCTATCTAACCTGGGGTAAATATATATTAGGGTAACTGCCTATATATCATTGATCAAAAATTCCAATATGCTGCTGCCCTTCTTGAAACTAGAACCAAGCACAGTTTGCAGACAGGAGTTCCTGGGAGTTGAGCAATCTGGGAGAGTTGTATTACTCAGAAATGTTTCAAGTCTGGGAGAAAAAAACAGGAATCTTAGTCTTAGAGAGAAAGATCTGGAAAAACATCAGCCTGGAAGCCTCAAAGATGTGAGACGTCAGCATTAGAAGGACAGAAGTCAGCAGTCGGGGTGGAATTCAGAGCCTCACCAAGGCCATCATGCAGCAAGATGTGGGGCAGACAGAGCTAGGTAGCTCCTCGGACGCTGAGCAGAGTGGCAGGTAGAAGGGAGCAGGAACATCCTAGGAAGGCCCAGGCTGCTCTGGGGAGCTCTGACAGAGAGGGGCTGTCCGACAGCCTGGCTGCCCAGATGCCTATGTTTCAGCCTAGTCCCACTCCTCAGTGGCTATCTGACCTCAGGCGAGTCCCTTGGTCTCTGTGCTTACTTCCTTACCTGTGGCAGGAGATGGAGATGCTCAAGTAAATGACAGAAACACGAAGGTCATGAACAATACACAAGGCAGGAGCCAACCGAGAAGGGCCGGGACCACCAGCCAAGTCTCACCAGCTGAGTTCCATCTCAGGCCCTGGAGGCAGCAGCATTTACAACCACAAAGCAGCATAAATGTGGCCAGCCAGAGGCCTTCTGCCCCTGGGGTGGGTCTCAGGGGCTCTTGCTGTACTGATGTTGCCCTAAGAGATCCTGGCTGGGCCTCTCCCCCTCACCCCACTCCTTCCTGCTCGTGTGTTTGGGATTAACATTCATCCCTTGAACTTTTTCATTTTTCTACTGAGATGGAAACTTGGCCAGTGACCAGGCCTGGTTGTGCTCGCAGTACGGCTGGGCTCAAGCCAAACTCACGGTAATTGTAATCATATGCGAGGTGCCGGCTCACTGGGCGCCAGGGCTGGGGGAGGCGCAGGGTTGCCAGGCAGTGAGAAGGTGAGGGAAGGGCGCTGGGCTGGGCGCCAGGCCCTGAGCCAGTGTGCAGACGGTATGGCCTTGGACTCCTGCCCTCACCTCTGTGAGCCTTGATTTCCTTGTTAATAAAATAAAGGGATTGGCTTATAGGAATTCTAAGGCCCCTGTCCATGCTGTGGGAATTCAGGATATTGTGGGATTTGGACCAGATCTCATGTACTGCCTTTAATCCCTACAACTCCGGCCTGGCCTTTCCTATCCACATAGAGAGACCGTGACCAGAGTGTCACGTAGGAGGGTTCCAGGTTCCCACCCCTGCCCTCCCTCATCAGCCTACCTGCTTTCTCACAGGATACAGAGCAGCAGGAACTGCAAGTGTCACTGTCCCAGGAAGGCAAGCACGGGAGTAGCAGAAGGACTAGGATACCAAGGTGAGATGGGGATGCTTTGAGAAGAGTCTGGAAGGGAGAGGCCGAAGATTATCCAAGACAGCCTTCACCAGCTACCCTGGGGTTCAAGGGCAAACCTAATTCCCATTCCCCATGAGCCCAGGGCTGGGGCTGCCCTTCTGCTTGAGTCCACCCACTCTCCAGGGGACCACTGCTCTGCATTGCTGGGGCAGCCCAAAGAATTCTTCACTCCGTGGGTTTCTATGTCTTCTGTTCACACTGCAATCTCAAAAGCCTGAGAATAAAGAACAGGCAAAGGGCTGTGAACGGTCGTTACCTGGCTAATTACTATTGCCCAAGAGCAAGGGTAACCTTGTAAAGCACCGTCTGAGGAGAGGTTATGAGAAGTTTCTCCAACTTTCCAGAACCCTTGGAATTTCTCTCTCCTCTCTCCCTTTCTACTTCAAATAAGTCTGCTCGCCTCTTCCTTTGTCCATCTCCATCATGTCCTCCCCTGCTGCTTTTCTCTTTCCTCTTATGCCTGCTTCTCCCTATCTATTAAGAGAAGCAGAGTAGAATGATCTAGCAGAAAGAGAATGGCTTGGGAGTCAGGCAACCTTGACCTCTTTAGCCTCAGGCTTCTAATCTATGAAACTGGGAAAATGACAGTCTAACATCAGCACTGCCAAGAAGATTGAACAGGATGTTTCCCCCACATCATTTTACGTAGCTTCTTTATCTGTGCCAGTGTGTCAGTCAGGGTTTGGTTATAATACTGGAAGCTGCTCTAGATATTCCAAATACACAGGGTTTTCATACAAGGGATTTAGAGGCATTCATAATGGACGGAAGGGCTGAATTAGGGAAGATCAGGGAAGCCACTGTCAGACCTCACAGAATCAGGAAGTGCCAGATTGCAGAGAAGGCATGGAGATCATCTCAATTGCCTGTAGCACCAAAGCAGAAAGCAGACAGCGTGCAGGAGCTTGTCTGAAAGCTGCCGTCTACCACGCATCTGCCCAGGCCAGTTCAGAGAAGGACTTTCTCTCGCCTTCAGCTTCTTGACGCTTGTGCAAGTGCATCTTACTGCCAGAATCTAACTTAGAACCATGCTGGAAAGGAATGCTGGGGAATAAAGATCCCTGGATTTCCCTACCCCGGGAGACAGAGGACAGGCAGAGGGGAAGTGGAGGCCTGCCGAGCCTGGCAGCATCCCCCGTCATCAGGGCATAGTCTCCTGGTCCACTCAACCCAATGGCCCTTCCCACTTCCTCGGCTGCATTTGGCAGGAACAAAGGGTTCATATGCCATTGTGTTCTGGGAAGACGGGTAAGGGCATAGGAACAGAGAAGAAATAGAAGAGCTATTTTACAACTTGCGGAGACGTGAAAAAAGGCAGTTAAAAATAGTTGTCTTTCCAGAGGGCACACCATGAAGTCCTAGACATATGGGATGTCAGGAGCAAGCAGCTGGCTGCAGAAGTACCCCGGGCAGGTCCTCTTCTGTGCCCGCTCTCTCTATATCTGCAAAATGAAGGAGCTAAACTCTAAGGTCCCTTTCGTGGCTAAGCTCCCGTGACTCTGACCAGTGAGACAGAAAGATGATGTGCTTGGCATCCAGATGTGATGTTTCAGGTCCCCTCTCCCTCTCCCCTGGGTTCTTCTCTCAGCCTATACAAATACTCAGGTTTTCGCACCCTTTCAAGACAAACAACCAAACACAGCAACGCCTCCTGATGAGAGAGGGGATCTTATAATCCTTTCCTCAACTGCTGCTCCATCCTGCTCCTTCTTTTTACTTCCAAACCTCTTGAAAGAGTTGTGCATGCGCACACTCAAGAGGAGACTGGTGTTCGAGCCCTCTTGGCTTGCAGGTCTCAGGCCTTGGAAGGGAAGAGCTGAAGAATTCGTCCACTGGCAGGTGAATAAGGTCAGTGCTGATGTCACCTGTATGGCTACTCAGCCTTCTGGAAGAAATTGCCTGACCGTGGGGTCCTGCGGCCCAAGAGGCTGGATTTTGAGCGACGTATTCGTTTTCTAGGGCTCGTGTCACAAATTGCCACAAACTTGTTGGCTTCAAGCAACAAAAGTTAACAACAAAGAAAACAAACAACCTAATTCAAAAATGGACAAAGGAACTTGAATAGACATTTCTCCAAGGAAGATACACAAATGGCCAATAAGCGCATGAAAATAGGCTCAGTATCATGAGTCATCAGAGAAATGAAAATCAGAAGCACAATGAGATACCACCTTCCACCTCCTAAGATGGCCATAAAAACAAAAACAATGCAAAACAAAACATTGAGAAATAACAGGTGTCGGCAAGAATGTGCAGAAACTGGATCCCTTGCACATTGCTGGTGGGAATGTAAAATGGTGCTGCTGCTTGGAAAACGGTTGGGCGGTTCTTCAAAATGTTAAACATACAATTACCATAAGATCCGGCAATTCCATTCCTAGGTATATAAGCAAAAGAACTGAGAGTTGGGACTCAAACAGATACCTGTAAACTAATGTTTATAGCAGCATTATTCACAGCAGCCAAAAGGTAGAAACAATCCAAGTGCTCATCACCAGATGAATGGATAACCCAAATGTGGTATATATATACAGTGGAATACTATTGACCAATTTAAAGGGATGGAATTTTGATATATGCCCTGACATAGATGGATCTCGAAAACATTATGCTTAGTGAAATGAACCAGACACAGAAGAACAAGTATTGTATGATTCCACTTACATGAGGTAGCTAGAGTAGTCAAATTCATAGAGACACAGAACAGAATAAAGTTTGCCAGGAGACAGGGAGAAGACAGAAGGGAGAGTATTGTTTAATGGCTAAAATTTATGTTGGTCATGATAAAAAAAAAATAATGGTGGCCGGGCGCAGTGGCTCACATCTGTAATCCCAGCAATTTGGGAGGCTGAGGCAGGTAAATCACTTGAGGCCAGGAGTTCGAGACCATCTTGGCCAACATAGCAAAATCCTGTCTCTACTAAAAATACAGAAATTAGCCTAGCATGGCGGCACATGCCTGTAATCCCAGCTACTCAGGAAGCTGAGACATGACAATCTTGAACCCGGGAGGTAGAGGTTGCAGTGAGCCGAGATGGTGCCACTGCCCTCCAGCCTGAGCGACAGAGCAAGACTCGGTCTCAAAATAATAATAATAATGTAATAAAAATAAAAAGAATAAAGAAAAAGATAATGGTGATAACATAGCCTTGTTCATGTAATTAACGTTACCGAATTTTGCACTTACAAATGGTAAATATGATATAATGTTGTGTATTTTTCACTACAAAAAATGTTAAAGCAAAACAAAACAAACATAAATGTATCCTGTCACAGTTCTGGAAGCCAGAAGTCTGAAATGGCAGGATTGGCCGGGCAGTGCTCCTCTGAAGGCTGTGGGGGAGAATCCTTCCTCGCCTCTTCCGGTCTCCCGTGGCTCCAGGCATTCTTCAGCTTGCGGCTGCATCATTCCAACCTCTGCCTCCGATGACATGGCCTTCTTCTGTGTCTGTCTTCTCCTCTGTGTGTCTCTCATAAGGACACTTGCTATTAGAATTAGGGTCCACCCTAATAATCCAGGATGATGCCATTTCAAGATTCTTAATTATATCTGCAAAGACCTTTTCCCCCAAAAAGGCCACATTCACAGGTTTTGAGGATTAGTATGTGGACATATCTTTTGGGAGGATCATTATTCAACCTATTGCAGTTCCCTCTCCACACACACACCTCTCCGGGTGACTGGATGGGATGTGAGCCTCTAAGCTCAGGGCAGCTCATCCATAGCATGGCCAGCCTCCTGTGATGTGGTGTAGACCGAGTGCAGGAGCTGGGTTGATCAAGCTCATTCTTTCTGAAATGGGAGGTGGGAAACATGGAGAGCCTGAGCCAGTTTGCAGCAGGGCCAGAAGGTGAAATGTGCTTTCCATGTGTGTCCAGTGCAAGCAGAAATTGCGAGGGAGCCGGTGCTGGATGTAAATAGAGGAAACCAATGAGCAGAGAGGAGAGTGAGGAGACACACAGTGAGGAAAGAGATGCCACAAGGGAGATCTTGAAGCCCACCGGAGAGACAGGCTGCTCCCAGGGATGGCTTTGGTTGCTGGCAGCCCTTCAGGTACATGGGAGGGCCATGTGTACCTTCAAAAGTTCCCTGAGACTTTTGATTCCACTTTTGAGTGATTGACTTTTGAGACACTCGCAAAGTCTTTTTGTTGGGGCCACTAGATCCTGATCAGAACAAGGGCAGACAGACATGCCTTGTTCTATATAAAGGTGCCTCAGCCTGAGGTTACCGTGGAAGACCCTTTATGAAGATGGCCTCAATAATTCCTCCTGTATAATGTGCCCCTTTCAATGTGACTTTGCTGCTCTTCCCATCTAGCAGTGAAGTTATTTGTCCTGCCCTTGAATACGAACTTGGCAAGGCGATTTATTTTGGCCGAGGGAATATTAGCAAAGGTGATGCAAATAGAGGTTTGAAAGTACTTGTTCATGGGGTTTGCCCTCTCCTTGGCTGTGGTTAGAATGTAGAGACCATGATGTGAATGAACCTGAGCTAGCCTGTTGGAGAGACCACATGGAGAACTGAGGCCTTAAGCTGGTCAACTGCCAGAAATGTGAAGACATCTTTGACTAGGCAGCCCTAGTCAAACCACCAGATAACTACAGCTGCATGAATGACCCCAGGCAAGACCAGCAGGAGACCCACCAGCTGAGCCCAGCCAAATTGCCGACCTACAAAACTGCAAGCCAGTAAAATTGTTGCTTCAATCCACTACATTTTGGGATGGTTTGCTGTAGGGTGGTAGATGTGTTCTATAGTTCTCACCTAGCCAAGCCCCCAGCACCCCTAAGTGCAAAGCCAGGCTGTAGAGGCAGCTAGCAGGGGTGTGTGGCAGAAGCTGTAGTCTGCCGTGAGTCGTCTCTCGTTTGTCTTTTTAGTAATAGCACAAGTCCACCCAGCTAGAGACTATATTTTCTAGACTTCCTTCAGCTAAGTGTGACCACATTTTTACCAATGGAATAGAATGAAAGTGATATATGCAACTTCTGTGCTGCTTATTTATTTATTTATTTATTTATTTATTTAGACAGAGTCTCGCTCTGGCCTGTGTTGCTTCTTTAAAAGGAACTTGCTTGCCCTAGACTTCCTCTTCCTGCAGGCTGGAATGCAGAGCTGGTGCCAGCAAGGGTGGAGCTCTGTGACAACCTCTATGATAGGGCTACTCAAAGTCTGGTTCACGGAACTGGCGACTTGATACAGTCAATGAGAAGGTGAGTACAGAAATCAAGATGAAGTGTTCACAAACTTTCATAACAAATTGACAAACTAATATTAGGCCTATTGACTATAACAGTAGAAAAAAAAAATGGGATTTTAAAACCGTGTTTGGGCTGGGCGTGGTGGCTCACACCTGTAATCCCAGCACTTTAGGAGGCCAAGGCAGGTGGGTTGCTTGAGCTCAGGAGTTTGAGACTAACCTGGGCAACATGGTGAAACCCCGTTTCTACAACAACAACAAAAAAAACCCAAAAAACGAAAACATTAACCGGGCATGGTGGTGTATGCCTGTAGTCCCAGCTACTCGAGAGGCTGAGGTGGGAGGATCACTTGAGCCCAGGAAGTTGAGGCTGCAATGAGCTGTGATGGTGCCACTACACTCCCTGGGTGACAGAGTGAGGCCCCGTCTCAAAAAATAAACAAATAAGTAAATAAATAAACTGTGTTGGGTTTTTTTTTTTTTTTTTTTTTTTTTTAAGTTTTAAGTGTATTCCACAGAAGTACTATTACTTTATAGCAAATTGGGCAAAAAAAATCTGGCTTTTCCTCTAGATAGCCTGAAAGGCACTGCTCTAGGGGATGGTGAAGTAACAAGTCACCCTGGAACTTAGAAGTGACTTGAGCCTTGTCAGGATACCGTCTTTTGGCCTGTCATTTTCAGTATACCACCTTTCTGCATACCACCTTTTTCCACAAGGCAGGACGTCTAGCAGCATGAAGGTCTACAGTCTGTCCTTCCAGCCTTACACCCGAAAAGGAAAGATGCCTTCTCTCCTTAGCTCTATTTAGAACAATTTCTGGGAAATCTGTGGCTAGTCTGGCTCAGGTCAGATTGCCAACCTCACAACCCATCACTGGGACAGGAAGGAAGGATCATGAAAGATGAGGTCTCCCCAGGAGTTCAAGACCAGCCTGGGCAACATGGTGAGCACTTGTCTCCATTAAAAAAAAAAAAAAAAGATGGAGGCTCCCATTGGACCACACAGCTGAGGGTAGGAGCAGCTCCACAAGGGGGTGGTGACTGCTCCCAGGAGAAGGAAAGTACAGGGCAGATGAGAGATAAGTGTCCACCACAGGGAGTTCCCTGCTTTCTCCCAACTTCTTTATCTTGTTCCCCAGCCTCCTACAAAACCTTTCTACCAGGAACAGCCTTCCAGCTCCTAAACCAGGGGATGGGGAAAAGAGAGGGCAGCAGAGGCAACAGCACATGCAAAGGGCCAGAGGGGAGACGGGTCACACTACTTTTGTGAATGGAAAGCAGCTCAGGATGGCTGGTGTGTTCCAAATCCGGGAGCAGGAAGATGTGGGGCTAAAGACCAATTCTGAAGGGGGGTGGCAGGGAGTCCCCAACTGGCTATAACTTAAACAGAGGACCCTGCCTGCTATGTAGAGGACTGATGGGGGGCCAGGCTGGAAGCGAGAGACCAATTAGGAGGCTGTTGGAGTCATCCAAGTGACAGATGATGGTGGCTGAAGAGTAAGTGATGTGGAGGAACAAGACAAGTGCATTCAAGAAACATCTGGAAGGAATAATCGGCAGGATTTGGAGATGAGCTTGCAGTGGGAGATATGGGAGAGGGAAGAGTCCTGAGTGACTCTTGGGGACGCCCATGCTGCTCACGAGGAGAGGGGAAACAGGCAGACAGGTACGGATGGGGAAAAATGAGGCCGGCTTCCATCGTGGACAAGCTGGGTTGGAGGTGCCAATGGAACATTCAGATTATCTTTGTTTTTTGCATACACCATTCCAGGAGCCTCTTGCCTGGTTGTGCTTCATTTATTTTTTTCTTTTTAAGTTAAATTAATCTGACCTTCAGTGGTTTTCTACTTTCTATACACTGCCATCTAAGATCTTTATCCTGGCACCTGCTCTAAGATCTGATCCCCACCTCCTTCTTCTACCACATAGACTACTGCTTCTCTTGCCAGGCCTGTGTCCTGGCTGCATGGAACCACTGACTTTTCCCCATTTATAGTTTGCTCCTCCACACCTTTGGTCATATAGTTTTCCCATCTTGGAGTGCCCTCCTCTCGCGGATGCACACACAAAATTCCATTCTTCCTTGAAAGTCCAGTTCATAAGCTACTTCCTCCATGAGGCAGTCCCTGACTCTTTATATGGGAAAAACCCATGTATTTTAAATTATCACAGTATTTTATCTAAACCTTTGCCATCTCTCTCATGTCCTATCTGCATTATATATGTAAGCTTAGATGGTGATTGATGGGCTTGGTACTGGGGACATGGGTTATTTTGCTTGTTTAAGTGGCAGCTCTTCTGCTTCTGGTAATAGCACCTCAGTTTTCCTTTGGGGAGTTACCCTTTCTCCTGTGCTGAGCTCCTGTGCTTTAGACAGGGCTGACCCCACTGGCTCCCGGCGCAGCAAATCAGCACATTTCACTCCCTGGCTGCAGTGAGCAGTTCAAGGCTGGGCTCAGGACTCTTCAATCCAAGGTGAGTCCCGGCAGGACTTTGGAGGAAAAGGGCAGATGGAGGCTGTCAGCGGGGCTGTGCTAGGCAGGGATCCTTCCTTCCTCTTCCTAGCTTCTGTTGGATGCTGGCAGTCCTTGGCCTTCCCTGGCCTGTCCCCACATCACTCGGGTCTCTGCCTCTGTCATCGCATGGCCTTCTCTCCTATCTCTTTGTGTCGCTTTGTCTCTATGTCTTCAAGTCTCCCTCTCCATATAAGGACACTAGTCATTGGATACTGGGCCACCCTAATCCAGTATGACTTCATCTGAACTTGATTTCATCTCTGTAAAGACTCTGTTTCCAAATAAGGTCCCATTCACAGGTACTGGGAATTAGGACTTGAACATCTCCTTTTCGGAAAGACAATTCAACCCACAACAGACCCTGTCTGCCCTGGGGGCTCTCATCGGTCCCATGGGACACCTTCAGGCCTCCTCTCTCTCAGAAGACTCAACTTTCGGCTAAGATCAGCACAGCCGCCTCCCCTTCAGCTCATCCCTGAGCAGCTGGTCAGCCACGCCATCCCCAGCCCTACAGATTTCTCAGGTGGAGGTCAGGTGCAGTGGTTCACACCTGTAATCCCAGCACTTTGGGAGGCTAAAGCGGGTGGATCACTTGAGGTCAGGAGTTCGAGACCAGCCTGACCAATATAGTGAAACCCCGTCTCCACTAAAAATACAAAAATTAGCCAGGCGGTGGTGGCGGGCGCGTGTAGTCCCAGCTACTCAGGAGGCTAAGACAGGAGAATTGCTTGACCCTGGGAGGCAGAGGTTGCAGTCAGCTGAGATCACGCCACTGTACTCCAGTTTGGGCGACAGAGTGAGACTCCGTCTCACAAAAAAAAAAAAAAAATTCTCAGGTGGAGGCCAGTCCACTGGGGCTCCAGAGTACAGGCATCCTGGCTCCTCTTTCAGAGACATTCTGATGAAGCCGCCCTCATAGACTTACTGTGAGAGGCAGGTGCCTTCCACTGTCTTTCCTGCAAGAAGAAGAACATGGCATTCAGTAGGCAATTCCTTTCCCCCTTAATCTCCAACAACCTGACCCTCAGCCATAAGTAGGGCTGTAAGAGCTGTAAAAACCTAGGTTTTAAATATTTCCTTATAAAATTTGCATTTTGCTCCAGTGGCTCTGGGAGCTGATACCCAGCATCTTAACATCTCAGTGGAAACTTCCGTTTTAACGTGATATTACACCCTCTCCTAAGGCCTGAGGAACTGGAGACCAAGCAGCCTTCACAGATGGCCTCCCCAGCTGGTCACACCAGACCTTCCCCGGGAGAGAGAGGCCTCCGGAGCTCGCCCTAAGCCCAGCTCTGCCTGCTCTGCGGACTCCCCCATAGCAGTAGAATGCTGTGTGGTGGGGAAGGAACCTCAGTGGACCCAGCAGATTGCTACTTCCTCATTCTGTGACCTTACACAAACCATTTATTTGGTTGAGCTTCGTTTTCCTCAGCATAAAATGGACATTAAAAAAAATACAGTCCCAATCTCCCAGAGCCATTTTCAGCATTAAATGTGTACTTGCGACTCAAGTGGATGCAGTGAATATATTCAGCTCCCCGATAACAAGTCTTAGTTGAAGCTTTCTGGCCAGCCCAGGGTGGGGGAAGGTATGGGGGTCTAGTCCTTAGAGAGCTCACATCGAGTTGGGTGGATGACATGCGCAAGACTGAAAACAGAAATAACAACCAATATTGTATAACAGCCACCGGGGAGATTCACAGGCTGGCCACGGAGCCCTAGGTACATTGGTGGCCCAATCTGACCTCTGTAGGGATTTGGAGGACGGGAATAATCCTGGTTTGGAATGGAGGTGGGTCTTAGGCAGGGCCCTGAGGAGAGTAAGATAAGCCGGGCAGAGGAGAGAGAAGGGCACCATCTCTCCCTGTGGCCTCCCTGTGAAGAAGGCCTGGACAAGTGTGAGTGGCGAATGGAATTACGCATTTGCTCCAGTTTAGGTTCATAAGTCAGCCGGCAAAATGATCCAGGGGCTGTTAGCACTTGGCCTTGGCTGCTCATTAGAATCAGCCGGGGAGTTTTAAGAACCACTGATGCCCAGGTCCTGCCCCATAGACTCCCGTGTAATTGGCAAGGGGTTTGGAAGAGCACCCCAGTGGATTCTAATGTGCAGCCAGGGTTAAGAACCGTTGTTACCCCTCACACCTCAGCAGTATGGCTTCTGTTTAAAAAAAAAAAAAACAGTGCTAAAAGAGAAGGCAACTTTAATTTTAAATGTTAAATTGCCAGGGTGGGTTGGTGATGTCAGATTTCCCTGCCACCTTTTCCTGCCTCTAGCCGCTGCCCCCACATTTTCCCAGCTGCTCCAAAAAAGCCAAGCTCCTGCTCAAAACACTTTTTTCCCTTCTCTGAAAAGTCCTGTTCCCAGGAAATTCCTTCCTGACCCCCTCATGTCTCCTGTGGGAACACCTCGTTCTTAATGCTTCATTCTGCTTCTCAGGAGTGCCCTGATCCTCCAACATCAGGCAGTTTTGCTCAAATGTCATCAGGTTGCAGAGAATTTTCTAGAAGGATCAGAGGGAGCCTTCTAAA
Organism: Mandrillus leucophaeus; assembly: GCF_000951045.1. NCBI lineage: Eukaryota > Metazoa > Chordata > Mammalia > Primates > Cercopithecidae > Mandrillus > Mandrillus leucophaeus. Next base: position 1,044,955 of record NW_012107986.1, on the reverse strand, counting down.
GAGGCCACTGCAGCAGCAGAGGCCAAGTGGAAAGTATGCCGGACGGGGAGCCAGGATCCCCAGCCCAAGTGCTGACGCCGCCACTCATGGGCTCTCCACTCTGTGCCTTAACTTCCACATCTGTGAAATGGAGTGGCCCAGTGACCTCTGAGGTTCCTCCTCACCCTTGCTCTCTGAGACTTCAGAAACTGCTCCAAGCTGAACACAGCTGGGCCTGAGGCACGGTTCACCTCCCAGACTCTGCTTCCTGGGGCCTCAGCCAAGCCCCAGGCTTCCTGCCTGGTGAGCCACAGGCACAAGGGGCCTTCACAGAGTCTCTGCAGGGCTGTCCTGGGGAGCTGGGGGTGGGGAGGCAAAAAGCCTGTCAGAGCTAACACAGAGGCTTCGTCTGTGTCCAGAGCTGCGGAAGGAGTACACTGAGCAGCACATAGGGACTCTACCTTGCCTCTCGATTTTTCCATGGCTTTTTCAGAACCTTTCATTTGCTCAAGTAACCCCTCAGCAGTAGAGACCAGTAAGAGCCATTAGCTCAATTTGACATATGAGGAGGCTGAGGTGCCGTGAGGAAAGCGATGCTGGAGGAGGCAGCATGTCAGCGCAGGTAAGAGCATCTGCTGCTCTACCACTTAGCCTTTCCCAGCCTCAGTTTCCTCATCTAAAGTTGCCGATACTCTGGACTGCTCTGGCAGGCCTGCCCATGCTCCTTAGAGAGGACAAGGAGGCCCAGGAACACCTTTGATCTTGGGGTGGGACCCAGGAGCCAAGTCAGTGCACAGGCAGGGCCCCGAGAGATCCATGATGGGTCAGGTACTTTTCTAGAACATTCCATACATCGTCTTGTATTATCTTCACAGCAGTCCTGTCAGTCAGGCATCCTTTGCACCATTCTTCAGAGGGACAACTGGAGTCTGAGTGTTCACACACAGCCAGGGTCCAAACTCGGTTTCCAAGTCATGTTCTTTCCACTACTCTGGGCCATCCTCCTTGGAGGTGGGTCCAGCGCTGGAGAGTTGAGGCAAGCTCTGATTCTGTGTTGTCTCCTTGTAGACAGATGGACAGCAGGTCTCAAACTCTTGCCCTCAAGTGACCCTCCCACCTTAACCTCTCAAAATTCTGGGATTTCAGGCTCAGGGCCCAGTCCAATGCAGGCAAGGAAACCAGAGAAGAGAAACTACTGAGTTTAAGAAACTTTTGCTTTGAGATCCTCTTCTTTCTTCAACCAGAAGGAATTTTTACCCAGAAATTTTACATGGATTAAAGTTATTAATACATACTTTTTAAAAACCAAGGCAAACTAAAAGAGAGACTTGAACAGTTACCAAATCTCTGGAGGGAGAATGTCTTTTATTAAACTTAGAAATGATTGAAGAGATCACAAAGAAAAATTAGCAGGTTTGACTACAGAGAAATGTAAATTTTCTGTATTAGAAAAAGACTGAAAAGGGGCAAGTGGGAGAAATATTTGCAGCATTTAAGATAGATAAATTTAAAAATTACCTGCTTTTATTGATATTCTATTTCTTTCCTAAAATGTTTTGAGGAGGATATATTACATAAAGAGTCCATACAAACTGATAGTTACAAACAAAAAGCCTTATATGTATACAAATAAGCAAGGAGCATAATGAAGCAATTTACATAAAACAAGTTATAACTAGTAAATGGATTTACAGAAAAATGTGCAGCCTTCCTAATCACCAAAGAAATGCAAAGTTAAGTGGAAAGTTTAACTTGACACCCAGAACTCGTGAAGATGTGATAAAATAGCTAGCCCCATACATTGCTGACCTGAGAAAATTGTTACAATTCTCAAGGAAAATAATATGGTGAAAGATATCGAGAACTATGAAAATATTTTTTATATTCAACAGTCATTTTAGAACTGGGAATTTATGCCAAAAATTCAACAATGTGAAAAGAGTTATGTGTACAAAAATCCTCACTGCAGTGATTTTTTGGGGTTTTTTGTCTTTTTTTGTTTTTGAGATGGGGTCTCCCTCTGTTACCCAGGCTGGAGTGCAGAGGCGCCAACTCGGCTCACTGCAACCTCTGTCTCCCAGGTTCAAACGATCCTCCCACCTCAGCCCCCTTGCCTCCCAAGTAGCTGGGACTACAGGCACATGCCACCACGCCTGCTTAATTTTTTGTATTTTTAGTAGAGATGGGGTTTTGCCATGTTGGCCAGGCTGGTCTCAAACTCCTGAGCTCAAGAGATCTGCCCACCTTGGCCTCCCAAAATGCTGGGATTACAAGCATGAGCCACCATGCCCAGACTTCACTGCAGCATTTTATTTTTTTTAAAGGGAAAAATTTTAAATGACCTAAATGTTCTAAAGTAGCGAAATGATTAACTGAAGTTTGCCCCATGCATTCAGTGAAATACAATATAGCCTTTTAAAAAGTGTATAAAAATGTATGGCAAATAAAAATGCCTGTGACAAAATGTTAACTTTAAAAAGCAGAATATGTAACTGCAATATTCAGAATATATAATTCATAGTATGAATATAATTATGTGAAAAAACACATGCATACAAATATGTGAAAGGCAGGCCTTCCGCCAATGTGTGCAAGGCCTGCAGTGGGGTATAAATGGAGACAACATGCCAAATGCCTAAATATTAAAAAGTAATAATTCAAGCTAACAAGCTATCAAATCAAATATTTCACCTTCCTACCTTGTGATACATTAAGATATATATTGTAATCCCTAGGGTAGCCAGTAAGAAAATAATTCAACAATTATAGGGTAAAAATGAACAACAAAATTAAAATGGTTTACTAGAAGAATATAAGTTTAACATAAAAGAAAGCAATAAAGGAGCAACATAGAAACAAAACAGACATGAGACATGTAAAGAATAAAGAGCAAAATGATAGATATAAATCCAATAATATCAATAATTACTGTTATTGAGTGAATGTTTGTGTCCCCCACTGTAAATGTATATGTTAAAGCCCTAATTCCCAATATGATGGTATTTGGTGGTAGGGCCTTTGGAAGGTATTAGGTTTAGATAAGGTCACGGTGGTGGGGATGTGATGGGATTAGTATCCTTATAAGAATTGGAAAAGAGACCAGAGGTCTACATTTGAAGACACAGCAAGAAGGCAGCCTTCTGTAAGCCAGGACAAGAGCCCTCACCGGGAACTGAAATTTCTAGCACCTTGATCTTGGACTTCCCAGCCTCCAGAACTGTGAGAAATAAATGTCTATTGTTTAAGCCACTCAGTCTGTGGTGTTTTGTTATAGCAGCCCAAGCTAATCAAGACAACTACATTAAATTATAACAGCATTATTTATAATTACCCCAAACGCGAAATAACCTAAATGTCTGTCAAATAGTGAATGGATAAACGATGGAATACTAGTCAGCAATTTAAAAGGAACAAACTACTGATAGTTACTTCCATGTGAACAAATTTCAAAAACACTATGCTGAGTGAAGGAAGCCAGATGCAAAAGACGACATGTTATGTGATTTCACTGACACAACATGTCCAAAACAGACAAATCTACAGTGGTTGGTGGGGACTGGCAGTGTAACAGGGATTGACTGCAAATGGCCACAAGGGGTTATTGGGAGGTGATGGAAGTGTTCTATCTAAAATTGGATTATGGTGATTGTTATGGTGATGAACAACCCTGTACATTTACTAAAAATCATTGCACATTTAAAATGGATGAAATGTATGGTACATGAATTATGCCTCAATAAAACTGTTTTTAAATGCTAAAGTTAAAAAATATTGTGTGCTTATGATAACATCAAGAAATGAAAAGACAGCTCATTAACTCTTTAAAGTACACGCATGTTTTTTCTGTGATATGTGGTTCAGCTAGGTGCATTTTCTGGCTTCCCATAACACAGGGCTTCACAAACTTTTCCTTAAAAATCCAGATAATAAATACCTTCAACTCTGCAGAGGTATCTGTTGCAATGACTCAACTCTGCTGCTGTTGTTCAGTGAATGAGTGTTGCTGTGTTCCAATAAATCTTTATTTACAAAATCTTTATTTACAAAAACAGACCACTGGCCGGAGAGCTGTAGTTTATCAACCCCTGACAGTGTTTCCCACTGACAAAATCACACAAGAGCAAATGCAAGATCTGCATTATGCTTATATTGTTCCCTGATATACCAGTCATGTTGGAACAGGTTCTCATTTCCAAAACAAGCATCATGGCAGAACAGACTGAACTTGATTGGCTGTTATGAGAGGGAAATGACCTAGTGCCTGTAAAGCCCCAAGTCACTGAGAGATTGGTGGCCCATGGATGTTTGTGATTATTATTAGCTATGTTTTATGGTTGTTGTTGGCATTACATTTGACTATTTATGTGATACACTTAGAACAGTGCTTGTGGCCAGGTGTGGTGGCTCACCCCTGTAATCTCAGCACTTTGGGAAGCTGAGGCGGGTGGATCACCTGAGGTCTGGAGTTCAAGACCCGCCTGACCAACATGGTGAAACCCCATCTCTACTAAAAATACAAAATTAGCTGGGCATGGTGGCACATGCCTGTAATCCCAGCTACTTGGGAGGCTGAGGCAGGAGAATCACTTGAACCTGGGAGGTGGAGGTTGCAGGAGCGAAACGCCATCTCAACAACAACAACAATGAAAAGGACAGTGCTTGCAATTTAGTTATTTTTTTAAAGACTCCTTTTTGGAGTAGTTTTAGGTTCACGGCAAAATTGCGAGGAAGGTGCAGAGCTTTCCCATATACCCCCTGCCCTCACACTTGCATAGCCTCCCGTACTACCACTGTCCCACTCCCACCCCCAGAGTGGTGCATTTGTTATAATTGATGAACCTACAATGACGAATCATCACGCAAAGTCTGTATGTTACATTAGGGTGCACTCTTGGTGCTGCACATTCAATGGTTTTGCACTAATGCATACTGACATGTATCCATCATTATAGTATCATACGGAATAGTTTCACTGCCCTAAATATCCTCTAGCCTGAACCTATTCATCTTTCCCATCCCGCTAACTTCTGATAACCACTGATCTTTTTACTGTTTCCATAGTTTTACCCTTTCCGGAATGTCATATAGTTGGAATCATTCAGTAAGGAGCCTTTCAGATTGGTTTCTTTCACTTAAAACCTAGCAATTTAAAAATAAAAGCAGCCACCATTTTCATCAAATCTAAGACCTATAGCTTATAAAATTGTGGTAAAATACACATAAAATTTACCGTCTTAATCATTTTGCAGTGCACAATTTGGCAGCAGTTAGTACATCCACAGTGTTGTGCAGCCATCACAGCTGTATCGTTTCAGAACATTTTTATTATCCCCAAAGGAAACCCCATTCTTATCAGGTAGTCATCCCCCTCCTCCGTCTCCTAGTCTCTGGAAGATACTTTTAAAAAAAAATCACTTCTTCAAACATTTGAGATTACACAGTACTTACAATCAAAAACGTCTTTTTCTTTTTCTTTTTTTTTTTTTTCAGGGCAGGGTCTCACTCTGTTGCCCAGGCTGGTGTGCAGTGGCACATTCACAGCTCATTACAGCCTCGACTTCCTGGACTCAAGTGAGCCTCCCACCTCAACCTCCCTGGTAGCTGGGACCACAGGCATGTACCACCACACCTTGCTAATTTTTGTATTTTTTATAGAGATGGGGTTTCTCCATGTTGCCCAGGCTGGTCTCAGGCGATCCGCCCACCTTAGCCTCCTGAAGTGTTGGGCTTACAGGTGGTATGAGCCACCACACCCAGCCCCCAAAAAATCTTATAATTGTTGTTTATCCTATGGCGTTCCCACATAGTTGTCATTGCCTGAATAAGCGTAAATTTGGTCTTTGCTCTTTAGAGCTATGAGTTCTAACTGAATGCATAATTTTGTCATTCCTACATATTTTATGTGTTGAGTTTAACTGCCTCTAAACTGCCTTCAAGAATGCTATGGCTCAACAAAGAAATGAAGATTCGTTGAATGTGAAGAAGAATGTGAAACCAAGCGGCAGGGCATAAACTCGATATTAATGGGCAAATATTCACCAACAGAGGCACTGCCAGAGTCTGTGCCTCTTCCAGAATCACAACCAGGTACTTTATGGGACAGGAAAGGAAGATATAAACAGATGAAGTTGTGCTATGTTCTGTTACTGAGATATGTCTGAAAAGACGGCATGTCACATATCAAGCAAGGCAACCAAGGGCCAGAGGAATTGTGAAATCCCTTGGAATAGCTAATAAACGATTTCAAAGTAAAGGGAGGTTGGTGTATCTGGTTCATGTATCACGTGAGACTATCGTTAAGGTATTATGATTCAGTTTAATGGCAGTATATTTTTTCTTGAGAGTACATAAAATAACAGTACATATTACAATTGATAGCACCTTAAAATGATAATATAACATTATTATCATCATCACATTGCATTGTTATTTCCACTTACTTGTCTGTTCCTCCCACTGAACTGTCAATGTTTTGAAGAAAAGGAATTTCTCTTATTTGCTACTGTATCCTCAATGCCTTGACAAATGTCTGGTATGTAGCAGGAGCCAACAAATGAACAAACACAATTCATTTGGGAGATGAAGCTCACAAATTTAATTAGTCTCAACACCTGGTTTTAAGGTTGCTGTGAAAATTAAATGAAAAACAGCTTTTAAAACCTCGCCTATTACAGGGCTTGGCACAAAGTAACTACTCAATAAAGACTCATTGGTTGGTTGTTGTTTTTGTACCAATTAGGATAGTATTTGGCTAAAGTGACAGAAGACCCAAAATATAATGGTGTAAACGAGAGAGAAGTTGATTATCCCTTTAGGTAAGCAAAGTGTAGAAGTAAACATCCCAGGTATGGGAAGATCCATGACCACCAGCATCTCAAGTTCCTTAGTTGTATTATTGTGCCATTCTCACACACAGCATCCACCTTATGGCCCAAAATGGCTGTTTGAGCTCCAGCCATCATGTTCACATTTCAGTTGGAAGGAAGTAGAAAAGGACGGCAGAAGAATGGTACCTCACCATTTATCAATACTTTCTCAGAGTCGTAATGACACTCTGTTTAGCTCCCATTGATCAGAACTTGACTACATCTAACATATGGTGTCTAGAAAATTCAGGTTTTTGTTCCTACACACTTTAGATGTTCAAAAAACAAGCAACTGTTACCAGGACAGACCCCAAAGCTTGGAAGGGGAGGGCTTGGAGTTTGCACTTCCTCATGCCTGCTTCAGGTGGCTCACCACTTGTGGATCCCCTTGGGTGGGCATGGGATGTGGGGGGTGAAGGCACACAGATAGTCCTAGGATGTGAGACAGTGACAGGAAAAATTGGGGGAGGGCAGACCTGGATTGTCCCAGTGCCTGTTCCCCTCCCACCCCCACCAGGAAGCACCCTGTGTCAGTGTCCTGTGCTAGCCAGGGGCCACTCCTGGGACCTCTGAGCCTACTATAGTCAAGTCAGCAGGTTGCTAGGCTGACTCTGGAACAGGTCAAGCCCTCGGGGGCATATGCCTTCTTCACATTGCTGCGGGAGTCTCTGTGGCAGAAGCCAGAGGCCACAATAGGTGAGGGTGTAGAGGGGTGCAGAGTGCAGGGCAGGGTTGACCTTGGTCCAGGTCAGGCCTGGAGTCTCACCAGGCTGCTGCCTCTCCTACAGAGGGGCCAACAAGGTTGAAATACCATCTGAGTCATCTTGGGCTGCCACAACAAAATATGGTAGACCAGGTGGCTTTAAACAATCAGGGTTTATTCCTCACAGGGTTCTGGAGACTGGGAAGTCCAAGATCATGGTGCTGTCTGATTCAGTTTCTGGTGAGGGCTCTCTGTGGCTTACAGTTGGCTGTCTTCTTGTTGTGTCCTCACATGGCAAGGCAGACAGCACTCTGGCTTCTCTTCCTCTTCTCATAAGGGCACTAATCCCATCATGGGGGCCCCACCCTCATGATCTCATCTAAACCTAATTGCCTCCCAAAGGCCCCATCTTCAAATACCATCACCTTGGGGGTTAGGGCTTCACCTAATCTCCAACATGCATTCCATAGCAGACATCTAATTCCATCTGGACCCCTGCTTTGGCCCTGGGTTCCTGCTTTGTCCCTATACTTGGCTGTCCCTTCAGGACATGCCCCATGGCTGGTGGACTTCTGCTCTAGAAGTGTCGGGCAGGGGAGCTGCACCAGGCTGGTGCCTCTGCTGAATGCACAGAGACTGCCCTGGAGGCGGGAGGGTGGCAGCTGCGAGGGTAGGCAGACCCTGCAGCCACATGTCAAGCCCACCAGGTTTTATTGTGATGATAAAACCACATAGTGCCTTCTCTTTCCGTTTTTTTCATGAGATTGCTGCAAAGTGGGTTGTTAAGAGGAGAACTCTGGAGGGGAAGGAGAGTCCGAGAACTGGTCAGAGAGAGACAGGACAAAGAGGCACAGAGTGAGAGGGAGGCAGAGAGTGGCATGAGGACCTGGAGAGAGTGGGGGACACAGGCATAGACACAGAGAAAGAAGGAGCCAGAGATAGAAAACAGAGTGACAAGGTGGCAGAGATCCAGAGACACATGGAGAGGTGAGGTCAGCAACGCAATGCAGAGAGCACTTGAGGCAAGTGAGGCAGGACAAGGAGGATGGGGAAGATGGGGCATTGGGGGAGGGGAGGCAAAGGGCACGGGGGCCTCATCCTTCTCAGAGGCCCCTTCCCCAACCCAACCCATCCCAAGAGAGGCAGAAACAGCAGCACCCAGGGCAGAGCTGCCCACTGGGCATCCGTGTCTCCCCACACTCTTACCTGGCTGCCTGTCTCCTCCAGCCCAACACCTCACCTCTAAGTTAGGGGATCAGGGCTTGAGTGAGGAGGGCTGTAGGACCCCGAGGTCCCAGCTCACAGGGTGGCTGATCTCATGGGTCCGGTATGGCCAGGCCTACAGGCTGGGGATGAGGACGTCTGAAGCCCCTCGTAGCCCCCAGGCTGCCTGGACTGCAGTGAGGACTCACTCACACTTATGTGCTGTTGGCAAGGAGATAAGATGAAGGCTCAGGGCTGACGGGGTGGTGAAGAGAGTGCTCAGATCACCCTCAGACATCAGCGATGAGTCACCTTCCCTTGGGAGAATGTGGGCTTCCTGACCCAGGTGGCTGTGAAACATGCCCACCGTGAAGTGGATCAGTGGCCAGGCTGTTCCCTGAGAGCAGTCCCTGCAGGGCAGGGCAAGACCCAGGGTCCAGGCCTGGCAGGGGCAGGGAGGTGGCTTCCCTAGGACAGAAGTTCTACTGGGGAGCCCCAGACGGCAGGAGCTTGGTTCTGGACCCAGGATTGGACGTGACCAGAAGCGACCAGGCAGGGCAGGAGACTAGTGTGTGTGCGTGCATGTGTGTGTGTGCACACATGTATGTGTGTTTGCATGTGTGAGTGTATGAGAGTGTGTGTGTGCATGTGTGTGAGTGTAAGCGTGTATGAGTGTGTGTTAGTGTGTGTCAGAGTGTATATGTGTGTTTGTGCCTGTGAAAGTGTGTGAATGTGCGTGACTGTGTGTATGTGAGTGTCTGAGTGTATGTGTGTGTATGTGAGCATGTATGAGTCAGTCTAGCGCCAGCACTGTGTACACATACACTGTGTGTGTTTGTGTGTGTGTGGTGTGTGTAGGGGTGCTGGCTGTCAGGGGATCACAGAAAATAGGACAGGAAAACCCACCATAAGCCAGAGGGTGAGGACGGAGAAGCAAGTTCACCTGCAGGAGCGGGCGGGGCCACCTCCTCCCTCTGCCTGCTTCCCCACGCGTCCTCAAGTGAGTGTCAGAGCGAGGCCCCTGGCACTGGCTCTGAGCCATCATGGGGAGTGGCTGGAGCTGCTGCGGCACCTCCTCAGGAAGTTCCCTGGAGCAGGGAAAGATAACAGTGTTGTTCATAAACGAAGATGGTGATGAGGGAGGCTGGGGCTGACAGGTCCTCCGAGATCGGCTGGTCTGACCCTTGCAGTGTATAGAGAGGGGCAGGCACTCGCCCAGGTCCATCTCCTGACGCCCTGTTGGCTACCCTTCCACCGCCTCACAGCGTCTCTCCTCCGACTTGCCCATGTCTTTCCTGTCTCGTCTCAATGGCTCTCACAACAGCCCTGAGATGTGGGTAGGGTTGTTCCCATTTTACCAGTAGGAAAACTGAGGCCCAGTAGGTGACCTGCACACACTCGGGCCATCTGAGGCAGAGCTGGGCTAGCACTGACAGGGGTCTGGGCTCCCTGCTCAGCGCTCTCTCCACCTGGGCTGTGATGAGGCGGCTCATCGTCCACGGTGGGTGGCCCTCACTAAGCTCACATCCCCAGGCTTCCCTCCCCACCTCTCAGCCCCAGGCAGAACCTCCCTGTTGTGGCAGAGAAGGCGGTCAACTCTGAGTGGAGCCCCCACTCTGTCTCTCTGACAGGGCCACTCCTTCATCTGAGAGATTCATTCCTTTGGCAGAAGTCTTCTTTTCCATGAGCCACTCTTAAATCTGCCCCCGCTTCCTCACCGTCTGCCCCAAGCCATCCTCAGTTCCTGACACCTCAGTGTGGGTGAGTGTGTCAGCCACTAGCCTTCTGTGGCAGGAGGCTTTGGGGGAGCCACAGCACGGTGACGCACGGGTTAATGTGCGATGAGAATATTTTAGATCTGAGTTATCCTTCCAAGACTGGAACATGTGGCTGCCAGAGGCCAGAGGGCACTGGTTCCCGAAGAGGGGAAAGGAAAGGGAGAAGAGTATTGAAAGGGCAGAGAAGATGGCAGGGTGGGGCAAGGACAACCTAGCAGAACTCGAGACATCCTAAGGGCTGGCCTTAGCAGGCCACTGCCCTCTGATGCACAGGGTCAGTCCCTCCCAGGCCCTGGAAGCCCACTTTTGCCCTCTCAGGAGCCCCCGCCCCCAGCACGTTTCTGCAGCACCAGTAACACGTTTCTATTTACCCCTGATTCCCCTGTGTGGCCCGTTCCACCCCACCAAAGTGGGCCTGCACACCAGATGTGTCCCTCACTCCACTAGGAGATGTGTGGGAGGCAGGGGCAGTCCCATTACCTCATCCCCTAGACCCCAGGCTAGGGGATCCCGGAAACAGGATGGCAGGGCCCTGAATTCATCAACCACCTGCAAACCTGCCCGTCTGAGTTGGGTGCCCAAATCCTGTTTGGGGCCAGCTGGGCCAGGGCCCTTGCATAGACAGCATTCAAGAAGGAAGGGCAGCCCAGAGGAGAGGCCCAAGGGTGGCCAGTGAGCAGCCAGAGGGTGACACCGTGGGTAGCTGCCCTCCCCTGCAAGGCAGCCTTTTTAGTTTGTCAAGTAGAGTCAGATGGGTGGGGGAATGGCGGGGGCGGCGCTCAGTTCTGAGGCCTGGAGAGGCTGAAACGGCTCTGCCTTCAGGGCTTTTGCAGAAGCGCATCCTTCCCAGAGCAACCAGATGAAACTCAGCGGCCCTTAGGACAACCGCTTCCCTCAATGAACCTCCTCCCAAGAAGCTAGCTGTTGTGCCAGTTAGCCACCACCCCAGACACAGTCCCTGCATGGGGCAGAGTTTCTGAGCAAGCCATCCAGGAGGAGGCCAGCCCCCTCCTGCCCGCTATTTGGTTGCCTCCCAATTCCTGGTCTAAGCCCTTGGAGCAGGTGGTAGATGTGGTTTTGCAAATCACCTGGCACCAGTCATAATAGCTTTATGCGGAAAGAACTGCCTGGACCCTTTCTTTCCTCCAAGGAGCTCTGAGAGAGGCAGGTGCCAGAGCTCCTCGGGATGACACCTGCCTGTCTCAGAGTTTCTTTGGTATTCTGGATCTCAAGGCAGGATTTCTTCATTCATTCAGTAAACATTTATTGAGTGCCTGCTGTGTACCAGGCTTTGATAATGCAGGGGATATACAGTCCCAACCCTTGCAGAGCCTTAGGAGTAACCCATGATTACAATCAAATTGGCGAGAACAGGGAGTTCTGGGAGCTCTTGGGGATCCTGACTCAGTACTAGGGGTCAGGGAAGATCGCCTTAGAACATGGACACCTAAGACAACGGCCGAATGATGTTCGTTAAGCAAGAGGGGAGCAGGGAAGAGCCTTCCAGGTAGAGAGGATGGCCTTGCAAAAGTGGGTATGGTGCTTTCCAGAAACTGCTCCCAGAGCAGGCGCTGGAGAGAGAGGGACGCGGAGATACCCAAGAGCCACTCACAGAGGGCCTTGCAAGCCCGGCGTGTTTACACCTGTCTCCAGTCTTCAGCCAGAATTTTTCTGGGCCTCCAACTCCAGCAGGAAATCCAGTGGGAAAGAGTTATTTCCTGCCCTCAGAGAGAAGAAGAAAACAAAAACCCCAGCAATTTCTGCCTAACCCCAGAATGTGAAAGTTGACTCCTGCTGGCTGGGGTGACAGAGGATGAGAGACTTTTCTCTTTCAAAAACAGCGCTTATGCTTTTCTGTTTAGAAAGGTAACACGCGCCCTATGTAGAAAAGTGTACAGAGGAAGGTAAAATCACTTAGAATCTTCATGTGGAGATAACCAGTAAAATATTTTGTTTTTCCTTCCAGTCTTTTTTTTTTTTTTTAATGTACTTTTGCATTTGTTACATAGCTGTGGCAAAACTATATATGCAATTTATTACCTGTCTTGTTCCCTTAATGTCTGTTTTAATGTTATTACAAATTCTTCGTGGTGTTTTTTTTTTCAAACGGAGTCTTGCTCTGTTGCCTAGGCTGGAGTGCAGTGGCGCAATCTCAGCTTACTGCAACCTCTGCCTCGCGGGTTCAAGCGATTTTCCTGCCTCAGCCTCCTGAGTAGCTGGGACTACAGACGTGCACCACCACCCCTGACTAATTTTTGCGTTTTTAGTAGAGATGGGATTTCACCATGTTGGTCAGGCTGGTCTTGAACTCTTGACCTCAGGTGCTCCACCTGTCTCAGCCTCCCAAAGTGTTGGGATTACAGGGGCGTGAGCCACTGTGCCCAGCCAAATTCTTCATTTTTAAGGGCTGTATAGTATGCTGCCATATGACTGTATCATAGTTTACTGACATTCCCTCCTGGGCACCCTTCCCATTGTGGTTTTCCTGGACTTTTCTAGGGTTCCCCCTCAGCCCACAAGACCCCAGCCCTCAGCAGCCCCAGAACAGCAGTGCCAGAGCCAGCCAGGCTTTGGAGTCATCTGGGGGTGCTGGGGAAGGCTCACAGGCTTCGAATAAGAATTGAGAATGTGGGGCTGGGCGTCTACATTTTTAAAAAGCCCCTCAGGATGTTGTGAAGTCACTCCCAGATCAGCATTTGGAAGATGCTGTTTTAAAACCTTCTAGGCTGCATAGCACCTGCATAGCCACATGGATTTGATATAGCTCATTTTAAATTAGACAAATCACACCTATTTTGCAGAATTGCTGGGAAAAATAGAGATACGGCTTGTGAAGCTCAGGGTCTGGCATACCTTAGGTGCTCAAAAAAATTGTAACTGCAGTTGTCATAATTCCAGGCAGAAGTCTTTGCATTGAGTCCCACTCAGAAGGACACTCTTGGTTCCTATACCCGTCCCAGGAAGGGATTGCCTGCCTTAGGACCCAATTCTCCTCGTTCTCTTTTGCATCAAATACAGAATCTATGCTCACCTTTTCACGAACACATCTACTGTAGGGCAGTCAATAGAAAAAATCAAGCTGGGAGCAGTGCCTCATGCCTGTGTGAATGGGTGGCTCATGCCAGCACTTTGGGAGGCTGAGGCGGGAGGATTGCTTGAGGTCAGGAGTTCGAGACCAGCCTGGGCAACATAGTGAGACCTCATCTCTACAAATAATAAAAGTAAAAAAAAAAAATAGCTATTGTGGTGGTTCACACCTGTAGTCCTAGCTACGAGGGAGGTTGAGGCCAGAGGATCGCTTGAGCCCAGGAGTTGGAGGCTGCAGCATGAGCTATGATCATACCATCACGCTCCAGCCCGAGTGACAGAGACTCTGTCTCAAAAAAAAAAAAAGTGACCCAAATCAGAACACATTGCCCATGAGCCAGAATATGTATAGTCAGGACTGTTCCGTATGGCATATGGTATTAGATGACCAGGAAGGGCCTGCAATGGGTGGAGAGGTTCTAAACAGACGGTGAGGGGCTGTCGGAATCCCTCCTCCTATCGAATCAAGGAGGAGGTCAAACGTGAGGAAGGAAAAGAGGGAAATTAACCTTTATGAAAGTGTCAGCTCCAAGTGTAGTGTGGTTGTCGTGGTACAAACCAGTGGTACAAACTGTTACTGGTTGCTGATGAGCTGAGCACAGACATTGAGAGTGAGCACCTAGAACAATTTTACAGCAATTTTACATTGACATTACCACGGTACCCAAGTGTGTGATCGTTTTTTTGGAAAATAACTTTTATTGCATTTTACAAAAGCATTGATCTGTGACTGATTATATATTTTAAAAATTGATTCTTCACCACAGAGAGCTTGAGAGGCACTGACTTAGAGACTGATATTATGAGATCTCACACCACCTCTGCAGGGTCTTGAATTAGGGATTCCGCCACTTCTCCTATTGCCCCTCTCAGGAAGACAGCACCCATCCCATGCTTGCTTGCCAGGCTTTGGCCAGAGGAAGGCAGCCCTGTTCCCGGGTCCTCCATCCCACATCAACCACAAGGCAGGGGTCAAGACTCCCCAGGAAGAACCCAGGCAGAGTTTGGAGAATCTAGATTTCCCTAGGAGGACAGGGGTGTGAGACCCCCAGGACAGACCGATGTAGGGGCACTGGCATGTTCCTGAAGCTTTACGGGAAGGAAATTCCCTAGATAACTTCTGCCCTTCGGTTTAGAATCACCCCTCCTCATCAGGGAGCTTTCTCTTGTGTCTGATCTCAGTCCCTGCTGCTGGAGCTGAAGTCCTGCTCCATGCTGAGGCTGGTGCTAGCTGCTCTGGGGGCACATGCAATGGAGATATTTTTGTTAAGCACTTACTCTCATTAACTCATTTACTTTTCCTATGATCTCATGAGATAGGTCCTATTTTTATCCTCATTGCACAGGAGAATCTCAAGGAGGTTAAGGGACTGGCTTAAAATCACACAGCTAAAAAGTAGGTTGGCCTCCAGCCTGCCCTACTCCAGGACCTGAGCCCCGAACCACAGTCTGACACTGTGACCTGCTTTCAAGAAGCTTACAGTGTAGTTGGGTCTATGAGACCCTTGAAGAATCCCAGCAGAAGCAGGTAGTCCAGAGTGTGTGGCCCAGGAACCTAGAGGAAGGAGGGACTCTGGGAGGAGGCAGCCAGCCCCAGGCCTTGCTCCTGGCTCCCCGTGCTCCCTCGGGAGGATGCTCATATCCTGTGTTTCTGCCTCCTCCCTCCCCAGATGTGATCTCACTCCTCCTCTCCCTGGAGGCCTCAGAAAAGTGGCTATTGTCTCCTCCCACACAGAGAGCTTGGGGACCCATGAGACCCCTCTCACTCTTTCGGGGGCAGCTCAGGTTCCCAGCAGTGATAGGGTTGGGTGGTGCCCCTCAGCCTTCCAACTGCACCTTTTATATGGGTTTTTCCTTCCAGAAGGGTCTGCATTAGAAATCTAGAGGAAGGAGCCCTGCTGGAGTCCTTCCTCTTTCCCATTCTCCTGTTCCCTACCCCCTACTTCTGGTATTCCCTGCTCTTTGGATGGGGCAGAACAGGGCAGAGCAAGTGATATCAGGAGAGCCCAGCCAGTGTCCTGCTGTCTTAAGCTCTCAGTGGCAAGTCACTGAAACTCTCAATGTGCTCATCCAGTAAAGGGGAGTTTGATGATCCAATAGGAAATGGCTGTGGAAGCTCTGCTAGCTCTAAGTGGCTCTGTCTGGTTTGGCTTCCCTCTCATTCTAGGCTTATTCAATTCTTTTTTTTTTTTTTTTTTTTAGACGGAGTTTTGCTCTTTTGCCCAGGCTGGAGTGAAGTGGCACGATCTCGGCTCACAGAAACTTCCGCCCCCTGGGTTCAAGCGATTCTCCTGCCTCAGTCTCCCGAGTAGCTGGGATTATAGGTGCCTGTCACCATGCCCAGCTAATTTTTTAATTTTTTCTATTTTTAGTAAAGACGGGGTTTCACCATGTTGGCCAGGTTAGTCTTGAACTCCTGACCTCAGGTGATCTACCTGCCTCGGCCTCCCAAAGTACTAGAATTATAGGCGTGGGCCACTGCGCCTGGCCGACTTACTCAATTCTTCCAGCCTCCAAAGCTCGGCTCAAGTCCGCTGCCTCCAGGAAGATGTCTCTGACTACACAAGTCTGGACCCAGTCCTCAGCCTGGAGGGGTTATTGTCCACACTTAGTGACACGAGGCTGTGTTCCATCAGCCCTAGAGAGCCATGGGGACACCAGCCAACCCTATCATGACCACGGGCTGGAATCCGCCATGCTGCCCCACAGCCCCAGGCCCCATACAAGCTCAGGCCTGCTCTGCTCAGAACTTCTATGCTTTAGGACTTGATGGTTTTTCATGTGCTTTACCTGGGATCACCAGATATGGGGGAATCTCTTAACTCAAAGGGAGACAGTTTGAGAAGAGATCTTTGTTCTTCTCACCACGCTGGTGAGGAAACTAAGGAAGGACCTGGGCAAAGTCACAGAACTGGTTTATGGATTGCAGAGTCAGGACTCGACCCGAGTTCGATGCTCCCAATATCCCGCAGGCTGCCACATTTGCCCAGGGCCTGAAGAAAGCCACACAACACAAGCGTGTGCACCTGGGGCTCATTAGACCTCTCAGTGGGCTTTTGCCTTTTCTTTGCTTCACCAATTGCTCCTCCTGGCATTCCCAACCTCTCCCAGAACCCTCCCGCAGCCCCACAGGGAGCCGGGCAGAGACAGTGATGGCTGGAACAGACCCTACACACTACATATATGGGGATCCCAGGCCGCAGCGGGTGCGGCTTTGCTCTTGGCAGGACAAACAGTCCTGGTTCCGAAAGGCCCCAGCGGCCAGGACAGAGTTTTAAATAGCCAGCGACAGGCCGATTGTGAGGCCCGGTTTAAATTAGTTGTCAGGGCTTCATTGAATCAGGTTTAATCGTTGATTGGTGCTGAAATGATGAATGAGATGTGGCTTTAAATAGGAAGCATAAGTGTTTCAACCTCACCCTGGGCTGGAACTGCAGGCATGATCTGGTGTCCTCTTATTCAAGGAGTTCTCTGGAGGAGGAGAGGCAAGAGGAGGAGTGACTGAGCGGCCTGGGCTGGCCTGGGCTGCTGCACCTGTTTCTGGGTGGGCTAGTGTTCCAGGACAGACATAAGGATCACCTGATGGAGGCTCAGGGAAGTAAGGTCTCAATAATTCAATCAGTCAATCCTTCTTCAACCCATCTGTCCACCATTTTCCTTATAATCCTTTGACCAAGGGTGCTTATTCCCATCTGTGCCTTTGGAGGGGTCCGCAGACCAATCTTGCTGGAGTTGACAGAGGAAGTGGGGGGACAAGGCAGAGAGGAAAAGTCCACCATTCTTGGGAGGTCCTGCATTTGGAACTCATTCTGTCCCTCATCAACTGTATGGCTTTGAAAAGTCATATGAGCTCTCTGAGCCTCAGTTTCCACATCTGTAAACTAAGACAAAGCTTGCCCTACCTCCCTCCTCCAAGGAGCTGTTGAGGGATCATGAGGGTTAAGGTGGGAAGGCGCTCTGAAAACTGTGATCGCCGCATTACTGATGACTGATCGGCTCCTCCCCTGCCTGGCCCTGGGCCAAGCTGGGGTCAATGGAGTGTGGAGTGTGAATGGGGAAAGGGAGCCCTCTATGTGCCTTTTGGAGCCCATGGACTCCCCTCACTGGCCCCCAAAAGGTCACTGCCTACTCAGTGGTGGTTTGGTACCTTCCCCAGGGTTGCTGGGCAGTTCCAGTTCTCTGGGCCAGGGCCGGGTTCCCCACCCACCCTTCTCACCTGGGACCTCCCTGGTGGGTTCCCCCGGCTGCATCTTCCATCTCCAGCTTCCTCTCCACTTGGCCCCTGGAGCCAAGTGGGGCAGTCAGAAGAAAGGGCAAGAGAAGCCCCACAGAGCCAGGGTTGTAAACGCCAGTCTTCTTGGTAGAGGAAGCTGGAGGGCTGATTTCTGGGTTTGCCTCTCAAAGCTGGAAGAATGACAGCAGGTGGGAAGCAAGGACCAGCCACTGGTGAGGGAAAGCTGGGTAGCTCCAAGAAGGCACTGGAAACCTCCACAGTGGTGTTCCTGGGGCTCAGGGCTGCAGCAGCTGCTGCTAGTAAAACCCTCATACCCATGTCAGCTGGCTCCTGCCACCCCTGGCTACACCAGACTCAGCAGAGTCCTCTTCATTAAGAAGGCAACTGTCCTGAAATGCCACATTCTTCATGATGTCACTCCCCGAGTTGGTCAGCAGCTCCCCATGGCCTGTGGGGTGGCGCCAAAGCCCCTGAGCTCACCTATGACAGTCCTCATGGTCAGTTCCACCTGTGGGTTTCCCCTCTCCACTTGTACTTTCAGCGGCAGAGGGGTGCACTGAGTGGACACAGGATTCCACACTGGAGTCCAAGCTCACATGTCTTGATTTTGTTTTCTGAGACAGGGTCTTGCTGTGTCGCAGGCTCGCCCGTCTTGTCTTTGCTCCCTCACTAGCTGTTATCTGGTCCCAGCCTCCTCACCTGCTGGCATGAGGAATATTTGCCCCAGAGCAGGGCCAGGAAGGGTTGGGAGGGGTTGGGAGTAGTTGGGAGATGGCCCCAGGACAGCAGCACAAGGTGCACCTGAGGAGCTCAGGAAGGGTGTGTTCAATTTCTTTCCCCAACTTGCAGGCTTGGTGGGATTGTTCAAGGAAAGAATCTACAGGGGGAAATGTGCTTCTGAAAACTTTTAAGAACTACACAAATTCTGGCCTCAGGAGCCCCCTTCTCCTGGATTTCAAGCAAAGGGGACTGTGCACTCCAGTAGGGCCTCCCAACTGAGGTGTGGGCCACCTTCCTCCACCCCCAACATCCTCCGATTCCTACCCATTTCTCTCCCACCCTCCAGATCAGTGGCCTTCGGTTCCCTGTGGACACTAGCAGTCCTTTCTGCACCTGCACACCTTCTCTGCTCTCTGTCTTTGAGATGTGTGCCATTTCATCTTCTATCCTCAACTGTGTTTTGAGTGTTACCACCTCCAGGATGGGGGATTTGAATCACCCTTGTTATGTTGTAAAGGGTGGGAAGACTCCAGCTGACCCCAGGGTGCATGTGGAGGTAAAAAAGAGATAAAACACTTTTCTTTTGTTTTTTCGTTTTTGTTTTTGGTTTTGGTTTTTGGAAACAGAGTCTCACTCTGTCACCCAGACTGGAGTGCAGTGGCGTGATCTCGGCTCACTGCAACCTCCATCTCCCAGGTTCAAGCAATCTTCCCACCTCAGCCTCCCAAGTAGCTGGGACTACAGGCGTCCACCACCACACCTGGCTACTTTTTTTGTATTTTTAGTAGAGACAGAGTTTCACCATGTTGGCCAGGCAGTCTCGAACTCCTGACCTCAAAAGATGCACCTGCCTCAGCCTCCCAAAGTGCTGGGATTACAGGCATGAGCCACTGAACCTGGCCAATGAAATACTTGTCTATTTTTATGGTTTTTTTTTCTCTTTAACTTAAAAAAGTTTGTTGGGGCTGGGGAGTGGGCTACAGAGGAGATGCTTTTGAAGAGAAAAACATCACAACCCTGAAAATTCTGGTGAAGGACAGAAGGCTCAGGAAACAGGCTCCCCGAAAAGGTGGTCAGGGTGCCAGAGCGCGTGACCTGCTTTTCACAGTTTCTGAGCCCTCTCTGCCTGCATCATTGTGCGTTCCTCCCAGACATGTGAAGCTGGCATTATTGGAATGCCCACTTGCGTTGATAGGGGAAACGAAAGTAGGTATTGTAATTCCCACTCCATAGAAAAGGAGCCAAGGTTTGGAGAGGTTAAATACTATCGATGATAAAACGACAATAGCTACCATTGGCTGAGAGCTAATTGTGTGCAGGCTCTCGGGGAAGTGCATTTGAGACATCCTCTCATTGAGTCCCTTAGCCATCTGGCAATGTAGACACAATCGCCCCCATTTGATGGAAACTCAGAGATGTTAAGAAATGAGTCCACATTTAGGAAGTGGCAGGGCTGGTTCTAGGACAAGGACAGGGGCAGCCAAGGGTCATCTGGGGCCACCTTCTCATCTCTGAAGAACAGACATGACCAAGGGCAGAGCTCTGGCTTTCCTCCCTCTGCCTGGAGTTAGATTTAGGACTTATAGGACCCATAGATGAAAGTGACAGAGAGGTAGGTTTTAGTTCAACCCCTAAAAACATTTTAGATGAGACTTTCCTTAGAAATAAGGAACACCCAAGGAGTTCAAAGTCTGGATGAACCTTCTACCTGGAGTGTTGTAGAAGAGACTCCTCCTGTGCCTGGGACAGACAGGGCTTGGTCTCAGAGCTGGAAGACCATATCCCAGCACTACCACTGACCTACTCATGTCATGACTTTGAGCCAAGTACTTGACCTCTCTGAGCCACAGTTTCCACATTTGTAAAAATGGGAAAGTAAGGCCTTTCCAAAAAGATTGTTGTGTGGATTCTGAAATATGAAATAACAGATGCAAAAGCACTCCTGGCTTGGCCCAGGGTTGGCATCTGGTAAATACTGGCTGGATCTGAATCTAAGCCAGGTCGGGGCTGGGATCAGAGGACAGTGACAGTCCCTTGCCACTCTGAGTGTCTATGACTTCCATCACCACACTGACCATGGGCCCTGCTTATTGTATCTGCCACAGGTAGCCAAATACCCAGGTGAGGATGTACCCACAGGATTGAGAAGAGACCTGCTAAGAGTATTGAGTTTAACTGCAGCACCACGTCCTTGGTTCAACTTCTTTTTGGAGGGGAGCGTGGAGAGAGGAGGGGAAATCTTATGATCCGTCTGAAGTGGAAAGAAAGCTCTTATCTCATTTCCTTCTCAGAACTACATGTGATGGCCGTGACTCGGCAGTGGACGTGCTGGGGAGAGTAACGGGAACTGACAGAGGCCTGGGCCGCGTTCTCTAGTCCTCTTCCCACAAAGGCTTCCAGAGAAGGGGAATCGGGCCCTCTTTCCTGTGCCAAAATAAACTCGCATTGTTTCCAGCTCCACGAGAGGCCTCGAGTGAAGCAGCCTTTGCCAAACCCTAAAAGGAAGGCAGGCTGAGCGGGGGCAGGGAGGGGGCCCTGGATCGGGGGATGCACCTAGTACCTCACTTTCTCCTGACTTTCTGAAAACTCCATGTGGGCAAGCTCTAAAGCAAATCTCAGAGGGCACCGTGAAAATCTGCGCTTTCAGGGGAGAAAGAAAGGACTGGAACTCCCATTTGTTAAGGGTCTACTACGCAGTAGGTACTTTGTTCATTAAGACTCATATTGGTGGGCTGGAGGCACATGAAGACCTGGGTTCAAATTCTGACCCCGACCCCATTTGCTAACTGTACGACCTGGGCAGCAAAGAACTCTGAGCTTCCATTTCTCGCAGGTAAAATGGGCCTGTTATGTAACAGCAGTACTTCGGAGAGGTGTTGTGAAGGTTAAGTCGGGTAATGGGGTAATGTATGTAAAGTTCTCAGCATAGTACAGGGCATATAAATGTACTCAATATACATGAGTTATTATTACTGTTATACAGCTGCTACTCATAATAATGTCATTTTAAAACTTTCATGAAAATGCTGAGAGGTAGGTATTAAATAAACATGACAGGTACGGAAAGTGGAGGCTCAAGAGAGGTTGAGGCACTTTTTCAGGGTCTGACAGTTAATGAGCGGTAGGCTCAGGATTCAAACTCCGGTCTGCCCAGCTTGAGGGCCATATGTGTTGCACCTGCATCTGAGATGAGGGCTGACTGGGTTTTCTGATACAGATGCCAAGTCGTTCTGAGGCTGGAAAGCTGGAAAACAGCAAAAACAGAGACTGCCGGGCATCACTTTCACGGCCCAACTGCTCCCCAGACTTCATAGGCTCAGCCACTCTCCAGCCGGGCCTGGCTGACCACCAAAGCCTATGGTTCTCCTTGCCAGGCCCCGGGGCTCCTCTGTCTTTCAGTATCCATCTGGAGTGAGCGTCTGCAGCGTGGACCCCGTCTGCACCACTGGTCCCCAGGCCCTGCACAGTTGGCCTCCTGCTCCCGCATGGACAGCTTGTTGGAGCTGAGCCAAAGCAGCCTGGGACTGAAATCCTAGCTCTGTCCCTCACTAGCTGGGTGACTCTGGGCATGTTCCTTGCTCTCTCTGAGCCTCAGTTTTCTCATCTGTAACTCTGGAGCAATAGTACCTAGTGAGCATTACGGGAGACAATGAAAATCACAGTAAGTGCTCCGAAGGTGTCAGCTCTCCCTCCTCCCATTCCCTGCCTCTGGAAATGGGTGCTCCTGGCTCTCCTGCTCACTCAAGATCATGAGGCTGTGAAGCCCCAGGCCAGGACCCATTTTTCATCCTGATATGTACTCTCTGCATGTCATCCTTAATGAAAAACGAATAACTCATGTGTTCGTTTCATTAAATGCTGCCCCCACAAAAGTGTGGGCTTGTGCAATTCTCCAAAGACTGTCAGCTGGAAGATATCTCAGAATTCCTCGTAAATCAAAAGGTTTCATTTTGCTGCCAAGACAGTCAACTCTCTTTGCCTGAATAAGGCGGTGGGCGGTGCTGGGCTGGGATGGAGTCGGAGACTTGCCTGCTTGTCCGGGCCTTGCCAATTACCCACACAGGAAGGGGGCAGACTGCTTGTGACTCTGGCAGAGAAATGGGTGGGGTGGGGTGCTGGATCCTACAGGGTCCTTCCTTCTCCTCCTCCGGTTCTAGAATTGTAGACTTGAGCTTTCCTTCTCCTCCTCCCTCTCCCAGCCCCCTCCCACTATGCTCCTCCCGCTCTGCTCCACAATCCCTGCCTCTCCAGTCAATCAGGTCAAATCAGCTCAGGGCAGAGTCTGCAGAGAAAAAGCATCTATGCATTCCTGGCAGAGGATGATCTTCTAATGCCCCTTAGCGCAAAAGCAGCCCTCCTTAGGGGTGAAAAGAAGGGCAGCCAAAGTCTGTGTTTCTATTGTGGGGTCCAGGAAGAGGGGGGCATTTGCTCACGGAGCTAAGGATGGATACATTTCGAAGTAAAAAGAGGGTTCCTCTCCTGCCTCCAGCTTTGGAAAGGACTCCCAAGCCAGCCCAAAGGGGCTTTGTGGTCACCTAGTGGAGCAGGTTGCAGGCCACCCAGAGGGGTCTGCACATTGTGGGTGGCAGTGGGGTGGGGAGTGCACAGGGTGAAGGTCCCAGAGGAAACGGGGCCTCCTAAAAACCACAGTCAGAGCTGGTCTCTTGGGGAGGGGCGATGAGGGTTGCAGAATTAAGTTTCAAGGTCTTTACTGCTGGGCCAGCCGACTGAGAGTAGGAAATAGATGTAGAGGACCCGAAAGATCGCTTCTGAGTGCGGGGATTGGGAAGGAGAAGGAGACAAAAGAAGGACAAGGACAGGACAAGGATAGGAAGAGAGAGAGGCTGAGGGGACCAAGAGAGAAGTGAGGGGGGTAAGAGGAAGGAAGGGAAAAGGGGGCAAGAGGAAGAGAGAAAGGAGAAGGAGGAGGAGAAAGGGAGGGAGAAAAGCAGGCGAGAAGAAACAAAACCAGAAGGAAGAAGAGTGAGGAAGGAAAATGTTTCCCAAAACATGTCATCTGAGTGCTGCCATCCTTGACAAGGGGGTGGGAGGTGCGTCGAGCCAGCCTACATGCTCAGCTCACGTCCTGGGCCCATCGCTGTGCCTGTCGCTCCAGAGCCTCCCCAAAAAAGGTGGGCTCAGAACCCGCCCATTGCACAACTCCAGGAACACGATTTACCTACAACACAAAGGGAACACGTGCCCTGGAGCGGTGCAAGGAGGTGGCACACCCTGTGTGGCTGACAAATCCCAGCAGCATAATAGTACAGGGACATAACAGAGCACTCAAAATATAGAATGTGTTGTCCTATTCGCTAAATCATTAAATATGCTGCAGTCTCTGTTTATACCACACTAGCACTTTTATGTTTAAAAAACCACTCTATTCCCCATGGGAGGCTTAAAAAATCCCTTCACTAGTTCTGAAAATAAAATCCCCTATTTAACAAAGACCTGCAACCATTAAGATGTCTATCCATCCATCTACCTGTCCATCCGGTCATCTGGAGTCCATGCTTTCAGTGACCTTTTAATTGAGGATCTACAGTGTCAGGCACTCTGCTTTGGTACAAGCATGAAAATGTCCCAGTCCTTGCCCCCAGGGGACTCATCTTCTGCTGGGGAAGCACACTTAAGTAATTTATTATATATCATTATAAGTGAAGTCATGGATAAATAAATTTACCATATTCAGCATTCCGAGTGGAATAATAATTATATTAGCAATTGTTATCTGGGAAAAACAAGACAGAGCAAGACAAATCACGTGTGTGGAGTGACCATTACAGGTCATCTGTGATGTGAGTCCCCGATCCTTCAGCAGCAGGGGGCCTGCTCTCTCTACCTCTCAACTGTGCCCTGAGCTCTTGTTTGGCTGGTGTGTCCTGAGTTCAGAACTCGCATCTAAAATGTTATTTCCTCTTTTTATTTAAAAAATAAAATCATTTAAAATGCAGGAAACATATGCATAGTTTAAAGCAGAACTATAAAGCAAATATTGGCTGCACATGGCGGCTCACGCCTATAATCCCAGTACTTTGGGAGGCCAAGGCAGCAGGATCACTTGAGCCCAGGAGTTCATGATCAACCTGGGCAACAGAGCAAGATCCCATCTCTACAAAACATTAAAAAATTAGTCAGGCATGGTGGCACATGCCGGTGGCACCAACTACTTGGGAGGTTGAGGCTGGAGGATCACCTGAGCCCAGGAGTTGGAGGCTGCAGTGAACCATGATCTTGCCACTGCACTCCAGCCTAGGCGACACAGTGAAACCCTGTCTCTAAAATAAATAAATAAACAAAGCAAATACTTTTGTAACCACCCATGAGATAAATATATAGACTAGAACATCGCTAGTACCTGTGAAGTTCCCCACCTCCATCACCCCAGGTCCTTCCTCAGTCAAATCTCCCTTCCTTTGCCCAGAGGTAACACTATCCTGACTTTTCTGTTAATCAGAAAAAGTCCGATTGAATCTTGCTTTCCTTTATGGTTTTACCATTTATGTATGCACCCTAAACAGTATTAGAGTGAATGATAAATGCCATTTGTAAGAGAAAAGTAGCTGAATAAACTGCAAATTCATACAGCTTCATATAGTTGAACCTACTCGTCTATTTTTAAACTTGGAAATAAATATACTGTATGCATTCGTTGATGATTTGCTTCATTTGGTCAACATAGCTACAGTTTCATTGTATATATTTTCACTGTTGAGACAAGCTCACAGTTAATGCATTTTATGTTTGATGGACATTTGAGTTGTTCCCAGTGTTTGGTCCTTACTGACAACGTTGTTGTAAAGCTTTCTTGTCTCCTGGTGCGCACGTGCATGTGTTGCCCTAGGGTATTTATCTAGGAATAAAATTGCTGGATGACATGGTCTTCAACATGACTAGATCAAGTCCAGTTGCTTTCCACATTGGTTGTACCAATTTATGCTCCCAGAGGCATCCGCATCCTTGTCATCTCTTGGTATTACAGACTTAATTTTTCCAATCTGGGGGGTACAAAATGGTATCTTATTGCGGTTTACATTTTTATCTCCCAGATTATTAATGAAGTTGAGTTTTTGTTTGTTTCTTCACCGTTTGGATTTCCACTTTTCAGACTTGTCTGTTATCTTTAAAAAAATTGTTTTTTTCCCCTCGATTTTTAGTTCTTTCTATGTTCTGAATATTAGTCCTTCATTGCTTAAATGTGTAGTTCCAGTTTATGGTTTGTTTTCATCTCTTTATAGTCCCTCCTTGATCTTGCTCTCTCTCAAAAATAATTTACGATAAAATTCCAAACATATACAAAAGTAGATGGAATAATATGATGAATCTCCTTGTACCTATCACTCAGCTTCAACAATTACAATTTCATGGACAATCTCGTTGCACTTATACCTTCTCAACGTCTGCTCCTCTAGTTTTATTTTTAAGCAAATCTAAAACACTATTCATCATAAAATTTTGAGGATTTATCTCTAAAAGATAGTCTCTCTCTTCATAACATAACCACAATACCAGTATGACACCTAAAAATTTTTAAAAGAATTTAATATCACCAACTTTTATAATAACTTTTGATAAACAGAGGTGCTTAATTTTAATGCCGGTCTGCTTCATGGACCTATTTATTTATTTATTTAATTTTTTGAGACGGAGTTTTGCTCTTGTCACCCAGGCTGGAGTGCAACGGCATAATCTCAGCTCATTGCAACCTCCGCCTCCCGGGTTCAAGCAATTTTCTTGCCTCAACCTCCTGAGTGCTGAGATTACACGCATGAGCCACCATACCCGGCTAAGTTTTGTATTTTTAGTAGAGACAGGATTTCACTATGTTGGCCAGGCTGGTCTCAAACTCCTGACCTCAGGTGATCCACTCACCTCAGCCTCCCAAAGTGCTGAGATTACAGGTGTGAGCCACCACACGTAGCTATTTCTTTACTTTCATATCTCATGAAAGAACTCTTGCTCTGAGACCACGAAGGTATTTGCTTCTCTCTCTTTTTTTAAAAGGTTTGTAATTTTACTTTTCACATTTAGCTCTTTATTCCAAATTAAAGAGATTTTAGTATGTGGTGTGAAATAGAGATTCAATTTTTCCCCCTTATAGCTCTTTCCCGTCCCCCCTCCCCGGTATCATTTCTTAAAAAGACTTTTCCCCACTGTCCTGTAATCTGCAATCGGTCATATATCAAGTATCCATATATGTGTGGGTCTGTTCATGGCTCTCTCTTCTATTTTATTGATCTATTTCTCTACGCCTGTGCTAATGTCACACTCTCTTAATTACTATGGCTTTATAATAAGTCATGATATCTGGTAGGGCAATTCCATCACCTTGTTTTTCTTATAATTATTGCACTTTCATGTGAGTTTTATAATAAGCTTACCAAATTCTACATGCAAAAATGTGTTGGGATCTTTATTGTGATGCATTGAATCTGCATATAAATTTGGGGAAAATGGCATATTTACAATATAGACTCATTCATCCATAAACATAGTATGTCTCTGAATTATTAATGCATTCTTTAATGTCTCTCAATAAAATTTTATATTTTTATACAAAATTAGCGTACATTTTGTTAGACTTATTCATAAATACTTCATTTGTGTTGCAAGTGTAAATGATCACTTTAAAATGTTTTATCTTCTCACTGTTTACTGTTCATATATTGAAATAAACTCATGATTTGCATGTTAACTTTATACCCAGCAATCGTGCTAAACGCTTTTACTTGGTCTAATAACTTGGATTTTCTATTTACACAATAATATTGTCTGTACACATCTAACATTTTATCTCTTTTTCCCCAAACTTAAGTCTTAACTTGCTTGCTTTCTCGCTTTCTCTTTCTTTCCTTCCCTCCCTCCCTCCTTCCCTCCTTCTTTACTTCCTTCCTTCCTCTTCTTCTTTCTCCTCCTCCTCCTCCTCTTCTCACAATAATATTGTCTATACATATTTATAGTTTTGTCTCTTTTTTCCCCAAACTTAAGACTTAATTTTTTTCTTTCTTTCTTTCCTCCCCTCCCCCGCCGCCCACCTCTTTCTTCTTATTCTTTTGAGGCAGTCATTCTATTACTCAGGCTGGAGTGCAGTGGCACAATTGTGGCTCAATGCAGCCTTGATCGCCCAGGCTCAAATGATCCTCCCACCTCAGCCTCCTAAGTAGCTGATAGAACAAGTGCACGACACCATGCCTGCCTAATTTTTATTTTTTTTCCCCCCCTAGACAGAGCCTCTATTTGTTGCCCAGGCTGATCTCAAACTCCTGGGTTCAAGTGATCCTCCTGCCTTAAGCTCCCAAAGTGCTGGGATTATAAGCATGAGCCACTGTACCCAGTCTTCTCTTTCTTTCTTTCTCTTTCTTTCTTTCCTTCCTTCCTTCCTTCTTCCCTCCCTCCCTCCTTTCCTTCCTTCCTTCCCTCCCTTTCTCTCCTCTTCTCTTCCCTTCCTTCCT
>NW_012107986.1:997340-1016801 GCF_000951045.1 Mandrillus leucophaeus | reverse complement strand
CCTCCCCTTCCCTTCCCTTCCCTCCTTCCTTCCTTTCTCTCTCTCTCTTTCTTTCCTCTTTCTTTCTCTTTTTTCTATTTCTTTCTTCCTTTTTTCTTCTTTTTCTTTCTTTCTTCCTTTTCTTGAGATGGAGTCCCACTCTGTTGCTCAGGCTGGAATGCAGTGACATGGTCTTTGCTCACTGAAACCTCCATCACCCAGGTTCAAGTGATTCTTCTGCCTCAGCCCCCTTAGTAGTTGGGATTACAGGCACGTGCCATCACAGCTGGCCAATTTTCATATTTTTAGTAGAGACAGGGTCTCAACATGTCGGCCAGGCTGGTCTTGAACTCCTGACCTCAGGTGATCCACCCACCTCAGCGTTCCAAAGTGCTGGAAATACAGGTGTGAGCCACCGTGGCTGGCCCTTTTCTTTCTTTATTGAAATGGGTAGGATTTCTAGTACAATATTAATAGAAGTAGTGATAGTAACCATCCATTTTTTTTCTCCATCTCAAAGGCTGGTTGGACAAGATGATCTCTTTCCAATGTAAAGATCTTGATTTTCCTCATAATCATCTTTCTGGCTCAAGCAACTACCCACAGCCTTCTAGAGTGAGACTCTATAAATCATAATTTATATCCAGACTTTATGTTCTTGAGACAAGGTCTGGCACTACTGCCCAGGCTGGAGTGCACTGGCACAATCTAAGCTCACTGCAACCTCCACCTCCCCAGCTCAAGGCTTCCTCCCACCTCAGCCTCCCGAGTAGGCGCAGACCACCATGCCTGGTTAATTTTTGTATTTTTCATAGAGACAGGGTTTCACCATGTTGCCCAGGCTGATCTTGAACTCATGAGTTCAAGTGATCTTCCCATCTCAGCCTCCAAAAGCGCTGGGATTATGGGCATGAACCACCCAGCTATATCCAGACTTTTGATAGTTGCATATCTCTAGCCTGAATGTAGAAGATCCTGGAGTCTGATCTCTTCTCCAACATTTCGTATTGGTTGAGTAATTTCCTCTCAAAACCCCATTCCTCCTCGAACTCCCAAGTCATCTCTGGTTCATATTTTGAATCATGACTAATCGTCAAAAAAAAAAAAACAAACCCCAAAAAACAAACAAACAAAAAAACTGTGATGGCTGAGAGGTTGGCTGTGCCCATGTCCCTTTTTGAAGCTCTCTCTGCCCTCCTCCAGGGTGACAGAGATGGACTGTGCCTTTGTTCCCACATCCTAGCACTGGCTGAAAGAAGTGATATGTGCTATCATCTCTGGGGTATCTAAGTTGCATCCAGATGTGAGAACACCAGACACAGCACAACTAGACTCACCAGGATCAGCCCCTTTCACCAGAGAAGTGCCTAATGTTCTGGTCTACTTATATTGAGGGTTGATAGAACAAACAGCTATTGGAAGAAGGTTTGCCAAATACATACTGGAGATGGTGTTCATTATATTGTTCGACGTTCCCTACATAAGGACTCATATATTATGTTTGGAATGAAGTGTCAGTACAGTTAGTCTCTCCTGTTGAACTAACATGCGTCTGCAATGGGGTTAATACTTTCTGGAATTGTTTTTAGATACATTTTCATGTCCTGTAAACCATGTTGTTCTGGAGTTTCTTGTACATTGGAGTAATGTCTGAGTCTCAGACAGAAAGCTAGATGTTGAGAGAGAAAAGGTTTACTAAATTCTTTGGACCCTCATTTAGCACATCAAGAGGTAGGCCTGGCTGACTACATTTTAGAAGATAATGAAGGAAAGCTTATCCCTCTATCCTCATAGACTGTGGGAAGGGGGAGGGGGATAGAGAGGGAACAGGTAGATCAGGCACCAGAGCTCTTCTCTGTCACTACCATGATTACCTTCCCCACCTTCCCCACCACTGTGTCAGGGCACAACCTAGAGAGTTGGGAGCTTTTAAAGACATGCTTTTAAAGCATGCCTGAAGGCCACAGGGAGTGTCTGGGCTGGAGGCACCCTTCTCCAGGTATGCTGGGTCCAGGAGAAGCACCCACACAAAGGCGTGGAGGTAGCACAGGAAGTAGGAAGTAGGGGAGCCTGAGACAGCACCTGAGCAGGTTTTGAGAATGCCAGTAGAAAGGCAGAGGCCTGGTGATAGGACTGAGTGACCACTAGGATAGCCGGCAGGGACCTCGGGCTCCAGCGACAGCTCCAGGCACAGCGCCCCAGAAAGCAAGATGAGGCCATTACATCACAGCGGTCATGAGCTCAGGGGGCAGGTTGTGAAGATCCAGGCAATACCACGGGAACCCAAGTGCCTCCCTCCTGGGCTGTACAAGACTCTGGTCAGAATCATCTGCCACACGGGGATTCAGCAGCCAGAGACGGCCGTCTCCAAAAGGCTGACATTTACATGAGTCAGCCAAATTATCTATGAAAGACAATTTTGAATCAAGCTTGAAATTTAACAAATTGGATAAAAGTTAGGATTTTACCCTCCTGCTTCCCAGTGGAACTGATAAGAAGACATTCATTATAAACAAAATTTTGCCAGGTGTAGTGGCATGTGCTACTTGAGAATGTGAGCTACTTGGGAGGCAGAGGCAGGCAGATTACTTGAGCCCAGGAATTTTAGTCCAGCCTGGGCAACACATCGAGACCCCATTGCTTAAAAAAAAAAAAGAAAGAAAGAAAATTGTAAAAGTTACATTTTTTCCCCAGAATTGCACTGTAGAGTGAGTAAATGTTTCCCCATTTCCCTACTACACGTCACTACACATACTTTTTATGAAACTAAGAATTATTTATCTCATTGTGGCCTCTTTTTAGCTGCAGAGCTGACTCGCGTGTTACATTCAGTGACAACAAATGTTCTTGCACAAGTGTGGAAGGGGCACAAGAGTTGGAGTTTGGCAGGCCTGGGTTTGTGGCCTGGGCTGGATTGTGACTTTTGTAGACTCCAGGCACTTTTACAGTTGTGGACTCCTTCTTCCATTAAAAAAATTAAATATATTTTACCATTGTGTTGGCATGAGACAAATCTATTAATATCATATGTTAAAACATTTTTTTCAACTTGAATATTCCTTTCTTTTCTTCTGATTTTAAAAGAAATTTTAAAACATTTAGTTTTAGCCCCTGAGTATCCTGGGCCCTGCGCCTATTGGAGAAGTGAGCCCTGCTTGCACCTTTGCCTGCCCTGGACATGCCTCTTTGCTTGTCTTCCTCATCTGTAAAATGGGGTTGTTGGACTAAATGATGGAGTGCATTCAAGGACACGGCACCTGGGGTAAATAAATGTGGGTTTCCTTTCTTCATCTCCATGGATTTGATTTTCTATTTCTATTTTCGTGATCTTGCTGCATATGTGGTTTTCATTGTGAGTCACCTTCAAAATTCTCTTTGGAAGTAGGTGGGGTATAAATTATAAATAAAAATTCCTTTTTACTTCCTCAGCACTTAGCACAATGCTGAGCTTTATATTCCCAATCCTTGTTTGTTGACTGTGCCGGTAAATGGCTCCCTCCTGGCCAACCTCCGCCCACCACCCTGTCCCACCCCAGCCTGACTGCTCTTAGAGGAGGCATCCTTTCTGTCTTTCTTTGGCCTCTTCTCTCTCCCTCAGAATTCTTCTTTCCTTAGTGGCCTGTGCTCAGCTGGCTGTCAGAGTGAGGAAGGTGCCCACTAAATGTCACACGGTGAGCTGGGTAATCTTCCCATAGCCCCACAAGGCACGGTGTGTGCCCTGCTCCACCCTGGAGGACGCTGTGGCTCAGCAAGGAATTGGCTCCATACGTGGTGGGACTGGGACTTGAACCCAGGCCTGTCTGGCCAGGCGGTGGCATGGTATGTTAAGCCTCCATGATTTGCAGTTTCCAGAGATCTGAGGGGGTTTCTTGGCACTGTTCAAATCAAACACTACTGGAAAACGTGGAGGTCCCTTGAGGTGTGTGCTCAGCTTTGTCACCATCCCTCAGGCCCCACCATTCACCCAGCTGGAAGTTTGTGCTGAAACTCTCTTCCTAAATGTTAGAGGGGAGCAGTGCCACAAGCAAGTGGGGAGGAAGCGGGAGCCACACAGCTCACGCTGGAGATGCAGTGGTGTGCCATCAAGAGGGTGGCCACCAAACACATTTCCTTTATTGGCCGGAATTTAGAGTGCTCAGCTCCAGGGCTTTAAGACGGCACCAGAGTATTCAATGAGCTCACATATGTGAGGCGCTTACAACAGCGCCTGGCATACGTGTTGGCTGGAGCCAAACCGAATGTACCGACTCATTCAGCGCACATTGAGCACCTACTGGGCTGCGTGCTGGGAAGATGCACATGAATAAAACATCTTCCCACTTATTCAAGAGAAGGCAAAATAAAAATTGCCCCGTGATGGGATAGAATCTGCAATTAAAAAGAAGAGCATGTGCAAGTTTATTTATGTCCTATTACACAAGCTCCTCCATTCTCCACTCCCACCCCCACCCTCTCAATCTGTCGCATTCAGGGATCTGGGGCTCTGAGCATTTGCTTGAATTAAACAGATTCAATGGCATGTCAGGGTTGGGAGGAGAAATGGAGACGGTGAAAGAATGAGATGGAGCAATAAGTTAAAAAGAGAGATGTTGGTAGTCAATGCACAGATGCCTCCTCCTGGAGAGGAGACGAGGTCAGACAGACAGACCTGGAAGGTTCCCGTGGGAATAATCATATTATTAATAACTGTGGCAACGATGCATGTTACTGAGTGCTTCCAGTGCCAGGCGCTGCTCCAAGCCCTCACACAGATGAGCGTATTTAATCCTCCCAATCCCCTAAGGAGGCAGCTTCTATCATAAACTCCATTTTAGAGCCCAGAGGCTCAGCAGGGAACAGTGACTTGACCAAGGGTACCACCGCCAAGAGGCGGCCTCCTGCCTGGAGCCTGCACTTGTCCTATGGCCTTCACACAGGTGCCTGTGACATTGTGGAACAGGTGAAGTCAGGGTGCGGTGTACAATACCACTGCAGCCTAGTTGGAGTTTAGAGCAGAAAGCATGAGGTCGGACTGGAGAAGTTTGAATCCTGGCCCACCACGACCAACTCTGTGACCTTGACCAAGGTCTTTCTATGTCTCTGTTTTCTTATAAATGAAATGAAGATTGAGGATGGTGATGAGGACACCACCTCCTGGAGTGGTTGTAAGGCTTTAACACCATTCTGCATACATAGGGTTTAGCAGGGCCTGCCCAGACGAGCGGGATACATGGCAGGCATCCCTGAGCTCATGGTTTGTCCCTAGGAGAGCTCGCCCTGCCATCATCCGGGCAGATGAGCTCAGGCTTCCAGGCTTCTGCACTCACAGATGAGGGGTCCAGCTGAGGACAGGCAGTGGGGACCACAGAGGGAGAAATGCTAATGAGAAGTGACTCCACCCATGGAGCCTGTCCCCAAACTGTTAGCATGTTGGGAAATGTGCCCAAGTGTGGCAGGACCTGGCCTGTGGAAATGCCTTAGACAGAGGCAGCTGATGACTGGCCATGGGGATGCTGGAGGACATCACCTGGCCTCTGCCTCCAAGCAGGGCACCATCTGGCTGGGGACAGAAGACTCTTCACACGAACCAATGAGTGGCCCAGGTGAGGTCTTCCCAAGGGTCAACTGCAGCGTGTGGTTCTGGCCATCGGAAAGCAGAGTGACCAGTAAGCCATGGGCTGGGAGCAGGTATGGGCAGAAGGCCAAGGGGCTGTGGGAGGTGGCATGTATGTGGGATGCTGTGACTCAGCCACCCACCCCAAGGACTAGCTTCAGGTCTCCCTGCCCCACCTTCATCAGGTCTCTACACTTTTGACCAGGCATTTCTGATTTTCTCTCCTTTTCCTCTTTTTGATGAGAAGCAGCTCTGTTGTCATAAGTGAGGCACAGCCAAGGCCAAGGTCTTCCTTTCCAGAGCTGTTCTGGGCTGGGCCGACTCTGCTGTTTGAATGTACAGGGCTCATTCTACAGTATGCCAATAAATGTGCCCATGAAAAAGAAGACCTTTAGAGATGTGCTCATGCAGATGAGTCTATCCCACCTGTCACAGAGGGAGGCACGGCAACCATCTGCTAGATTCTCTATTCCCACCCCACCCCTTACATTTTTAACCACAGATTTTCACAGTTTGCCTTACTTATTTAAATCTGTTATTTAGAAAGACACATGTATTGCTAAGTAAGGAAACGGCAGCTTTTGCCCATTGAAGCCTGTTCTTCCCATATTCTGTAGCTGGCTGGGGTCCGCTGAGAGACCCTTATATGTCCTAGCCTGGGTGTCCTTTAACCAGGCTGGATTTAGGACTGAATCCACTCTGGATTATTGAGTGCTCTGTACTAGAGGGGGAGGAGAGCTGACACTTAATGTCTTATCTTGCAGAGTAACAGTGAGACCCCAATCTCTTGATCTCTACTGAGGGGGATGTGGATCCCTCCTTTAACCCAGAGACAATACTGTGTGTCCAAATGCTATGCTCCTGAAGTCATGCTGCACAGCCAGACCATTGATTCAGTTATTCGGTGCCTACTGTATGCCACACATCATGTGCCAGGCACTGGCAATGCCTCGGGACGAGATGGAGTCCCCATCCTCATGGAACTGACACTTTTGTGGGGAGAGAAGAGCTAGAAAGCCCAACACAGACAAATTGTGTTAAGTGCCCTGAAAGGAACAAACTGTGATAGAGAATGGAGAATAGCAAAGAGGACTGGGGGGAAGGAGGGCCTGCAGAAGAATGATGTGGAAGCTGGGCCCTGGCTAGGGAGAGGCAGGAAGAACTCAACACGTGCAGAGGGAAGGCAAGTGCAGTCTGAGAGGACAGGGAGCTTTACATTATCTGGGAAGCAGGAGAAGAATCTGGTCCTGGGCCTCCTCCCTGCCTCCTACCTGCAAGCCCCGGGGTCCTCCCTGGCCTTCTCTGTCTTTGCAGCTCCTTAGAGTGGGAAGGACCAGGCCCTGTGCTTCTGCCCATGGCCTACAGAGCTCCCTAGAGAGCCTGGGCTGCCTGCTCATCCGGTAGTTCCAGGCTATGCCAGAGCCTGCACCTGGCCAGAGTCCCAAGGAGTTCCAAAACCTCCCCCTGCCCACACGACACCCCACCCCATCACACCCCACTCGAGTAACAGAGCTTGCAGCCTCACAGCCACCGCTGCCATTTCTTTGGGTCTCTGGTCACCTCCACATAGCCTCATCACCCTGATCGTTTCTGCTGCAGCTACAAGGCACCACTCACTGCCCTGCCACGCCTTCAGCCTTCAGCACGCTCTCAGGAATGTGCTACTGCCTATTCCCCTTCTTTCTGGTGACATCTGGTGACTTCTTTGAGATCTCTTCTAATGCTGCTCCCTTCTGCACCCCCTCTCCTACGCTTTCCTGCCTCCTTCCCCTCTGTTACTGGCACTTCACTATAAGGCTTACTTACCCTGTTGTTAGCTATTTGAGTCTCTCCCCGGCTTTCCAAGGGCAAGGTCTGAATCACTTTTATACTTGCAGTCCCAGGAGCTGATGCAGAGAGTAAATCATCAATACAGCTTTGTTGAACGAATTCTTCATGAGCCCCTTAGAATAATAATCTCCTTCATGTATTCAGCATTTAACAAGCTCATCCAAAACTTTGGGCCATTGTACACTTGCAACACCGTAAGAGTAGGTGCTGACCGGCTGCACAGGTAGGGAAATGTGGAGAAAGGTTACATGATTCATGTTCGATCACACACAGATTGGTGGCAGGGCTGGGGCATGGTCCTAATATCCTCACTCTTACTTCACTGCTCTTCATTAACTTCAGAGCACTCAAGCCTGGAGTCAGAGAAAAAACACATTTCTCAGTAACACATCGTAAGATATAAGCTGAGTGCATACCTGTTTTAACACAACCTAAAAAAAAACAAAAACAAACTACACTATATTTGATCTTGGGCTTCCCACGCCAAATAAATAAATTAATTAAAAGTGCACCTGTCTCTTATACACATCTAGATGTGTATAAGAGACAGATTCCACCTGTCACAGAGGGAGGCACGGCAACCATCTGCTAGATTCTCTATTCCCACCCCACCCCTTACATTTTTAACCACAGATTTTCACAGTTTGCCTTACTTATTTAAATCTGTTATTTAGAAAGACACATGTATTGCTAAGTAAGGAAACGGCAGCTTTTGCCCATTGAAGCCTGTTCTTCCCATATTCTGTAGCTGGCTGGGGTCCGCTGAGAGACCCTTATATGTCCTAGCCTGGGTGTCCTTTAACCAGGCTGGATTTAGGACTGAATCCACTCTGGATTATTGAGTGCTCTGTACTAGAGGGGGAGGAGAGCTGACACTTAATGTCTTATCTTGCAGAGTAACAGTGAGACCCCAATCTCTTGATCTCTACTGAGGGGGATGTGGATCCCTCCTTTAACCCAGAGACAATACTGTGTGTCCAAATGCTATGCTCCTGAAGTCATGCTGCACAGCCAGACCATTGATTCAGTTATTCGGTGCCTACTGTATGCCACACATCATGTGCCAGGCACTGGCAATGCCTCGGGACGAGATGGAGTCCCCATCCTCATGGAACTGACACTTTTGTGGGGAGAGAAGAGCTAGAAAGCCCAACACAGACAAATTGTGTTAAGTGCCCTGAAAGGAACAAACTGTGATAGAGAATGGAGAATAGCAAAGAGGACTGGGGGGAAGGAGGGCCTGCAGAAGAATGATGTGGAAGCTGGGCCCTGGCTAGGGAGAGGCAGGAAGAACTCAACACGTGCAGAGGGAAGGCAAGTGCAGTCTGAGAGGACAGGGAGCTTTACATTATCTGGGAAGCAGGAGAAGAATCTGGTCCTGGGCCTCCTCCCTGCCTCCTACCTGCAAGCCCCGGGGTCCTCCCTGGCCTTCTCTGTCTTTGCAGCTCCTTAGAGTGGGAAGGACCAGGCCCTGTGCTTCTGCCCATGGCCTACAGAGCTCCCTAGAGAGCCTGGGCTGCCTGCTCATCCGGTAGTTCCAGGCTATGCCAGAGCCTGCACCTGGCCAGAGTCCCAAGGAGTTCCAAAACCTCCCCCTGCCCACACGACACCCCACCCCATCACACCCCACTCGAGTAACAGAGCTTGCAGCCTCACAGCCACCGCTGCCATTTCTTTGGGCCTCTGGTCACCTCCACATAGCCTCATCACCCTGATCGTTTCTGCTGCAGCTACAAGGCACCACTCACTGCCCTGCCACGCCTTCAGCCTTCAGCACGCTCTCAGGAATGTGCTACTGCCTATTCCCCTTCTTTCTGGTGACATCTGGTGACTTCTTTGAGATCTCTTCTAATGCTGCTCCCTTCTGCACCCCCTCTCCTACGCTTTCCTGCCTCCTTCCCCTCTGTTACTGGCACTTCACTATAAGGCTTACTTACCCTGTTGTTAGCTATTTGAGTCTCTCCCCGGCTTTCCAAGGGCAAGGTCTGAATCACTTTTATACTTGCAGTCCCAGGAGCTGATGCAGAGAGTAAATCATCAATACAGCTTTGTTGAACGAATTCTTCATGAGCCCCTTAGAATAATAATCTCCTTCATGTATTCAGCATTTAACAAGCTCATCCAAAACTTTGGGCCATTGTACACTTGCAACACCGTAAGAGTAGGTGCTGACCGGCTGCACAGGTAGGGAAATGTGGAGAAAGGTTACATGATTCATGTTCGATCACACACAGATTGGTGGCAGGGCTGGGGCATGGTCCTAATATCCTCACTCTTACTTCACTGCTCTTCATTAACTTCAGAGCACTCAAGCCTGGAGTCAGAGAAAAAACACATTTCTCAGTAACACATCGTAAGATATAAGCTGAGTGCATACCTGTTTTAACACAACCTAAAAAAAAAAAAAAAACAAACTACACTATATTTGATCTTGGGCTTCCCACGCCAAATAAATAAATTAATTAAAAGTGCACTATAAGATATGAGGTAAGCCTTTTTTGAGCACCTATTATATACTGTTATATACGGAACTCAGTATTCTGGGAGACACAAAAGAATTTCAAGACTCTTCTACATAATACTCACAATTATTCAGGGAAAATGAGCCAGGGACAAACACGGCAATTGGAGATAATATATGGGTGGGTAAATGCAGACGCTCTTGGACCAGAGTTGTTTCTGAAGTGCCCATGAAGAAGGCTCTGGGAAGTCATTCCCATCCATGGGAGAAGAGGAGTGATAGCAGAGAGGAGACGTGGGGATGAGGAGCAGGGGTGGGAAGGTGCACAGGACAAGGAGGCGTCCCAGGGGCTGGCCAGAGGGAGGGGCTTTATAGGAACACTTGTGGGAGTGCTCCTCTGAGGACCAGAGAGGACCCAGACGTGGTCTTCAGGGATGTCTCATCCACAAGTAAAGCATGACTCTTTCTCAGTTGCCAGAAACAGTTTTGAGAATAACAATCTCTGGCATTGGAAAGGGTGCCTCATCCCCGGGGATTCTAAGAGGGTAGGATTTGTCTTTCCAACTCAGCTCAGCTTCATTCAACTCAGTTCAGCTCAACTCAACTCAGCTCAATTTGGCTCAGCTCAACTCAGCTTGGCTCAGCTCAGCTCAGCTCAACTCAGCTCAGTTCAGCTCAGCTCAGCTTATTTTAGCTTGGCTCAGCTCAGCTCAGCTCAGCTCAGCTCAACTCAGCTCAGCTCAGCTCAACTCAACTCATTTTCACTCAGCTTGGCTCAGGTCAGCTCAACTTAGCTCAGCTCAACTCAGGTCAACTCATCTCAGCTCAACTCAGCTCAGCTTGGTTCAACTAAGCTCAACTCAACTCACTTTAGCTCAGTTCTGCTCAGTTTAACCCAGCTCTT
This sequence comes from Mandrillus leucophaeus, assembly GCF_000951045.1. Lineage (NCBI taxonomy): Eukaryota > Metazoa > Chordata > Mammalia > Primates > Cercopithecidae > Mandrillus > Mandrillus leucophaeus. The sequence continues at coordinate 1,006,034 of NW_012107986.1, read as the reverse complement.
CATATTGCCTGTCAGTCACGGATCAGCACTTCCTACCCCCAACTGCCACAGACAAAGCTAGTGAAGTAAGACACACGAACAGAGGTTCCTATCTCCTCTCTGTCCAAACCGCAATCATGACATCCATTCCCCGTTACCTCCACCTACCCCCATTGCAGGTGCTCGTAACAACGTCCAAGGACCCAGCTTTGTTACTGAATATGGAACTTGCGGGATGGTTGGCAAAGGCTCCAGCCCTGATGGAAAGCCCTGGAGGACACGCGGCTCAGCTGAGAGTGTGATGACTCTTCTCCCATTGCAAACTGAGACCATAGTGAAATGGACGGAAGGAGAGAAGGGGTTGTTGTAGAGCTGATGGCCCTGCCTGCCTGGCCCCAACTGACCTGGCCATTGAGGTTGTGCTGGAACCCAGGCAAGTGTCCAAGGTGTCCCTAGGTGAACTTCTAAGGTTGTAAGGAGGTTTCTGAAGGACACATCGGGGCCTCATGGAAAAGTAGGTTTGGTGAGGGCCTTTCTCTATTCTCTCTTTCAAAGCCGTGTATTGGGCTGGTTCAGGGCACCAGGCAGGGCTCTGCTTCTTTCACTCTGTCCTCAGGCAACAGTACTGCATTTCAGCAGCTCTTTAACCTCAAAGACCTGTGAGTCAGTGTAGAGCAGGTCACACACTGAGCATCTCTAGTTGAGCCCGCTGGCCTCATCACAATGCCTGTGAGCTGTTCACACGCCTATAGAGTTCATGCCCCTCCCCATGTGTCAACACAGGAGCTAGTCCACGCTGAGGAAAACATTTATTGTATCTTTCCCCAGCAGAGTTTCTGTGGAGAGATTCTCCACCGATTTTCATAACTTCTCTCAAAGCTTCACAGCCTTTGTTCAGCTGTAACCTGGCTCTAACCTCCTACTACAACACAAGCCAGTTCTCTTTGGTCTGATCCTCAGAGACAGGCCCTTGAGTGAGAAACTCCAGGATGTACACCATCACACTGGGAGTGGGAAGGTGGGAGAGAGAAGAGACAAAAGAAAGGGGGAAATGCCTATAGCCATTGCAAAACCAACAAGCAGAATGGTGGTAGAGACTAGCCTGGCCAACATGGTGAAACCCCATCTCTACCAAAAATACAAAAATTAGCCAGGCCTAGTGGTGTGCACCTGTAATCTCAGCTACTCAGGAGGTTGAGGCAGGAGAATCACTTGAACCCTGGAGGTGGAGGCTGCAGTGAGCAGAGGTCATACTTGGGTGACAGAGCAAGACTCCGTCTCAAAAAAAGAAAGAAAGAAAGAAAGAAAGAAAACCCAAAACCATTTGTGGAGAATGTATTACATGCCAAGCACTATTCTAGGCATCATGAACATACATGAATACAAACAGGTGGACACATATCTGTGCCTCACTCATTTCAGAGTTGTTCACAGAGTCACAGCTGCAGTGGAGAGAAGCAATTATGCACAGATGGGTAAGAAAGCCCAGGGATGCTGAGTGACATGCTTTTGGTCACCCAGGAAGTTGAAAGGCAGAACCAGGTGTCTCGACTCTTGACCCCTCCTTGTTATTCCTCTCATGGTTGGAAGTGAGCATTTCCTAGGAAGACAAAAGAATCTTTTATTTTCTGGGTTCCTAGACAGGAAGTCCTGTTCACTGCTTTGGAGGGGTTTTCCTCGCCCAGGGAGACCCTGGCAGGTCAGCCCTTGTGTTCATGGTGCCTGCTGCTTGCAGAGCAAGTTATGTTCCTGGGCCTTCATCTTCTGGAAGTATGTAAATGCATGACATTACTTTTTTTTAAATGCTTGGGATTTCTGAGATCTTTTCCCCCTGAGGCTGCCCCATGTTCTGAAATGTGAACATGCTAAGCAGGATGGATACATTTTTGGAGCAGTAAGTACAACCAGATGTGTGGATGGGGCTGAAGAAACACCAAGCTTTTGTGAGGGATGCAGAGCCCAGAGACCCAGCCTGTTTCTCTCCTCTCAGGGGAAATTAGTTTAAAACTGGCAAAAAAAAAAAAAAAAAAACACAGGTCAAGGTGTTACCTGCCTACCAGTTTCACATACTCCCTGCCAGACTGCGAATCTGGTCTTGTTCCCATTCACCCAGCTCTCAGTGACAGCAGATGGCAGCCAGGTGCTGACACAATTCTCTCATTTCACTCTAACAATACCACCCAATAAATGGATAAGCAAGCTGAGGATCAGTTTCGCTAGGTAACTTGACCAGGGCCACACAGGTAGGCAGCAGGAAGGGCTGAGATGCAAACCAGGACAGCTAGGCTGCAAAGGCAACCGCACTATCTTTGCAGACCAGCCTCTTTCCCCCAGGGACTCCCTGTCCAGTGGCAGGAGATCTGCAGGGTTCCAGCGAAGATGGGAGGCTCCATCCCAGGCAATGAGAAACACCTCCTGGCAGTATTGTAGCAGCCAGTGGTGAAGTTTCAGTGGAGAAAAAGTAGTACTCATCCTTGCAGGATTCAAAAGCAATGGTGAAGCAAGACGCAGATGCATCAAACGAGTTGTGAATGACACATGTCACCACACAACCATGCTTAATTTTGGAGAAGCAAGTGGTGGATGCTTTAAGAGTTCTGCACTGTGACCTGGAGTAACCTGGAAAACATTCAGACTGGAAGGATTTAAGCTGCATGTTGAAGGATGGGAGGAATTTGGAGAGGCAGCGAGGTATGAGAAGCATATTAAGTTGAGAGTGTGTGAAAAGAGCAGGAACACAGAGAGAAATTAAAGAGGTGGTGCTGGTGAGATGAGAAATAACATTTACTAAGCACCTATTGTGTACCATGAATGGTGCTGGGGCTTGTGCATATTATCTCGTTTATTAAATCAACTATGTTTAGTTTTAATTTACATATATAAGAAAAAGCATACATTTGAAGTGCACAGTTCAATGAGTTTTGGTAAGTGTATATACCTGTGTAATCATCATTACAATCAACATACAAGACAACATTCTGTATCTGCAGCTCCCCTTGTATGAATTCAACCGACTGCAAACAGAAAATATTTGCAAAAAAACCACAATAAAAAAATAACACTACCACGCCTGTAATCCCAGCTACTTGGGAGGATGAGGCAGGAGAATCACCTAAACCTAGGAGGTGAAGGTTGCAGTGAGCCAAGATTGTGCCACTGCACTCCAGCCTGGGCAACAGAGTAAGACTGTCTCAAAGAAAAAACAAAAACAAAAACAAAAACAAAAAACCCATATATATATATACAGCAATGAACAACAATATAAATTTTAAGAACAATAGAGCATAACAACTATTTCCATAGCATTAACATTGTATTAGGTATTTTAGTAATCTAGAGATGATTCAAGTATATAGAAGGATGTGGGTGGGTTATATGCAAATAGCACACAATTTTATATAAGGGACCTGAGGACCCGAATTTTGGCATTGGCTGGGTTCCTAGAAACAACCTCTTTGCTGGATATGAAAGGACAACTGTATACATTTCCATCATTCTCAAATTCCATCATTCTCATGTTTTTTTTGTGATCAGTCACCAGCTCCCTCCCTCCAGCCAATCACTGATCTACTTTCCATCACTGTAGATGAGGTTTGCTTTTTCCAGAATTAACATAAATAGAATCCTACAGCAAGTGGTCTTTCATGTTTGGCAACTTTGGCTCAGCATATTTCTGAAATTCATCCATGTCGTTGCATGTATCGGTAGATATTCCTTTATAATACTGAATAGTATTCCATTGTAAGGCTATCCTCCCACCTATTTGTGAACATTTGAGTTGTTTCCAGTTTAGGGGTTTAATGAATAAAGTTTCTATGAACCTTTGTGTGCAAGCCTTTGTGTAGGCATGTTTTGATTTCTCCTGGATAAACATGAAGAGGTGGAATTGTTGAGTCATATGGTGAGTGAAAAATTTTATAACAAACTGATGAATTGTTTTCCAAAGTTGGTTAATCATTTTATATTCCCAATAGCAATGTATGAGACTTCAAGTTGCCCCACCTACTTGTCAACACTTTGTATTGTCAGTCTTTTTAAGTTTAGCAATTCCAGTAAGTGTGTAGTCGTAGTTTGTTGTGGTTTTAATTTGCATTTCCCTGATGATTAATAATGTAGAGTATTTACTTGTGTTTATCGACATTTGTATATCTTCTATGAGTGTCTGGATTAAAATTAGTTTAAATAATTAGGCCACTTTAAAATTGCGTATCTGCCTTCCAATAATTGACTAGTAAGAGTTGTCTTTAGGTGTTCTAGATACAAGTCCACTGTAAAATACATGTATTACCAATATTTTCTTCAAGTCTGTTGCTTTTTTATCTCCTTAAAGAGTAGTGTTAAAGAGTAGAAAATTTTAATTTTTATGAAATCAAATTTATCAATTTTCCTTTTGTAATTTGTGTTTTTTGTGTCCTATCTAAGAAATCTTTATCCATGCAGAGATGGCTGAAGTTTTCTCCTGTGTTTTCATCTTGCTGTTTTACAGTGTTAGCTTTTACATTTAGGTCTATAATCCATTTCAAGTTAACTTTTGCGTGGTGTGGGGTAAGGGTTAAAGTTTGTCTTCTTCTATATGATATCTAATAGTTCCGGAACCACTTCTTGAAAAGAATATCCTTTCCTCATTAAATTGCCTTGGAAACTTTGTTGAAAATCAATTGACCAAATAAGCGTGGGTCTATGTTTGGACTCTATTCTGTTCTATTGATCTATATTTCTGTACTTATGCCAATACCAACAGTCGTGATTACTACTGTGAAACAAAAATGAAATCCAAAGCTCCCTGACTGACTAAACAGACCCCTTTTGGCCAAAGAGAGCCCCAAGAACCTTAAAAACTAAGTGTTCTGACCAAGACGAGATGGGAGGTTGGTCACGCCCCATTTACCCCCTCCCTTGCTAACCACCATTAGACTTTTTCCCTAAGAGTTAAACAGAAACCAGCCCTGGAAAACAAAGAAGAGAAGATTCACTCAACAACCTGGTACCTTGGCCAGACTTCCCTCCCCTTTCAGTTTCAACAGAACAATCAACCAGCATTCCTTCCTGATAAGAGACTGCTGACCACGGACTGGCTCTGGCGTGCCCACGGAGGCTGCACACGGAGCACCTGTGTGTCCTTTGTTTTAACTTTTGATGTGTACAGCCTAATTTTACTGCATTTTAATGTTAAGTCTCCACTCCAAAGTGAACAGGGGACATACATAACACATGTTCGCTTACTCTGCATGCGTGCAACGTCCCCTCATGCATATTCATGGCCCCTCCTGTAACCTGTTAAATATGTATGTCTATCCAATTGACCAAGCATGAGACTCCTGTAACACACTCCCTCCCTCGAAATACCTGCTTTCAGTCTCTGCCAGAGGCTACACCTCCAAGTCTTCAGGTTGCAACCCTTTATAAGAAATAAAGTTATCCTTTCCAAACTTACAAATTTTGTGATTTTAAGTGAACACTACTATTAAGTCTTGAAATCAGGGCATCTAAATTATGTAATGGTATTTTCTTCTCATTTTTTTTCCTAGCTATTTAAGGTCTTTAGTATTTTCTTATAAATTTTAGCATAATTTCCACAAAATAATAATTTTGTAGAAATCTTATAAATTTCTATACAAAAGCCTGCTAGGATTTTGATTGGGATTGCACTGAATCTGTAAAGCAATTTGGGAATAACTGACTTTTTTTCTGTTTTTGTTTTTGAGACAGGGTCTCATTCTGCTGCCCAGGCTGGAGTACAGTGGTGTGATCATGGCCTACTGCAGCCTCAACCTCTCGGGATCAGGTGATTCTCCCACCTCAGCCTCCTGAATAGCTAGGATTACAGGCACATGCCACCATGCCCAGCTAATTTTTTGTATTTGTTTAGAGATGGGGTTTTGATATGTTGCCCAGGCTGGTCTTAAACTCCTGGGCTCAAGTGATCCACCCACCTCGGCCTCCCAAAGTGCTGGGATTACAGATGTGAGCCACTGTGCTGAGCCTTACACTTTAAACACTATTGCTTGTATTCATCCAAGTTCTCTAGAGAAACAGAACCAAAAGGTTGTGTGTGTGAGCATCTGTGTATGTCTTAGTCCCTTCTAGCTGCTATAACAAAATAACTTAGACTGGGTAATATAAACAGTATAAATTTATTGCTGGAGGCTGGGAAGTCCAAGACCAAGGTGCCAAAAGATTCAGTGTCTGGTGAGGGCTTTGCTTTCTGCTTCAAAGATGGTGCCTTCTTGCTGCATCCTTACATGACGAAAGGGACAAACAGGCTTCTCATAGCTTCTTCTATAAGGTAACTTTTTCTATAAGACCTTATAGCTTCTTCTATAAGGTCACTAATCCCATTCAAGAGGGTGGAGCCCTCCTGACCTAATCACCTAAAAGTCACATCTCTTAATACTACTACAATGAGGATTAAATTCTAACATGATTTTTTTGGGGAAATCAACATTTAGACAATAGAATACATATATTTATTTAGAGAGATTTATTTTAAGGAATTGGCTTATGCAATTATGGGGGCTGGCAAGTCCAAAATCTGCAGAGTAGCCTGGTAGACTGGAGATCCAGAGAAGAGCCAATGTTGCAGTTCAAGTTCAAAGGCCATCTGCTGCCAAAATTCCTTCTTGCTTGGGGGAGGTTAGTCTTTGTTCCACTAAAGCCTTCCATTGATAGTATTAGGCCCACCCACATTATAGCATATAATCTACTTTACTCAAAGTCCACTGATTTAAATGTTAATCTCACCCAAAAAGAAATCTTCACAGAAACAGCCAGCCAGTACACTGACTAGCCCTCCAGTACAATGTTGAATAGGAGTAGTGAGAATTGATATCCTTGCCTTGTTCTTATTCTTGGGAAGAAAGCATTCAGTCTTTACTATTATGGATGATATTAGCTATAGGTTTTCCCTAAATTTTCTTTATCAGGTTGAGGAGATTCCTTTTTATTTTCAGTTTGCTGAGAGTTTTACAATAAATGATGTTGAAATTTGTCAAATGTGTTTTCTGCATCTGAGATAACTGTTTTTTATTTTTTACTTTGTAAAGATGATGAACTACTTGATTAATTTCTGAATATTAAATCAACTCTGCATTCCTTAGATAAGTCCCATTTGGTCATGAGGTATTATTTTATATATTGCTGGATTCTTTATGCTCGGCTCACTGCAATCTCCACCTCCTGGGTTCAAGCAATTCTCCTGCCTCAGCCTCCGGAGTAGCTAGGATTACAGGCGCCCACCACCATGCTTGGCTCATTTCTTGTATTTTTAGTAGAGATGGGGTTTCACCATTTTGGCCAGGTTGGTCTCAAACTCCTGACCTTGGGTGATCCGCCTGCCTCGGCCTCCCAAAGTGCTGGGATAGCAGGTATGATCCACCATTCCTGGCCTAAAATTAGCTTTTAAATTTGTATCTTTCATCATTAAGTAACCTTGTACACTTTTAACTTTTCACTTTTTTTTTTTTTGTAAGGAAACAATTTCACAGCTCTTTACTATTGTTCTGTAAGGAATACGGTAAGAAGGAATAATACTTGGCTTCCCCAGTACCAAATCTGTATTAGGCAGTGTTCTCCAGAGAGATAGAAGAAATAGGATTTGTACATAGGTATATGAGAGGAATTTATTAGGGGAATTGGCTCATGCAATTATAGTGGCTGAGAAGTCCTATGACAGGCTATCTGCCAACTGGAGACTGTGGAATATGGGAAGTGTGGTTCAGTCCAAGTCTGAAGGCCTCAGAGCCAGGGAAGCCAATGGTGTAACTCTCAGTCCAAGGCTAAAAGTCTTAGGATCCAGGCGGGGGCTGCTGATGTAAGGCCTGGAGTCTAGAGGCTGTCAAGTCTGCATCTCTTATGTCCAAAGTAGTAGAAGAAAAGCCTGTCCGAGCTCTCAGAGACAGACTCATTCACCTTCTGTATCTGTTCTCTCTGGATCCCTGGATGACTGGATGGTGCATACCAACGATGAGGGCAGATCTTCCCCACCTAGTCCACTCAGACTCACACAGCAACCTCCTGTGGAAACACCCTCACAGACCCACCTGAAACCATGCTTTACCAGGTTTCTAGGTATTCCTTAATCCAGTTGAATTGACACTTAAAATTAAGTGCACAATTCCCCTTGTCAATTTGGCACATACACGCATCTCCTTAAACCAAACTTAATTTCCAAATAAAGACAATAACAAGGTAATAGTTCTGCCTAACATGCTGCAGCCAACATGATTCAACTATCTTGTGTACAACTGAAGATGCACTAATCCCTTCTCCAGAATTTGGCTTTCAGAATTTCAGTTCAGTTTGAGATTTTAATCTTTTAGGATTATGATTTTTCAGGATTTTAGACATTAGGGATTTTAATCTTTATTTTTTTATTTTTTATTTTTTGAGATGAAGTCTCACTCTGTTACCCAGGCTAGAGTGCAGTAGTGCAATTTCAGCTCACTGCAACCTCTGCCTCCTGGGTTCAAGGGATTATCCTGCCTCAGCTTCCCAAGTAGCTGGGATTACAGGCTCCCGCCATCACGCCCAGCTAATTTTTGTATTTTTAGTAGAGACAGGGTTTCACCATGTTGGCCAGGCTGGTCTCGAACTCCTGACCTCAGATGATCCACCCGCCTCAGCCTCCCAAAGTGCTGGGATAGCAGGTATGATCCACCATTCCTGGCCTAAAATTAGCTTTTAAATTTGTATCTTTCATCATTAAGTAACCTTGTA
>NW_012107986.1:987715-997290 GCF_000951045.1 Mandrillus leucophaeus | reverse complement strand
TATTTTTTGAGATGAAGTCTCACTCTGTTACCCAGGCTAGAGTGCAGTAGTGCAATTTCAGCTCACTGCAACCTCTGCCTCCTGGGTTCAAGGGATTATCCTGCCTCAGCCTCTGGAGTAGCTGGAGTAGCACGTGCCACCACACCCAGCTTATTATTATTATTATTATTATTATTTTTGTATTTTTAATAGAGATGAGGTTTCACCATGTTGGCCAGGCTGGTCTTGAACTCCTGACCACAAGTGATCTGCCCGACTTGGCCTCCCAACGTGCTGGGATTATAGGCATGAGCCACCATGCCAGGCCAGATTTTAATCTTTAGGATTTTGATATTCAGGATAATGGCATTCAGAATTATTATTGGCAACATTTTAAATTATATTTTTGCTAGACTTAGAATTCTAGGTTTGGTTTTTTCCTTTCCATAATTTAAAATGCATTCCATTGTCATCTGAATTGCATTGTTTCTGAAGAGAAGTCTGCATTAAGTTTTATCTTTTCTCCTTTGTACAAAATGTTTCTTTTGTCTCTGGATGCTTTAAAGATGTTTTCTTTGGAGCCATTTTTCAGAAATTTGGTTATATATTAATAACATCTTGGTGTAAGACATTTGGCTGTATAGATTTATATTTCTCCTCAAATTTAGGAGGAAATTCACTATAAAATTTTCAAGCTTTTTTCTATTTCCTCCTCTCTCTTATCTTTGTGGCACTCCAATTTCAGGGTACTAGACTGTTTCATATTGTCCCACAGGTCATTGAGGCTATGCTGTCTCTCCCTACTCCCCCGCAAGTTTTCCTTCTTTCTTTTCTTTGGTTTAGATAAGTTTATATTGCTATGTCCTCAAATTCACTGTTATTTTCTTCTGCAGTGCCGAATACGCTGTTAGTCTCATCCAGTGAAATTTTCATTTTATCTCTTGAAGTCCCATTTAGTTCTTTTTCATATCTTTCATTTCTTTCTCATTATATTCATTTTTCTTTGACTACATAAACTTATTTATAATAGCTGTTTTAAAGTTTTTGTGTGCTAATTTCATCATCTCTGTCATTTCTTAATTTTTATCTACTGATTTTCTTCCTGGTTATAGGTCACATTTTCCTGCTTCCTTTCATGCTTTGTAATATTCTTTTGGATGCTGGACATTGTGGATTTTATTTTGTTCTGTGTTGGATTTTGTTATGTTCTTTTGAAGAATGTTGATCTTTGCTCTGGCAAACAGTTAAGTTACTTGCAGAATAGTTTAACCCTTTTGAGGACAGTTTTTCAGCTTTGGTAGCACTTCTGCTAAGGTGTGACTCTTTTGTGGTCTCTAACTGAATGACTCTGAACCTCAGTGTGGACTTGCTATGCCGGCTGGTTGAATGCAAGTATCTTGTAGCCCTGTGTGACTGCTGGGAATTGTTCAGCTTATATCTGCCTAGTAGTTCTTTACTTAGTCTCATGGAGTTTCACCGTACTCAAGTTCAGCTTAGTGTTCAGCAGCAGGTTCAAGGGGACCCCTCTGCAGATTCTGAAAGTTTTCTCAGCATAACTCCCTTCTTCAAGGTACTTTGTTATGCAAATTCTGGCTGACTCAGCCTCCCTGAACTCTGATCTCTGATACTTCAACTCAGTAAGACCATCATGCTCTCCCAGGATCCTACTCCCTGCAATATGGTCCCAGAAACTATCCCCAGGCAGAAACCTGGGGGAATGAGAGGGTTCACCTCATTCATTTTTCTTCTCTCATGTATCATAGTCCTGGGTTGACTGTTGTCTAATACCTGAACACAGGTGTGGTATATAATTTGTCCATTTTTGTAGTTGGTTATGGTAGGAGGCAAGTTTGGTCCCTGTTTCCCCAAAATAATATTTATCATTTTTAAGAAAATGAAAAATTACAAGCACAAAGAAAAATATGGAGAAAATTCAACCAGTGAACATGTTAAAATTTGCCATATGTGCTTCAGCATTTTTTTTAAAGAACAAAAGTATTCCAGATACAGCTTAAGTGCTTTAAATCTTTTTTGATTTTTATAATGACCCTGCCAGGTGGTGATAATTACTTGAATTTTATCCAAGGAAAAAGAAACTTTCCAAGGATAGCATAGCTGGTCACGCACAGAGCTGGGTTTAGACCTTTTTAGGCCATCTTCAGGCTACAGAAATAGACTCTCAGGTGACCTGCACATCGTGTGTGCAGGAGCAAGACGGTGTCTGGGCTGACCGGGTGGCAGTGGAAGGGTCCATATGGAGTAGTGGGAGAAATGACTTTAGGTTAGCTGGGTGTGCCCACCGACAGACTCTTGAAAAGCACACAGGAAACTGGCTTTCTTACTATGAGTCAATGATACGTGAACCTCTTTAACATGCATATGACTGGGCTTTTGAAATGAACTCCAAAGCAGTGTGACTTAGCCAGGGCCAGATGGCTGTGGGAGGACGTGAATAGCCAGTAGGTATGGATGAACTCATTCCCACACAGGATTTTTCCTCAGGTGCTGCCATGAATCAGGTTAAATAAGGCTCCCTGGAACATCCCTAACATCACCTGAAGTGACCAATTTTGCTAGGTCTCTGTGGCATCACTGTCATGGGGCTCCTCTCATTGTCTGTGATTTAGTGACTGCTTTCTTCCAAATGGCTGCCTTGCTGCTCATGTGATCCACCCACAGGCTGCATGGCTCAGGTCCATGTTGAATTTCACAGATTGTTTCATTATCAAATTTTAGTAGTTGGAGAGGAGGTGAAAGTTTTCACGCAGGTGTGCAAAGTTCTAAGGAGGATATAGGAGTGGGAGGTGTCATCTGGAGCCCTCCATGGATGGAAGAACAGTTCTTTTTAACCAAAGAGCCAGATTAAGCAAACACTAATAATCATGGATATCATTAAAATTTCCTGTTTTGTTTAGGGTCCGCTTCCTACTTTCTGGGAACCATCCCATCCTCTCACTACACAGCTTTGCGGGGAGGGGGACAGTCATATCCCTATGTGGCTTGGCTCCTGGCCACAGTGGTTCTCTCAAGCTGGGCCATGAATCCCTTCCCAGGACCTCTGGACGTGGGACCTAGAATAGCATTGGTGTCTCTCTGCGAAAAAGTTTCTGTGGGCTGTCAACTCTGTCAAATGTGGGGCAGTCCCCACATTTCCCACCCTGGGGAAGCAGAGGCTGCTCGTCAGCAGAGAGAAAAATGGAGCAGGTGCTTTAAGAGGTACACAGATAAAAGACGGAGAGAGCCCCATCCTATGGCTGAGAGCCTGGTGGCGTCCTTGGATCTTATGACACATCCCAGGTTGTTTCTTTTTTTTAAATCTCCATCTTGTGTAAATTCAATGTGAGATTATTTAATAATAAAATCTGCATTGGGTCTCCATAATGGTAAACATTACATACATAATCTCACCTAGGGCTAACAGCAACTATAGCACAGCAACTGCAAGGGCATGAAGAGGATTGCTGGGGGCAGGTGAGAGGGTTTCCCTGGGGTAGAGTGGGGGCTTTAGAAGAAGGTCCATTTTAGCTGCACTTGTTGAGGCTCAGCATGCCTGGAGGCAGGAGATCACGTGTGTTAATTCCTTGAGACTTCAATTTCAGTATTGGAACTAATTAATGTAATTGCTAAAATATCTACAGTTCTTTCTGGGATATTTCAGTATAAGGCAGGGTATCCAATAGAAATATTTAATATAATAATGTGAACCACATATGTAACTGTAAATTTTCTCATGGCCACGTTAAAAATGTAAAAAGATACAGGTGAAATTAACTTTAACAATATCTTTATTTAAACTGATATATCCAAAATATTCTCATTTTAATATAATCAATATAGAAAAAATATTAGTGAGATATTTTACCTTCTTTTTTTGGCCTTAAGTCTTCAGGGTGCAGTGTGAATTTTAGACTCACAGCACATCTCAGTCTGGACCAGTCACAGTGCTTGAGCTATAAGTGCTTGAGAGCAATGTGTAACTAGTGGCTGCTGCATTGGACAAGGCAGGTTTCTAGCATTATTCTCAACTAGCCAGGAGACCTGCCCTTGATAAGCAGAGGTTCAGAAACAGAGACTCCTCCTTGGGCTGGCTCAGAAAAGAGGGGTTTTGTGCAAGGATCTATGTTGAAGAGATGGTGTCTCAGAACAGGAGCCTCGGCCTGGGTGGCTCTCATGAGAGCTGGGACTGAGAGGGCAAAGCCATCCCAAGCTAGGGCCACATTCCTACCTTTCCAGGAACCTGTGGAGCATTGACCCTGCTCTCTGAGCATCTGTTCCATTCTCTTGACTCTGCTCCTGGCTCCTTGATGCCCTCACCTGCACATGACCATCATGGAGATGACCTATTTCTCTTTGCTTCCCCGCTTTCTGCACCAAAATCCTGCTTTGGCTCACTTCAAATGTCAACGGCCACTCAGTTTCCCAAACTTATGTCCTGAAGGAGGAATCTTAAGAGGCCAGGATCATCTTTTTCACCAGGCCACAATGCAGTGGCCTTGGGAGAGGCTGCCCTTTAGTCAGAGCGCACCCTGATCTAGCTAGTTATAGCTAAGAGGGGAGGAGGGGCAGATTCCTATGGGGGTGGTCTCTGGGAGGGTGATACAAGATTGGCCTCTCATCTGACATCTTTTTCCTTATGGGAACAAAGGAGACAAAAGTCACTCTTTCGTCTTTCGAGGCTTCAAAGATAGCCTTCTCTATCCAAAGGGAAGAGAAATGTCCTCTCTACAGGCCAGGTCAATTCAGTGGCAAGTCTAGAGACTTCACAGGGAAACGGTCTCTGTATGGCAGCAGCTAGACTCAGACTTGAGGGTTTAAAAGGAGCGAGATACATGAATTCCCAGTCATCTGTGCCCTTGTGGAGATCTAGGCACAATAGCACAACATTCACAATAGACTCTTATTAGAGAGCTTCCTTTTGGTCTGATTCCAGCAGAAGGGTTTCGTAACTTGCATTGTTGAGTCCTCACTTTCCTGGGAGGAAGATGGAAAGGTTAGAGGAAAATGTTGGTCAAAAAGGTCACAATCCCTGGAGTTGCTGGACATGACAAAGAAGCTGGTATTCCAGTAGAAAGGGTACCAATTTGCCTACTCCTTGCCCCCCAGTTGGGAGACTTCAGGGCACTCTAGGATTCGGAGTTTTCCCTCCACATGGGACTGAGCAGGACTGAGCAGCGGGGCCAGGCCTGGAAGGGCTTGGAGTCTGTGGTGGGTGGATGCGGCGGGTCCCTGCTTCCGGCTCCACAGCTAGCCCTGCTGGGAAGGCTTACAGCTGCTCCCTGGCCTTAACCACCCCTGGGGAGCAACAAGCAAAAGGTTCTGAACCAGGGCATTGGTGCTGCCGGAAGGGCCCCAGCATCCTGCCAGAACTGAACCTAACATGGCCACCCAGCAGCCCACCTCCCCCAGGTTGGGGAAAGCAGCCTCAGAGATCACATTCATTCGGCCTCAGAGACCACACTTTATTAGGATTGCTTTCATCATATCAACACAAGCAATAACAAGTGCTTTCAACATCCTAAACCACACATCTGAAAGCTGCACTAGGCTATATAGATATAAACCCTTCAAAGAACCGGCCACTTGTCCAGGCTTTAAGAGGCTCTAATGGACTTCAGGCCTGTCTCATTTGATCCTGAGCCCAGCCCCACATCACCATGCTGCCCTGCCCATGCACGGCCAGGTCCCACGGTCATGACTGCCCAGGCACCAGCCAAGCTCTGATATTCTATCCAAACATTGCCATCCCTAGAATCAATAGAAAAAAAACAGGACTTGGAAATCTCCTTGGTAAAAGAGCTTTCTGCTGTTAGAAAGTCCAGTCGGCTACAGTGAGGACTCAAGAGGACAGGTGGGTAGAAGAGAGCTGCATCTATAGGTTCTGGCTTTCTGCCCCTGGCGGGGCCAGCCCAGCCCACTCCTGGAATAGCGCTGAGTCCGCCAGCAGAGGGCCAGCACCCTTGGAGCCTGCCATAGGAGTGAAGCCGCATTGATAGGCTCTGTGCACTCCCCTGACCCACACTACTCACAGCTGGGGCGCTGTGAACACATTAGCCAGCATCTCTGAGGTGGGCTTATAACCCTTGCCTTGCTCACTGCACAGGGTGATTTTAAAAGGACAAACTGGAAGAGCGATGTAAGTGGCTGGGTGCTGAAAAATGTAATGATGGCACTTGCTGAAATGCCATTTAACCTGGAGAACATATTTTACTAGCTGCAAAAGCGTAGTCTCCTCTAAGGAGTAAGGACAATGGAAATTCCAGGGCAAAAATGTAAAACAAGAAATACTGGGCCAACAGCAAGCCAGTAAACGGCATTTCTGATTCCACTCCTTAAAAGCCTTGGCTGAGCCTCTGGGTGAACGTGGCCTCCCTGGCATTGGCCCTGGGCCCCACTGGCACAGTTCCCTTTGCTGATAGAGGCGGGCTCCCAGCCCTGATTCCTTCCCCACCACCCCCAAGGGTGTCCACTATCCCCAACCTCCCTCTTCCTCTCACACCTTCCATGCTAGGCTCCTGCCAGAAATGCCATCTGCCAACCTCAAAGCCTCACCTCATCCCTCCTCAAGCCACACCTGAGTGTCTCCCACTCCTCCAAACTCAGCCCTGAGCCCCAGTCCCAGGGGGTCCCTCTGGCTCAGATGTGCAAAACCTTAGGACGGCATTGCTGTCTTCCTCGGTATGCCCCCAGAAGCAGACCCTGAGACAAGGATTCGGGTGCAAGTCGTTTATTCGGGAGCTGATTCCTGGAATCATGGAGAGGTGGTGAGGAAGACAGCCAGGGAAGGAGGAGAGCTGCTGAGGGCCACGCGAATGAGCTGTGGCCAGGGAGCCACTGCAAGTCAGTGTAGGATGCATCTCGGAATCACGCCACCAAAGGCACGGAGGCTGGAGTGGTAAGGAAGCTGGGGTATTTCCACTCAATCTGGGCCCTTATTGTTAGAGAGGTGCCTCTGGAAGCCACTGACCCCTGAAACTTTCAGTCTAACCTGCCGATGTGCAGATGGTGTCAGAGAAAGCCCTCAGGGAGAGAGGCACAGTTCCTTGGGGAAGGAAGTCATCTGCTTGTACAGAACTGTCCTCCAGTAGACCAAGGGAATGTGTGCTGGACATAAACACCACCACACTGACCAAGGCCCCAGAGGAGCTCTGGAGCCGGCAGGCAGGTGCTCAGTGCTCGACAGGTGAAGGCCTGCAGGATTCAGAGTTGGAAGATCTGAGTGGGAATCCTGGCTCCATTCCAGAGCAAATCTTGAGCAACTTCTTTTCCCTCTAAGCCTCACCTCCTTTGTTGAAATGGGATACTCATACTTTCTCCACAGGATTGCTGTGAGCCCTGAAGCCAAGACACCAGGTACTATTAGAAACTGGCCTTCAACCTTTCAGATAATGTCTTTTTGAAGTTACAAGTTGAGTGCTTCCCATTCTTACCAAAAGTTACTCATATTTCTGACTAACATTACTAATGCCAAAGCAATCATGCTTTGAAAACATAGCTAATAACTGATAGACAGTATACTATTAAATGGAGGAAAGTAATTAAAAATATACATACATATATACATATACATAAACATATATATAGAGAGAGAGCAAGTGTGTGTGTGTCTGTGTGTGTGTGTGTGTGTGTGTGTGTGTGTATTCAGCCCTGGCTGGGAAAATGTTACAGGTTGGATTCTCCAGAAACAGATAATGAGGCAGAATTTCAGGTGCAAAATTTTATTAGGGCTCAACATCTATGAAGGACAGAGGGCGTGAGTAGAATGGGAAAGAAGTTGAGCTGCAACAAGATCTTGGCCAGTCTAGCAGGAACTCTGGAGTGGATATTGTCCTGCACAGCATATGAGATGGCTGTGCTTTCACACCCCTTTCACACCCCTGCCTCTCCGTGACAGGATGCAAGCTACCACCAGAAGAGCATGACCTAGTGCAAGGTGGCTCTTTGAGCAAGGCAGCTCTTTGTAGGGAGGCGGCCCTTTACAACAAGGCAGGCCCCGAAAGAGCTGATAGCTGCAGGTTGGCTGCTGATCAAGCTTGATAGCTGCAGGTTGGCTGCTGATCAAGCTTGATAGCTGCAGGTTGGCTGCTGATCAAGCTTTCAGTGGATGGACAGCAAGTCCTTTAGAGGAAGGGGATCTAGGCTGTGCATCCCCACACCTAAAATGGCATTAACTCTTGGTCATTTTATTTCAGTAGCTTCTTTTGGCTAACCATAACATCCTGGAATTTCCCTTCCACCTCCCTCTGCTGCCCCCCACCATTTCTCTTGGTTTACTTTCGATTCTCCTTGCTAAACCAAAGGCAAATAGGGTAGGAGAGTGAAGAAAGAAAGAACTATTCCAGTCTGCTCCTTCACCTCTCAGCTCTGGATATGGCTGTCTGCAAATATTCACAGCACCAGTGACCTCCATTCCCTCAAGCTAAGCTCCATCTTCCTGCCTCTGTACCCTCATCCAAACTAATATTCTCTTGGAATGACCCTTCTACTCTGCTTCTATCTATTTCTATTTATCCTTCAAGGCCTTTTTAAGTCTCACTTCTGTGAAGAATGAAAATCTCTTTGTGTGCCCTATTCTCATTGTTTATAAGCTACATTCAAGCATTTGATTACATTTGAGGCAATATTTACACATTTTCTTAAATCCCAGTCTGGAGTGCAGTGGTGCAATCTCAGCTCACTGCAACCTCTGCCTCCTGGGTTCATGAGATTCTCCTGCCTCAGCCTCCCCAGTAGCTGGGATTACAGGTGCGTGCCACCACACCCAGCTAATTATTGTACTATTAGTAGAGACAGAGTTTCATCATGTTGGCCAGGCTGGTCTCAAACTCCTGACCTCAGGAGATCTGCCCACCTCGGCCTCCCAAAGTGCTGAGATTACAGGCGTAAGCCACTGTGCCCAGCCACAAAAATTAATACTTGAGGAGTAGGATATGCACCTTTTGCATTCCCTTTAGTACATGGATAGTATGGGTGCCTGATATGTACTTATGAATTTTTACATTAAATCAAAAGAAATTGCTTTTAGAAGGAATGCTCAAAATGTAAAGTGATTAAATTCCAACCATATGCAACACTTCTAATTGCTGCAGTTTCCGCTTGAGTGATCATGAAATGATCTGGAGAAGCAACATGTGGGAATTTAAATCCATTCATTTATCAACAGCAAAACAGCTATTTCCAGCTTTTTTCTTTTTTTTTCTTTTCTTTTTTTTTTTTGAGAGAGTCTTGCTCTGTTTGCCAGGCTAGAGTGCAGTGGTACAATCTCAGCTCACTGCAACCTCCATCTCCCAGGCTCAAGCAATTCTCCTGCCTCAGCTTCCAGAGTAGCTGGGATTACAGGCGTGTGCCATCACGCCCAGCTAATTTTTTTTTTTTTTTTGCTTAATTTTTAGTAGAGACGGGGGTTTCACCATGTTGGTGAGGCTGGTCTCGAACTCCTGACCTCAGGTAATCTGCCCGCCTCGGCCTCCCAAAGTGCTGGAATTACAGGTGTGAGCCACCGCACCCGGCCTATTTCCAGCTTTTTAACAAGGACTGAATCAGGGCTTCCAGACTCATGATGCAAAGGTAGAAGGAGTTAATGGATCAAAATGAGAATT
>NW_012107986.1:982826-987665 GCF_000951045.1 Mandrillus leucophaeus | reverse complement strand
TGGATACTCAGGTAGAGAACACAATCTAGATTTTTTTTTTTCATATGAAATCTCCTCCTAAACACTTTCTTTTCTTTTTCTTTCTTTCTTTCTTTCTTTTTTTTTTTTTTTTTTTTTTTTTTTTTTTTTTTTTTTTTTTTTGAGACAGGGTCTCACTCATCTCATCCAGGCTGGAGTGCAGTGGCGCAATCTCGGCTGACAGCAGCCTCTGCCTCCCAGGTTCAAGCGATTCTCCTCCCTCAGACCCCCGAGTAGCTGGGATTACGGGCGCCCACCACCACACCCAGCTAATTTTTGTATTTTTAGTAGAGACAGGGATTCACCATATTGGCCAGGCTGGTCTCGAACTCCTGACCTCAGGTAATCTGCCCGCCTCGGCCTCCCAAAGTGCTGGAATTACAGGTGTGAGCCACCGCACCCGGCCTATTTCCAGCTTTTTAACAAGGACTGAATCAGGGCTTCCAGACTCATGATGCAAAGGTAGAAGGAGTTAATGGATCAAAATGAGAATTCATGGCTCTTGAACTGTTAACCTCTGATGTCTCTTACTTCATTCAAAGCATCAGCAGCTCCTGAAATCTAATTTTAGGTTCTACAAGGTGCATCAAATAAAGAAAGTGTAATAAGCATATTTAAGATAATCGAAACTCATTTAAAACTGATGGCTCCCTAGACCAGTGATTCATCAGACGTAGTCTGGGGACTCCAGGGGGCGCTAAGATCTTTTCAGGAGGACTGTGAGTTCAAAACTATTCTACAATAATATGAAGACATCATTTGTTTTTCTTGCTTTCATCCTTTCTTAAGAATATGGTAGAGCTTCCAGAGGCTACACGACCTAGGATGCTTTGTTCTGTCTGGCAACAAGTGCTTTTCGTATTCTTGTGCTTTTTAGAATTTTCTAAGGTGGTAGATTTAGAATATATATATGTACATTTTTGGAGATTAACTCAGTTTATTCTTAATACTTTGACTGCAGTATCTATCTTTCATTATACCTGCTATAATTTCTGTAACCTCATATTGTCCAATGTATTGTTGTTTCAAAATCCCAAATTTCCCTTGCATCTATTTGAAAACTCAACAACAAATAATATACTGTGTTGTTTTGCAACATTTTAAATTTTTTTCAAAACTTCATAAAGTTAAAAAAAATCATCTAGGCCGGGCGCGGTGGCTCAAGCCTGTAATCCCAGCACTTTGGGAGGCCGAGATGGGCGGATCATGAGGTCAGGAGATCGAGACCATCCTGGCTAACACGGTGAAACCCCGTCTCTACTAAAAAATACAAAAAACTAGCCGGGCGAGGTGGCGGGCGCCTGTAGTCCCAGCTACTCCGGAGGCTGAGGCAGGAGAATGGCATAAACCCGGGAGGCGGAGCTTGCAGTGAGCTGAGATCCGGCCACTGCACTCCAGCCTGGGCGACAGAGCGAGACTCCGTCTCAAAAAAAAAAAAAAAAAAAAAAAATCATCTAAAACTGTTATTGCTTTAAAGTTCAATATTCTAAAATAAAAAGAAAAGTTATTTATAGAATATTTTTCTTACCGTTAAGGATAGATCATTGGCTTGCTTTCTCAATTACCACATGTAGCACCTACATGTCAGATGCTGACCTACCTGAACCTGAAATATCAGAGTTCCCTGACTCATGGAAGGGTGGATCAACTTCAAAAAAAAACTGGAGGAAGAAATGAAAACACAATGAAAGATATCTTCCCCTCCCTTTATGGTTACTAATAATTCCTCTTATTGTGTCTTATGCAACAAAACAATTTCAAATTGTCATTTTGAGACTGATAAGAGTATAAAGGAAAATAAATATTTTTAATGTACAAAATATGAGCTTTTTAAAAGCTAAATATTTCTTCAGGTTTTCAAACTAGAAATGAAAAAGACACCAAAGCATCCTACAGGGTGAGTTATCATATTGCATTGGCTGGAAAAGTACATATACTAGCTGAATGACAAAGCCTTGCACAGCTGATGTTGCTCAATGCCTGCTGAAGGACAAGTTAGTAAAAGAAACCAGTGCCACTTCCCCAAAACACGGTAACTCGTCAAATTTCGGATTTCACTATAAACATGAAGACTAATATATCATCTGCAGAATTGCACTTGTGCTTTAAAAACGGACACATCTACAGATATAACTGTATTTGTTATTTTTCTTATTTTTGTTCTTATTGGCCCCAATTAATGATTGAAGATATTTTATTACATAAATGCTTGGCAACAAACACACATGTGCTGAAATAGACAAAGTGTTGAATAACTGTTGGAATCTTATGGTTTATTCTGATACAACTGCGTTGAAATGTGCATGGACGGTGCAAAAGCAATTATCAGCAAAAGTCATGCTTTAGCATCAATGAAATCAGTGTACTAGGAGTTAACTGACTGTTTACTGCTATGGCCTGGCAAAAGCAAAAGAAAGTCAGCTTCACTCAAGAATATCCTGGGGCCAGGCATGGTGGCTCATGCCTGTAAACCCAGCACTTTGGGAGGCCAAGGCTGGAGGACTGCTTGAGGCCAGGAGTTTGAGACCAACGTGGGCAACATGGCGAGACTCTGTCTCTACAAAAAATTTAAAAAATTAACCGGGCTTGGCGGCGCACACCTGTAGTCCCGGCTACTCAGGAGACTGAGCTGATCGTGCTACTGCACTCCAGCCACTCCATGTCAAGAAAAACAACTGACAGTATTTGTTGCTAATGATAAAATTTGAGTTTTCAACCAAAAATTGGAATTTGGGGGAAATTTGTATCCAATATTATGAGTTTCCCAGTACTTAAGGATGAGATCGGCGGTGCTATTATTAAATAGGACTTAAAAATATTGTATACTGAAATGACTAAAAATTTGGAAGAATTGTGTGACTCAGTGAACCAGCATTTTCCAAATGACCAATGCAATGCCTGATGCTACAAAATCCACTCCGAGAACAAGATAGATCAGTGCATTTTAATGTAACACATTTTCACAGTTCACTGTCGGGTTTCAGATTCTACTTTGCAACCAGCCTTTAAGAAACTATGATTTGTCAAGTTTTGCTCTAATATCACACAATTATTTGAAAGAATACCCACAATTATTTGAAAAGGCTATCAAAATACGCCTCTCATTTTCCAACTACATATCTATGTGAAGCCAGATTTTCTTCATATTCTTTAACCAAAGTAATGTATTGGAACAAATTGAATGCAGAGGCAGATAAGAATATCCAGCTGTCTTCTATTGAGCCAGATATGTGTGTGTGTGTGTGTGTGCGCGCGTGCCTGCGTGTGTGTGAGAGAGACAGGATCTCTGTTGCCCAGGCTGGAGTGCAGTGGTGCAGTCATGGCTCACTGCAGCCTCAACCTCCCAGGCTCAAGCGATTCTCCCACTTTAGCCTCCTAAGTAGCAGCTGGGACTACAGCCTCATGCCACCATGCCCAGCTAATTTTTTAATTTTTTGTAGAGACTGGGTCTTGCCATGTTGCCCAGGCTGGTTTCCAACTTCTGAGCTCAAGTGATCCTCCCACTTCAGCTTCCCAAAGTGCTGGGATTACAGGAATGGGCCACTGTGCCCAGCCTAAGCCAGATATTAAAGAGATGTGCAAAGATTAAAACAATGCTGTTTTTCTCATTTGTTTTACAAAATGGTTATTTTCCAAAAACATGTTATTTATGTTAATGTATGTTGGGCTTATTGCTATTTATAACCAAATATATATTTCTAATTTGTGTTTTAATTTTTAATATGGTAAATATTGGTAGGTAAATCCACAAATAAAAGCGTTTTGGGGTCATCAATAATTTTATGGCATGTAATGGGGTCTTGAAACCAAAGAGTTTGAGAAGCACTGCTGTAAACTGAGGGGAACCTAGGGTACGTTGAGAAGTGGGCTCAAGTAACTTGAGGTGTGTATCAGTTAGAGGAAAGAAGCGAGTCCACCTAATTCCAGAAAGAGACAAGAGAAAAAAGGCACAGGCCAAAGACCACATACCTATCATACCTTAATGTGTTTCTTGTTACAACTGGTGGGGACTAGAGCAGAGCTTTCAAGTTCTTTCTTGGAGGAGTCATTTACTGGACATAGAGGTGGTGAGCATGAGATATCCTTTTCCAGAGATGTGAGGTTCAGAAATTCCAGATGGATGATATTTTTTTAGCCACTTAATATATTTAACCAAAAAATGCAAATTAAGTATATTTTGGGCCATTAGATTTTATCCTTTCATTCGATAGCAGAATAAAATTACCACAGAATCAAAGACTACATAAAGTTTTTAAACCGAAAAGAACTAGCCACCCAAAGAGCCAGAGAATCAGAGATAAAGGGATTAAGATCATTTACTTCTTTCCTCAAAATTTTTCTGATTTGATTATGTAACTCACATGACATTGGTTTTCTTTTTTGTTGTTGTTGTTTTTGAGATGGAGTCTCTGTCACCCAGGCTGGAGTGCAGGGGCGCGATCTCAGCTCTCTGCAACCTCTGCCTCCTGGGTTCAAGGGATTGCCCTGCCTCAGCCTCCCACGTGGCTGGGATTACAGGTGCACACCACCATGCCTGGCTACTTTTTGTATTTTTAGTAGAGGTGGGGTTTCACCAGGCTGGTCTTGAACTCCTGATCTCAGGTAATCCGCCCACCTAGGCCTCCCAAAGTGCTGGGATTACAGGCGTGAGTCACCCCACCCGGCCTTTTTTTGTTTTTGAGTCAGAGTGTCACTTTGTCACCCGGGCTGGAGTGCAGTGGTGCGATCTTGGCTCACTGCAACTTCCACCTCCCAGGTTCAAGCAATTCTCCCACCTCAGCCTCCCAAGTAGCTGGGACTACAGGTGTGCACCACAATGCC
>NW_012107986.1:954707-982751 GCF_000951045.1 Mandrillus leucophaeus | reverse complement strand
AGCCAGCACACCCGGCCAAAGCATTACTTTTAATTAAACTTTTCGACATAAGGCAAGGTAAAACTAGCAGACAATATTATTCTTTCAATTCTTCTGAATTGAAGCGATTTAGTTTTAGGGCAAAAGACCATGTTTTATGCTTTTGAAATATTTATACAGTAGACAATTAAATATTTTTGAAAATTAATTCATTTTTCAACAAATATTTACTGAGGGCCTACCATAAGCCAAGCACTGCGCTGGGCTCTCAGGATGCAGCAAGGGCCAGGATGGTAAGGTCCCTGCCTTCAAGGAGCTCCCAGGAACAACTAGCAAGTGTGTAAAAGGAAGGAGGGACCAGCAGAAATTAGATGAAAGGGACACTTGGGAATCTTCCCAGAAATTTCTGTCGTAAAAGGAAGCACAGTGGTTTTCAAAGTCTTAGGCAGCAGCTGAAGACAATGTAGATTTCCCACAGATGACACACTTGTGATGATTAGCATTAGTGGGAGAAGATGGTAAAAGAGCTCTATGGCTACTGTAGCCATGTCCCAGGTCATGTCGTGTGTGTGTGTGTGTGTGTGTGTGTGTGTGTCTGTGTGTGTGTGTATGCTTCCTGGTCCTATACTCATAGCCAAGGTTACAAAATAGGATGGTGCATTTGGAGAAAAAAATTAATGAAACTTTCATTTTTATGTGTATTGCTACATTTCTACCAGGATGTGAAAGCATAAACTAAATTTATAATGACTATATTTCTATTGATTCCAAAGATAAATTCTTTCACTTGATGGAAAACTAAAACATTTATGAGTATTAAAATAAAAATTTGAATAGAATTATGGCTTGCTTTTATACTACATGCTTCCTAGTAATTTTCTGAGCAAGATGTTTTATAGATTTTTTTTTTCTATGAAGATTTGGAGATAATGTTTCAACATTTTGCCTCTGTCCTTCAATAAAACTCCACAGTAAACCAACAGTATATAGGAGAATTACCAGCTGAATTTACATTTTAGCCAAGCCTTAGGCAGAAAAAAGAAAGACTGCAATTTTGATCAGGACCCCTGGATTCCAGGACTGCATTTCCACAAATGGACTAGCATGCATAGATGGATGTAAACACAAAGAAAATGGTAACAACATTTACCAAGCACATATGCTATGCCAGGCCCTGGGCTACATATCTCTCAAAGATTATTCAGTTTACATTTCCACACCACGATGAGGTAGGTGATGAAGAATCCACGCCTGGGAAGAGTTAAGAAACCCACCAGTTAATAAGTAGCTGGGCTGAGCACAAGCCAGGCAGTCTGATAGCAGTTCCACAGCTACGGAAGAAATCTGAGCTCTTCAGAAGAAAAATGTTACCGAAAGAACAGCTTCTCAGCTCAAAAATTATTTTAAGTAAATCTGCTCTGTCTTATATTAATTCATATACATATGTTACAAAATGTCCATTCTTCCCAAGTGCCACAGTTCTGAAAACTAATCACTGGTACTTTATCTGTCATTTCTTATCTGAGATGATTTCCAAATAGAATTCACTGGTGTAGGCAGGTGTTGTTTTCTTCATGAGAGGAAGACACAAAGGTCATTGGAAACTGTGATCTGACCAAGATGATGGAGTGACAGCCCCCAAACCTTGAGTTGGCACAATTTGCCAAACCCCACCATATCTCGACTCCCAAAGATCTCATAAAACTTCATCCAATGTTTATTCAAGGGCATTGTTTTTCATTAAAAAATAAACGACTTTCAGTATCATATAACTTAGGACCTGTAGTTTCACAGATACAGTTACCTCTAATTAGATAAGCCTTAGTGTTTTCCAGCATTCATTTGTTCTGTATTATGCACAGACTTCTCCATTCATCACAGGAAGACCAACATGTTAGTTATCTACTTGTCTCTTTTCTAAAGACAGTTTTGTGCCCATACTGCAAGAGAGGACACAGTACCCATACCTACATTTCATCCATTCAGATGTGAACGTAGGGTTCCCTTGAGCCTCATTTATTAAGGTTGAACAGAGTAAGCCTGCACCTGTCCACTAGAGGTCAAGATCAGCAAATTGAGACTGTAATCACAATCCACTTGAAAACATCACACCACACTTTCGAGTATTTCTCCATTTCCAAAGCAGCACTTTTTCATGGTTTTACTGAAGTTCTAAATGGTTTTAAGATGCTAGTATAAAAGCAATCACTTTTTATTTTTGTATTTATAATACACACACCCCTTTGTGTTGGAATTCACAAAAAAATTACCCAAAGAAATTTGAAAAAGAATATGTATAAATAAAAAATCTCTTAATGTATAAAGGAGAAAAATATTTGCGTGTGAAAACAAGATTGAGGAAACAGGTGAAGAAGGAAAAACAGATTTGTCCATTTAATTTTATCACTCATCGGGCCCTGTATTCTGGATACTCAGGTAGAGAACACAATCTAGATTTTTTTTTTTCATATGAAATCTCCTCCTAAACACTTTCTTTTCTTTTTCTTTCTTTCTTTCTTTGAGACAGGGTCTCACTCATCTCATCCAGGCTGGAGTGCAGTGGCGCAATCTCGGCTGACAGCAGCCTCTGCCTCCCAGGATCAAGCGATTCTCCTCCCTCAGACCCCCGAGTAGCTGGGATTACGGGCGCCCACCACCACGTCCAGCTAATTTTTGTATTTTTAGTAGAGACAGGGTTTTACCATGTTGGCCAAGCTGGTCTTGAACTCCTGACCTCAGGTGATCCACCTGCCTTGGCCTCCCAAAGTCCTGGGATTACAGGCGTGAGGCACTGTGCCCGGCCTACTCCTAAACACTTTCTAAAGTTTCAGATGTGGCAAATTTTCAATTTTCTAACTTTTGTGAAAAATACCACTCTGCATTCTTTTAAATATCTAATTGTACTTATAGCAGCTACAAAAGTGTATTTTATCTTAAAATGCAGACTTTTCAAGAGGAACTATTTGAGAATTACCTGTTTTTGCTAGACAGCCGTGGCACATTTTAAAAAGCACTTATAAAGATATCTGATCTTACTACCTTTGGAAAGTATTTTGATTACAAACACACACACACACACACACACACACACACATGCGGTTTTAGTTATGTCTGAGACAGACTATCAAGGAAATGGTAAATGATATAATGTTGATAAATGATGGAAAGCTCGGCGATCCAATTCCTATTACACTTCCACTTTTTCTGGAAAAAGGCAGAAAAGCTGGCAAGAAGGAATCAATGGTCTGAATGGGTGAGGGGATTCTAGAAAAAAAACATAGTTACTATAAATGTTACAATGTCCTGGCCTGGATTAATTTCTTCTAGAGAACTAAGAGTCTCCAGATTAAGTCTCTGCTGGTTGTCATTAGAGGTGCTGAGGCAAATGAAAGGCAGGCTAAAAGACCAGAGAGAGGCGATTCTCATCTTTAAACAAGGGGAGTCAGGTGGTCCCACAACCTGCAGACTGATGAACTTGACATCATCCTGGACAGCATTCTGGGATGGATGATTAAAGGTAGGGCCTGTGAGTATTTAGGGGAAAAAGTGTAATCTCCAAGAACCAGCATGGGTTCACCAAGCATAATTCATGTCAGATTAATCTTATCTTATTTTTCATAGAATAAGTGGGAGATTGTGGAAATATGTGAAGCAATCTAGATTTTAGAAGGACAAGCAATAAGCGTTTCATGACTTTTTTGTGGGTAGACAGGAGAAATAAATACAAATGAATTAATTATTTGTTCATTTAACAAATATTGGGTTGGTGCAAAATTGTGGTTTTTGACATTAGAAGTAATGGCGAAAACTGCAACATTGCACCAACCTAATAAATACCTGCTCTGTATTAAGCACTATACTAGGCATTGAGGATAAAACAGCAAATGATAGATATGGTCTCTGTCCTCAGTTTCTCAACTGGGACAGTCAAAACCCAAAAGCCCAAATAAATAACATATGCGCAAGTTTTTTGTAATACAGACGATAAAGAAAACAGAGGCAGGTCAGAGATAAGAGAATGGGGGGGGGGCAATCTCCTTTAAATAGCATGAGCAGGTCTCTCTGAGGAGGAGGCACTTAAGCTCAGGTGTAAAGAATGAAAGGAATCTACCTTGCTACAAGGAACAGTGGGAAGAGGACAGTTTCAGGAGGGGTAGCGTGTGCAAAAGCCCAGAGGTGGGAAAGATATTGCATTAAGGGAACTTTGAAAGACGGCCTGTGTGTCAGGAGAGTGGCGAGTAAGGGGGATAGTTGTACTAGATTAAAGTTGGAGAAATCGGCAGGGGCACTCCCCAGATAAACTGGAGATGATGAATGAAGGAGATTCTAGTGGCCAGTTCTTTCAACTCTTTTACCAATGGTTTAGAATCCATTTTTATCAGTTATGTATAGCCGATTGTTTTGAAATACAATAAAAGAGAACAAAGCATTGAAAGAAATGTTAATTTGGTTGACAAAATTAGAATCCAAAGAGCAAAGTATAATCGATCAGCGCTTAGGCTCTGGTCTCAGACCAGTGTTTGAAATCTAGCTTCAATATTCTCTCTATGGCCTTGGACAAGTTATCTAATCCCTCTAAGCCAGGTATCCAAGACGATATAAAGGCTGGCACAGTGGCTCACACCTGTAATCCCAGCACTTTGGGAGGCCAAGGTGGGCGGATCACCTGAGGTCAGGAGTTCGAGACCAGCCTGGCCAACATAGTGAAACCCCATTTCTATTAAAAATACGAAAATTAGCCGGGCATGGTGGTGCGTGCCTGTAATCCCAATTACTAGGGAGGCTGAGGTGGAAGAATCTCTTGAACCTGGGAGGCAGAGGTTGCAAGTGAGCCAAGATCACACCACTGGACTCCAGACTGGACGACAGAGCGAGACTCCATCTCAAAAAATAAAAATAAACATAAAAATAAAAAATAAAAAATAAAAAAGTATAGGATGAGACCCAGGCAGCTCAGTTAAATCTTCTATATTACACAATAATCTGCCTGTTGCATCAAGTTATATGTGGCTCGTTTGGTGATCGGGAAACTACTGTGGCAGCTTTCCCCCAGGATTATTGTAAGTACATTGCCCAGCCTCTGACAGAATTGTTTATAGACCAAATGTAGGCCCTTATATTTATTTTGCTTATATCACCAATAAACTATACGGCCTCTCAAATTATCGGTTTGAAGGATTGAGAAACTTAGCATAGCTAAATTCTAGAAATTAATTTTAGCCTTTCAGTTCTGTTCTCATCATTGGGAAAGAAATTGCTAAAAGTTAACACAATATTTTAAAGACACAATTTGTAAATTTATATCATTCAGTGTTGGAATTACTATACCCAAATATTTCTCTATTCCTTTAGTGCCATTAAAATTTAATGCTGTTGCAATTACACCCAAGGATACTTAAAAATACTTTTTAAATTAGGTGCAAAGCTTTAAAGTATTCAAGTTCGGCCTGGCACGGTGGCTCACGCCTGTAATCCCAGCACACTGGGAGGCCAAGGTGGGCAGATCACGAGGTCAGGAGATAGAGACCATCCTGGCTAACACGGTGAAACCCTGTCTCTACTAAAAATACAAAACATTAGCCGGGCGTGGTGGCGGGCGCCTGTAGTCCCAGTTACTCGGGAGGCTGAGGCAGGAGAATGGCGTGAACCCGGGAGGCAGAGCTTGCAGTGAGCCGAGATAGCACCATTGCACTCCAGCCTGGGCGACAGAGTGAGACTCCGTCTCAAAAAAAACAAAAACAAAACAACAACAACAACAAAAAATTAAGTATTCAAGTTCAATTTTAAAAAATGACTTAAAGGGTTAAGAAAAGCACAATAAATTTAAAATAATTCACCCTTTGTAAATTAAAGGAAATAAAATGTTAGGTGGGATTAAGGGCATGATTATTTATATATTAAAGACAGGTAAGAAGAAATTAAACCATTCAGTGTAATGATAGATTTACATTAGGTAAAAGACAAAAACAACCCTAAAATCTTGGGTTGCTAGCTGGGAAGGAATATTCAGTAAAAATACCCAGAAAAAGAAATGTCAGGCAGTAATGCTATATATTTCTAAATATACTACTACTAAGCAACAAAAGTTCAAAACAGGCCAGGTGCAGTGGCTCACGCCTGTAATCCTAGCACTTTGGGAGGCCGAGGTGGGTGGATTGCCTGAGCTCAGGAGTTTGAGACCAGCCTGGCCAACATGGTGAAACCCCGTCTCTACTAAAATGCAAAAAATTAGCCAGGCATGGTGGTGCGCGCCTGTAGTCCCAGCTACCTGGAGGCTGAGGCACGAGAATTGCTTGAACCTGGGAGGCAGAGGTTGCAGTAAGCCGAGATCATGCCACTGCGCTCCAGGGTGGGCGACAGAGGGAGACTCTGTCTCCAAAAAAAATAAAAATAAAAATAAATTTAAAAAATTCAAAGCAGTTTTCATACTTAGTATAATTGAGAAATGAGAAAAACTACATCAATTATAATAGTGTTTTGGGGATTAAATTCAGTAACTCCCTCTTAAGATTTAAGGTTGTGCCACCTCTTCTTAGCATTTTTGTCAAGTAAAATTTTTGATGTTGCTTTAACTTTTTTTCATGTTCCTATTTTCTCTACTTAAGCAGAGTTAGCAGTGATAGTTTTCCTTATTTAATCACATCTTATATGTTTTGCATTAAAATATGCCTTTTAAAATGTTATCCATAATTAAAATGTTATCCATAGAAAAGTTATCCTATTTTCTCTAACATAAGCATAGTTAGTAGTGATGTTTTCCTTATTTGATCGAATATTTACTTTTTGCATTAAAATGTCTTTTAAAATGTTATCCATAATTGGATATCCATAATATCCAATATACATGTCTTACTTTACTGTAAACTTATTACTTTACTGTTGGCTTATGATTTGCTTAAATTTGGAGAAACTATGACTTATTTAACTAGAAGTCTCCTAGGCACGCATACTGCTTGCTTTTCCTTACTGAAAATTATGCTGATTTTTCTTCTGCATGTGCTCCTGTTTGATTCCAGTGCTAGCGACCTGATCTAGGCAAATTTCACAGGACTTCCTAACTCCAATCCCTCTTGGTTATAGGCTGTCTTACAGCTGCTGCCATAATTTCTAATTCTTCTTTGCTGCAGAGCCTAGATAATTTCAGACTGTTCAGTCCAGCGTATGCTACAAGCACCTGATTCCTCCACCTCAATCCTGCCCCTCTTCTCTTGCTACCTGCCTCTCTGACTTCTGCACCGGGCCTCTCCATCATCTTCTGCTAAATGAAATTCTCATTCTTGTAATAAAAGAAACCCAATAACTTTCCAATCATCCCTACTCCACTTGGGTCACTTTTCTGTTTTTCCTTATCACCAGTGAAACCAGTTTTTACTTAATTACTTTATTTCCATATATTCTCATAACCATACATTTATATATTTGCCTACCTCCCCACCAGTTTATAAACTTAGTAAAGTAAGGGTCTTAATCTTCTACTGAAATCCTATTTCAAAAACATCCTTCAGTAACTGACTCAAGATGTACAACTTTATCTTTTATGTGATTTTTTTAAACTGTTAAAAATACATGAAAAAAAAAAAAAAAAGAAACGGAATGTACCAAATATTAATAGCAGTTACCTCTGGAAAATTTCAAAATGGGAGTTGGAAGGGGCAGGGGTAGGGTTGGTCGTAGTAATGTACCTCAATACATACCCGTTACCTAAAATGGTGACTGGCACATGGTCTTCAATTAATATTTGTGGAATGAATGGTCAGAGTCTAAATGTTCAGTTAAGAGTATGAATGTTTTTTGGTAAGTTCTTTTATAATCTTTAGTACTTCTTAAATATTCCATAACGAACTTGGATTTATCATATAAAAACTCACACTAAAAAAGATACACAAGCAAATCTGACATGGAAAGCATGACAACCAAATTTGACACGGATAAAGTTTTAAGATTCAGCGCAAGGTTTGATCCCAGTATCTTAAAACTTTTTGGAAGACAAGTCCTCTATTGAAAGCAGACGGCTTTTAAAAACATCTAATGATACAGAATCTTGAATTGACAAACTAAATGTTGTCATAATTATTTCCTCCAAAGAAATTCTTAATCTCATGCAAAATACCTAGCTGTTGCATCCTGTTTTGTGGCTTCAAATACTAACAATATAGTGATTCCCCATTTCATTTTTAATATTTTTTTAGAGACAGGAGTTGGCTCTGTCTCAAGTGATCCTCCTGCCTCAGCCTCTCAAGCAGCTGAGACTACAGGCGCATGGCAACCCACCCAGCTAATTTTTATTTTGTAGAGATGGGGTCTTGCTACATTGCCCAGGCTGGTCTCAAAATCTGGGGCTCAAGTGATTCTTCTGCCTTGGCCTCCCAAAAGTGCTGAGGTTACAGGTGTCAGCCACCATGCCTGGCCTAGTGATTCCACATTTTAATTTTCTCCCCTAAACTCTACACTCATATGTCCAACTGCCTACTACACAATGTCTCTGTTAGAATTATTAATAGGAATCTCAAAACTCAATTATGTTCAAGGCAGGATTTGATTTATACCCTCCAATTTGCTCCTCCATTGGTTTTCTTAAATCGCAGTTAATGGCAGCACCACCCCTCTCACACCAAACATTGGAGTCATCTTTTGATCTTTTTCTTCTTCTTCACATCTAATCCATCACCAAGTCTTCTCAGCTCTACCACTAAAACATACCCCAATTCTGAGTTCTCCCCATGACTATCACCCCAGTCCAAGGTCCCACCATCTCTCACCTGGATGACTATAAAAGTCTTCCTTACCTTGTTCCTCTAGTCTTTTCTCCACTGACCAGTGAAATTTACAACACACCACACAGCCCCTTTGCTTAAAACTCTCCAGTGGCTTCCCATCACACTCAAAACAACATCCTAAATCCCTCACTGTAGGTGCATAGCCCTAAATGGTCAGGCTCTTGCCAATCTCTAGAACTTCATCACCTACTATTCTCCTCCACTCAATGGACTTACCTTACCGGCATTCTTTATTTCTCAGCAAATAATTCCATTTGTGCTTTGGGGACTAGTTTTATTGTTCTCTTCATCTCAAACGTTTGTTCTTTGATCTTGGTCTAATTTTCTTATCATTCAAGCTTACGAACCTATAAAATTGTGCCCCAGTCCCTCCACCACCATATTCTGCCTCATTTTACTCATAGCTTCAGAAATTACCATTTCATTGCTGTCTTATCTACTATAATTCAATAAACTCCGGAAGGCAGTAAAGCTTTGTCTTGTACCCCAATGTACACCCAATACTTAAAATAGTGAGTGGCACATGGGTCTTCAATAAATATTTGTTGACTGCATGGCTGAAGAGAGTCTTAATGTTCAATCAAGCATCCAGGGCATGAAAACAAAACAATTGCTCCAACTCATCTACACTTTGCAATAGCAACCTCTCCTCCCATCCCCAACAAATAACCAGCTACCTCCCACAAAATTTCCATCCCAAACCTCTTTAGAATATACTATTTTAAAAGTCTATGTTCTGGATCAGCTGTTGCAAAATTAATACAACAAAACCAGAGCCTCAAATATATGTAGCTTTTATGCACATGGGCCAAGCAGCATTGCCCTCTTTGGAACTTTCTTACCCTCAAGTCAGCCCTTGGTATACATTTCTATCTAATTTCATCTAAGTAAAACTGTATGTGCTGGGGTACAGGTAAGCAAACAAATCAGTGCTATTTGCTTTATGCTAACACTGTCAAAGGCGGACCTGGTTCTGTATCTTTCTTAGGAGGGTCCTATGGCCAGGCGCGGTGGCTCACACCTGTAATCCCAGCACTTTGGGAGGCTGAGGTGGGCAGATCCCCTGAGGTCAGGAGTTCAAGACCAGTCTGGTCAACATGGTGAAACCCCGTCACTACTAAAAATACAAAAATTAGCCAGCCGTGGTGGTGGGCACCTGTAATCCCAGCTGCTCAGGAGGCTGAGGCAGGAGAATCACTTGAACCTAGAAGGCAGAGGTTGCAGTAAGCCAAGATCGGGCCACTGCATTCCAGCCTGGGTGACGAGAGTGAGACTCTTGTTACCAAAAAAAAAAAAAAAAAGGAGGGTCCTGATTCAATCACAGGCTCTTTGGCTTGACTAAAAAGCAGTATTTGCTATAAAAATAAGAGATCTAAGACCAGTCTCAATAAAACTTACCAAATTAATGCCGAGAGAAAAGAAAGATTTGAAATAAACATAAATAGCAAACAGATCAAAATGTGAAATAAAAAAAATCTTAAGCTTTGGATTTTGTCAAATGAAGCTTAAAATTCAAGTATCAGTTCTTATGGTTCCGGCCATTACAAATCTTATGTAAACATGAGAGCTAAAAACAGATTGGTGTGTGGAGAATGATTATAATGATTATTTGGGCCCAAGTTTTGTCTAAGAAACATAAATTTAATGATAATTCTTAGTAACTATTTAATCCAAGCTGTTTTGCTTCCAATATTTTGTACTGTGTTTAGCCAGAAAAGAAAATACAGATGAACGCTTTCTCTTTGTAAGGTGACTGTATTATAGACAAGGCTAAAGTAGCAAGACTAAACTTTTAGTGCAGATAATAAAATCTGAATAGTACAAGAATACTCTTCAGGTAGTATCTATAGGATAAGATCTCTAAATGTTTTTGTATCAGGTGGCAATGCCATCTAAAATAATATTAACAACATAAATGTATATATGTGCATACATACACACTTACACATATAGGCGAAGGGAGAGGGGTGTGTGTGTGTGGAAGAGAATGAAGAGAATGAATAAGAATGGGTACAAATCAAAGCAACCTTTTCTTGGGTTAATTATTTCAACTATAAAGATGTATCTCAACTTCTAAAGAAATTCCTGGTTTGTATTTAAATGCACTTTAAAAAGACCATAACACACTCAAATTTAGTTGACAGGCTACAATGGGATTCAGAAAAGGACACAGTGAATATAGACTTAGGTGCAAGTTCATGCTGGTGATTTTTGTTTTTGAAAATGTAAGCCACTAATATTTTAAGAAAAAAATTTAAACCAAAAATTGCATATTATTATACACAAACTGAAACATAAGTGACTTTTAGCACAGTGTATACATGCTTACATAAACTCAAACACATTTAAAACAATTTCCATTTAACATATGAAAGTTTTGAAATACATAAAAGCATTAATACTTTCTATAAAACTACAGTTAGAACATCAATTTGCTACAAGCATATAAAAACATCAAGTGCTTTCTTGGAGTTTCAAGTTTCCTCTCTAAAACACAATCTTGCTCACATATATAGTCCTTTTCCAATAATCAGTATGAACTTTTTGTTTCTCAAGAGGTTTATTTTCCAGGTACATTATAAGCTCAAGAAAACAGACCCAACAATTATGCGATATAATTATGTCATAACAACTTAATTGCACATAATGCTTTAAAGTAGGTTTGGATGAAGTTCTCAAACACTTTGGTATATGATCTTCAGGGACTTTAATTAGAAACAACAGAAATTCTAAGTCCCTTCAATCCCCATTTTGCTTTAAAATGGACAAGTCTTTGGTTAAAGTTCTACATTTTGGGCATTTATTTTTAATTAAGATGGTCCCCAAACCAATAAATGGTACTGATGTATTACAAATTCACAAGACTTCATTTAACCTGCTTCTGATGCAGTGGGAGGTTACAGATACTCATTTACTATAATATGTCATTGGATAGTTTCAATCTTTCACTTATAAGCAGAGAAATCAAAAGATTTATTACTTCTCTGTCAGTTTTCTGTTATAACCTAAACTGTACAGTAATTTGCAGTAACTATACTGCTCCACAGTATATATAATTATGACTGATAAGATGTAGAGCATTAAATTTAGAGTTAGCTTATTTTGATAAGTCAATATTAGACTGTACAGTAAGTCTGCATTAACTATGAAAAGGTTGTTAGTTAATGCTTATTTAAAAACCCCAAACCATTCCATTTACAAGAGAAATTGTTGCAAATGTATAAAACAGCAGATATACAAGGAGAACACCAAACATACTTTATTAGCACAAAAAAAGCAGCCATAACAAGGCACAGCAAGCAGAAACATACATTAGCAGTCAAAGGGTTAGTGTTGCATACAAATATAGCTCTTCTTTTTTGTAGCCTTGGCAATAGCCATAGGGATGTAAAATAACATTCTGTAGCAGCAGGTAAGGAAACTATGGAGCACTCACCAGTGGTACAGAGCACATTAACAAAAAGACACAAGAATGGATTCGGCTACTGTAGTGCAAAATGTCTAGGACAGAACTGTAAATTCAGTTCAGTTACTAAGAAGCAAACACTAGAACTTGATATAACTTCCAAAAGAGCTCACTCAAGTAGTAGTACATATTATTCTAAGTGACAAAAAGGTGCTAAGTAAAGTTATTTACAGATATAATGGTTGTACAGTACCTTTTAAATCTGCAATTTAGGTTTCAGATTTTCCATTAAGAATTAACTGCACTGAAATTCTATAAATTATACTTAAGCAATTCAGCTATGAGAGTTTACAAAAAAGAGACAAATTCTGCCATCCAAATTATTAATTACAGTTCAACAATATCTCAACATCAGCAACCACTGTAGTTACTATTATCTGACTTGTTTGGGCATCTTCTAGTGTCATGTACTTCATGGTTCACAAAATCATCCTGGGCATAGGAACAGATCCAACTTTTAGGAAACAACAATTAGACTGCACATCAACTTAAAAAAAATCACACGCAAGACTACATTGCAGCAGCTATTCCAAACGCCTGTTTTAAGTTAAAGCACTCATTTAAAAAATTAATACCTAGGGCCTTTCAATAAAATTCTACTACTAGCTTTGTAAGTCTGAAATTTTAAGAATGACTATTTAGAAAATCTGGTTTACTTAACAGTACCTTTTGCAGAAGAGAAAAGGCGTCTGATTATAAACTACATCAACACGTAAGTGAACTGCACTATGCCCTTGTGGCCAGAAAATTGCATTTTTTTCTAAAAGGAAGGCAGTCTTTTATTCTTTCTGGACTTCCAAAGCTTGATTTATAGTAACTACAAACATCACTATTTTTGGAAGGTTATAGAAAAACTCTTAGAAAAAATAATTTCAAACATTAGTCACACTGTTGAAATACTCATCCAATATTAATAATTTGTTCTTCAGTAAGAAATAGAATTCTTCATAACAAATGCCCCAGAGTTGCCTCACTCAAATACTACAGCCATTAAAAACCAAACTGTTAGCGAAATCGGCAAAATGTTTTTGTAGTCTTACTTAACACCTGTAGCTCTATCCTCTGGTGTTCCAATAGGCACCATATTTATCTGAATAAGTAACAGCAGGTCGCATCTGACAGATACTAACACTAAGCTTACATACTGTATGAAAAAGCCTAACACTGCTACGTGTGCTTGCTATAGGTGTACTGTCTGATGCACATGAAAGCGGACCTAGTTAACACCCTTTGGGGACCGGAAAGTTTACTTTGCCTTGACTGGTTCTCGTTCTAACCAGCGAACTCTAACTTTTTGTTTATAATGATACTCTTTTAAAAAATCCTGTAACATTGAGGGTAGAGGGAGCCCATCAATTCCATCATATGTAGTGCACCTGCAGATTACCGCGCGACAGATATACTGCAGGCTAAAAGGAAAAGTCCTATTTAGTGATATAGTAAGCAATGGTTCAAAAAACATGCACGAACTGGGATCTTTATAATGTTCTAAAAGTCCTGTTACAGTGGAGGAGTGAAATACACAGGGGTCATGGGCATCGAAACTAAAGTTGTGATTCCACTGCTCAATTCGGGCATGCAGGGATCTGTTGTAGCGGCGGAAGCTCACAGAGAAGAGGTAGTCCTCTTGCGCAGAGTCCCTGAGCAAAAACGTGCCTTCAGGTTTCCCTTCGAGAAGGGCTTCTGCTTCATAACGGTCCATCACTCCCCAGTAACAGGGATTCCCTGTAATTTGAAGCAAATCAGGCACGAGGCAGTGTATGTAATCAATCTGTGTGTGGACTTTCCAAGCTCCCTGTCTGCTAACATGGGTATGGCTGTCTCCAGATATCTGACGCTGCTTCTGCCTCCGTGACTGCAAACACAGGGTGGTTGTATCCTCTTCCGAGTCACAATTAGCTTGTGGAATTGCAGAACTGTCCCCACTTATTTCAGTCATTCCAGGAGCTAACTTTGGTCCCAGTTTATATAATGGATTAACCTGTGCAGTAGCTTCAAATGTATGTATTTGTGCATTGGGAGGGGGATCAACCCCTTCTTCAATACTAAGCCGCCTTCTCTCTCTAAGCCTATCTTCTTCATCTTCTGTAGAAACCAAAGATGGATCAAATGTATCAAAAAATGTTGAATGTGGGCTCACAGGAGCTGTATGCTGTTTAATCAAATGCCATTTTTGGGCTAAATCTGAGCCAGCAGGAAATGGGCATTTCTCAAGCATTAATTCAGACAGATGGATTTTTCTTTTATTGGAAAAAAGAGGCTTTGACTGCTTGCTGTAAGTTCTCATGGGAAAACACAAGCCCACAGTATCCTGCAACCTCTGTCTCAGAGAGCGACTTCCTACAGTTCTGCTGGAAACACTGTCCATGTCGTGTACGGAACTTACGCCGTAGCGCCTCTCTCTCCTTTGAAGTCCACTTCGAGTTCTACCAAACTTCTTATCAGCATCCAATGAACTCTGGGTCTTTGTAGAACAGGAATGTTTTTTCTTCCCACCCCATGGAGCATGTCGAGAGTAGGAATCTCTTCGTGCAAGTCTTGTTCCTGGGGTAACACAAGAATCATTATCCTTTTCGATGCTTATTTCAACAATTTGAGGGATTTCTGTGGCACAATTTTGATTTCTCCTTGAAGAATTCTTTGAAGGGCTTAATCCCAGTTGTAAGGCAACATTTTCTCTTAAGGGACTGCTTTGTTGCTGAGGAGTTGAGTCTCCTATGCCGATGTTTTTCTCTCTGACAGACAAACATCTGTTGGAGTTCATGTCCACATTTTCACTACGGCTTCCTCCCTCATGACCGAAGAGATTCTGACACCTGTATTTGAAGTTATTCCACATTTTCCCCACTTTATCCATTGATTATAAAATCTAAAGACAAAACAGGAAAAAGAGAAAAATAAATTAATCAGAGTAGCATGTGAAGGTAGCTAAGGCAGTGCCCACGTCCCTTTCCATTCGGAATTTCAGTGATACTGGCCAAGAGTTCATCTACACTGCCCTGCTGAAGTGATGAGGCGTGTGTTCTGTTGGGCAGCAGGAAGGCCACCGGGCCTTTTAGGCACTGACCTTGTTCAAGCCAGTCCTTACTTCCCATTTCCTTTCAGGCAGAATATTCCGAACTCAGGTGAAAGGAAATAAACACTCTTAAACTCTGGTTTCTTTTTCCCGTGCTTCAACCTCTCTCCTTAACTTGAATATTACAAAGGCAAAATATGTTCCATATTGTTGAAACACATTTGTATTCAACTTTTCAAAAGTTATAACCAGGACCACATTTTGTAACACATTAAAATTAGTTCAAAAACCTTTCACTAGTAGCAATCTTCCCAATTTCACTTAACCAGTTCCTTGCAATTCTAAGGTTGACAGGTTCATCACTTGTGAAAAACCCGTATCTTCCCTCCCACCCTGTAATGCATCAAATTTATCCATGATTTTGAAGAAGCAGTTTGAGTAGAAAAGAAAGAAAAATAATGTAATATTTAGGAAAGGTGTCTTTTTTTTTTTTTTTTTTTTTTTTTTGAGAAGTCGTCTTGCTCTGTTGTCCAGGCTGGAGTGCAATGGTGAGATCTCGGCTCACTGCAACCTCCATCTCCCAGATTCAAATGATTCTCCTGCCTCGGCCTCCCGAGTAGCTGGGATTACAGGCATGCACCACCACGCCTGGCTAATTTTTGTATTTTTAGTAGAGACGGAATTTCACCATGTTGGTCAGGCTGGTCTTGAACTCCTGACCTCAGGTGATCCACTGGCCTTGGCCTTCCAAAGTGCTGGGATTACAGGTGTGAGCCACCATGCCCGGTCAGGAAAGGTGTCTTAAGCTTTCCAATTCTTAATCCTGGAAGAGTTTGGAAATTATAATAGAGTAATAGAAAGGCAGGCTATGGTACTATAGTAATCACAAAAACAAAAACCAAAAACATACAATTTGGCATCTTTATTCTTGTTCCTTAAAAAAAATCTAGGCTGGGCATGATGGCTCACACCTGTAATCCCAGCATATTGGGAGGCCGAGGCAGGTGGATCACGAGGTCAGGAGATCGAGACCATCCTGGCTAACACGGTGAAACTCTGTCTCTACTAAAAATACAAAACATTAGCCGGGCGTGGTGGCGGGCACCTGTAGTCCCAGCTACTCGGGAGGCTGAGGCAGGAGAATGGCATGAACCTGGGAAGCAGAGTTTGCACTGAGCCAAGATTGCACCACTGCAGTCCAGCTTGGGTGACAGAGCGAGACTCTGTCTCAAAAAAAAAAAAAAAACAAAAAAACAAAAAAAAACTAAAGCAGTGTATGACACTTTACAAATAAATTCTTTTAAGACTACAATATCAACAGGCACACTGTCTAGTTCAGTAATTACAAATCAACATTAGAAGAAATGGAAAAACCTAAACTTAAAATTCAATCGGTTTTGTCACATTATGATAGCAGAAAACTTTGGCTGATCTTGAACTTTGACTAGTTATTTTTGTCATAAACTCTTATATTTTCAAGAAGTTGACTAGGAGTAAGAGAATAACAGAGAATAAACTTTCTTAGAATGAACTGTAGGTCTTCCCATTAGTTTCTCACAGAAAGGGCTCTTGACTAATGGAAACACAACATAGAAAATTAATGTCCATGATATCATAAAATGTACTTTCAGATGATTTAATTCTTTATTAAAAGCACACTGTCAGGCACATATGAAGTTTGCATGGTAGTTGGCATCTATTATAATAAAATGTATTAGACAGAACTGTTAAATCTCAGCAAAGTCTATTTTAGAACACGGCCTCCTCTGTCTTGCAAAAATCTTTCTCGTAAGCCTTTTTATGAGGTTTATGCCATTTGAACTTCACGTGCCTTGTTATCATTTATTCTTCTTCTTAAATTAAGATTTCAGTTCCTTGCCCATAGTCCTGTTAATACAGCCGAATTCCTGCCATATTCTTGGTGACTCCATTGTCTTTGTAGATGTTCTCTTCCAATATCCTAGCCCCTTTCTATCCTGGTTTCTTCTCATTTATTTTACAGTTAGTTTTTATTTTTACCTAATTCACATATTTGTAGTAGTTTGAAGGTCAAATACCACCACAAGACTCTTAACAAAAAATAGCACCACCACCCACCATGTGACTACTAGAAAATTTAAAAGTAACATGTGACTCAGGTTACATTTGTATTGAACATTACTGATGTACAGCAAGGGCCAGCAAACCAAAGTCTGAAGGCCAAATCTGGCCCCTGGCCTGTTTTTGAAAGGATCCCAGCTCAGAAAAATTTTTACATTTTTAAAGGGATTAAAAAAACATAAACACACAAAGAACATTTGACAGAGACCACATGTAGTCTGCAAAGCCTAAAATATTTTCTATTTAGCCCCTTTCAGAAAAAGTTTACTGACCCTACTCTACCTATTTGAGATAAACCACATCACTCTAGACACTAGAAGAGCCGTATTCAAGAAGTTCAAGAATTTAACTCTCTTCTCTGTGTTTATAAATTTTGTAGCTATCTAAAGATACTTCTCTGACAAGCAAATTATACCCAAAAAATAACTTTTAAAAAGTGACCTAACCTAAAACCACTCATCTCTTTATATAGCTCTTTATAAGTTGTATGAATTAGTATGATACGCAGAAAACATCTGCACTTGCCAAGGCACAAAAGGCAGTTTCTAACACTGAACCCTCCGGTTCAGTTTCACAGAGCATGAAATTTAGTTATTTCTGTATTCTTATTCTGGAGCATGTTATCAGATTGTGTCTCACTCCATGGAGAAAGACAGTTGATTTTTCTTGACATGTGAAATGTGATGTGGGCAGTTTTAATATCAGGAAGGAAAAAATACTGACAGTAATTCATAGACTAGTCGACATAACAATCAGGAAGGCATTTCAACTATCTTGGTATTAACAATGTCAGATTCAAAGCTCTTTTGTTTGTTTTGTTAAATTTTTAGAAATGTGTTTAGGACAGAGCTGAAACCCTTTGAAATCTAAATTACAACTCTATTACTTTATGGTTTTATATAAAATTATACAGGGCTAAAAAAAGTGTAAAATTTCAATTGCACTGATTCTAGAATAAAAGTTTATCATCCATTACAATCTCTTAGATTTCTATACATGCTTAGCTATTTGAAAACTATCCAAAGCAAATTTCTAAAAAGTTATTCTTTCCCCCAAAGAATAATAATTTAAAACTGATTTTATAATGCTTTTGGAAGTTAAATAGCTTTTGTTGAAAAATTATATTTAACTGGATAAGCTACAAATTAGAATTATGGAAAATTAGGTCAAATTCCATCACTACATAAATTTACATATATAAAAATGAAATAGTACAGTCAATGGCCCTTCTTAATGCCAAGTAGTATCTATTATAAAATTTACACAAAACAAAATAATTGAAATAGTTCCCAGGAGTTTATTTCAATGGGACTTAACCCATGCTTTATGAGAAATAAATTAAGTTTAATGTGCTTTAAGAATACAGTGAGAGAGAACTATTAAACTTACATAATTATAAGTTATATTCTTAAAATATACAGTTATAACGTAACAGTTATATTCTTAACGTTGAATGCCATAAAGAGGAAGAATGTGACAACTCAAATCCTTCCTCTTCTTCAGTCTATCTAGACTTCTTAGCCATAACACCTTTCCATTAGAAAGTCCTTCAGTTACAGTAACAAAAATTGGGACAGGTAGACTGATTAAA
The DNA here is from genome assembly GCF_000951045.1 of Mandrillus leucophaeus. Classification (NCBI taxonomy): domain Eukaryota; kingdom Metazoa; phylum Chordata; class Mammalia; order Primates; family Cercopithecidae; genus Mandrillus; species Mandrillus leucophaeus. The sequence continues at coordinate 963,822 of NW_012107986.1, read as the reverse complement.
AGTATTTCTGTATCAAATTCAGGCACAAGAGGCAGTTTAGGAGACAAGTTCTGACTGATATTTTGGTGGCATTTCGATAATTTTTAGAAAAAGAGAATACATTTGACAGTAAAACTGACCCAGAATTTCAGAAATGTGTGGCTGTCATAGCTATAGCTTCTTAAAAGAATCTAAGAATCACCTGGCTTTTTAAACATGATTTATTTTTGATTGTTATTTACACATCATATTGTGACATGATCAATTATTATCTAATTGGATGGCCATTTATCCTTTATACTGTTATTTAATATTAGGTTGAACTATATAAAATTGCTATTTTGTGGGTAAAACATAAACATATAATTCAACCTCAGAGTTACACTATTACAGTGTACATAATTTGTTAATGCAGTAGACCATGTACACTTAAAAAAAAGGTCGAGCCCTCTAATCTAGTATACCCAGACACTTCTGGTTCCTAGCAGTGAGTTACACTTTTAGTTGTGTTTGGTTCCAAACCTGTTCATACCATTTATATTATTGTAACTGTGTGATTTAATTAAATGTTAAGTAACGTAATGAAGTATGGAAGAGTGGGGAGTTTTATAAAGTTAAATGACTCTGAAATACTCAATAAAAGTGAAATACTTACGCTGCTGAATTAGGTATAGGCCAAGAAAATAGTTCAAAGAAATGGAAAAAATATTGCAAAGATCTATAAGGATTCTAAACTAAGAATTCATCTGAAGAGCCTAAATTATTGTTCTACTTAAAAAACCCAAACTGGAATCTTACATGATACATTATGGGTATGGCTTCCCCAACACAGATAATATGGATCTACAACAAGTAGACCTACTCTGAAAGAAAAGACCTTGGCTCCTTCAGAGGTGTTTGAACTGGAGCAACCCCATCTTGAATAGGGCCTGGGTAAAATGAGGCTGAGACCTACTGGGCTGCATTCCTAGGAGGTTAGGCATTCTAAGTCACAGGATAAGACAGGAGGCTGGCACAAGATACAGGTCACAAAGACCCTTGATAAAACACGATTGTGGTAAGGAAACCAGCTAAAACCCACCAAAACAAGATGACAACCGAAGTAACCTCTGGTTGTCCTCACTGCTCATTATACATTAATTATAATGTATTAGCATGTTAAAAGACACTCCCACCAGCACCATGACAGTTTATAAATGCCAGGGCAATGTCGGGAAGTTACCTTACATGGTCTAAAAAGGGGAGGAACCCTCAGTTCCAGGAATTGCCCACCCCGTTCCTGGAAAACTCATGAATAACCCACCCCTGTTTAGCATATAATCAAGAAATACCATAAGTATACTCAGTCAAGCAGCCCATGCTGCTGCTCTGCCTATGGAGTAACCATTATTTTATTCCTTTGCTTTCTTAATAAACTTGCTTTCTCTTTTCTATATTGACTCACCCTGAATTCTTTCTTGTGCAAGGTCCAAGAACCCTCTCTTGGGGTCTGGATCAGGACCCCTTTCCAATAACAGCTCCTTAATCAAAAGACTGGCAAATGAACATAATTATATTCTTAAAATTAGAATAAACTAAGGTATGTATCCCTTCTATGATTTATTGCTTTATTAGACTTTATAGACAACTAGTTCTGACTGAATCAGATAAGAGGCCTTCTTCAACAATCATAATTAAAATTTATAGTAGTAGTACCAGGATTGAGTAGCAAGTAACAAAGTCCTAAAGATAACAGGGAAACGTGACCTAGTTTCAGGGTTGGGGAGCAAGGAAGACTTTTCTGAGGAGGTGATATTTCAAAATTTTATCCTGAAGGATAAGAAGAATCAGGACAATGTTCTATAGGCAGAGGGAACAGCATTTGCAAAGGCCCTGAAGCAGGAATGAGCATGGCATGAACAATGGCTGAAGTTAACACAACCCAGTGAGTGAGGGGAAGTGTGTCAAGATGAAGTCGGAGAGGTAGGCCTCATAATCCATGATAAGAGAGCAAGGGTGGATGCTGATATGGCACTGAAGACTACCGCAGGAGTCCAAGTAAGCACCCAACTAGGATGGTGACAGTAGAGATGGCTATGAGATGTTCAGATGTCAAATCTATAGGATTGAAGATCAATTGAAAATGAGAAATGAGGAGAGACTGATGTCGCAAATGACACTAGGAGTCTAGCTTAGGCAAATAGATGAATAGAGATGCTGTTTCAGAGAGAGAAAACATGAAATAAAACAGTTTTGTCAGGTAGGGGTTTGAAGAGAGTCAACAAATTGAATTTTTAAAATGTTGCTGTTGTGACTGTCATGGAGATATGTAAGTAAATGCTAATTAGTCCGTTAGTATACATTCATATAATGGAGCACTAGGTAGCAGAAATGATCAACTACAGCTACCTGCATCAATATAAAATGTAACACTCAAAACATAATGCTTAGAGGAAGAAATTATAAGAGATGAATATATCCATTATGAAACAATTTACCTTTTAAACAAGCAAATCCCCAAATATATTGTTTAGGTATACATACATATATAATAAAGATACAAAAGCAAGGGGATGTCAGCAAAGTTAGGATAATGGTTGCCTATTACGGGGAAGGGCAGAGAATTAGAAGAGGCACTCAGAGGCTTCTAAAACAGCAGTCCCCAACCTTTTTGGCACCAGGGACTGGTTTCATGGAAGAAGGTTTCAGGATGAAACTGTTCCACCTCATATCATCAGGCATTAGTTAAGATTCTCATAAGGAACATGCAACCTAGATCCCCTGTGCACAGCTCACAACAGGGATGAATCCTATGAGCATCTAATGCTGCCGCTGATTGGACAAGGAGGTAGAGCTCAGGTGGTAATGCCCACTTGCTGAAAAAAAACATAGATTAAAAAACAACAACAACAACAAAACACTGAACTACATAGGTTTCTCTAATGTGGTGCAGGGCTCAGCAAACATTTTCTCTAAAGGGCCAGGCAGTAAATTTTTTTTTTTTTTAATTTATTATTATTATACTTTAAGTTCTAGGGTACATGTGCATAACGTGCAGGTTTGTTACATATGTGTACTTGTGCCATGTTGGTGTGCTGCACCCATCAACTCGTCAGCACCCATCAACTCGTCATTTACATCAGGCATAACTTCCAATGCAATCCCTCCCCCCTTTCCCCTCCCCATGATAGGCCCCGGTGTGTGATGTTCCCCTTCCCGAGTCCAAGTGATCTCATTGTTCAGTTCCCACCTATGAGTGAGAACATGCGGTGTTTGGTTTTCTGTTCTTGTGATAGTTTGCTAAGAATGATGGTTTCCAGCTGCATCCATGTCCCTACAAAGGACACAAACTCACCCTTTTTTATGGCTGCATAGTATTCCATGGTGTATATGTGCCACATTTTCTCAATCCAGTCTGTCACTGATGGACATTTGGGTTGATTCCAAGTCTTTGCTATTGTGAATAGTGCCGCAATAAACATACATGTGCATGTGTCTTTATAGCAGCATGATTTATAATCCTTTGGGTATATACCCAGTAATGGGATGGCTGGGTCATATGGTACATCTAGTTCTAGATCTTTGAGGAATCGCCATACTGTTTTCCATAATGGTTGAACTAGTTTACAATCCCACCAACAGTGTAAAAGTGTTCCTATTTCTCCACATCGGGCCACACAGTCTCTATGGCAACTACTGAACTCTGCCACTGTGGCCTGAATGCAGCCATAGGCGACATGCAAGTGAATAAGCATAGCTGCATGTCAATATAATTTTACTTATGGTCAGTGAAACTTAAATTTCATATAATTTTCCCTTGTCACAAAATATTATTCTTCTGATTTTCATTAACCATTTAAAAATGTAAAATCCATTCTTAGTTCATGGTGGGCTGTACAAAAACAAGTGGTGGGCTAGATTTTGCCCATTCGCCATAGTTTGCCAACCCCTGATGTACTACATAAAACATTTAAGATTATGTTTACCAAATCTAACAGTCATTCTATGGAACAGTTTGAAGATCAGTACTCTAAGAAGATGATCTTAAGTGCATAAAGTAAATGGATGATCAGTAGGGCATAAAGTGATAAAATAGAAAACTTTCTTAGAAAAATAGTACACACACAGAATAACTAAAATACTCCAGAAATACTTTTAAAAATCTAACTCTCATTTTAAGTCCCACCACCTAGAGATAATCACTGTTAATATTTTGGTGAGTATCTTTCCACATGTTCTCTTTTATGCAAAACCTGTACATAATCTTCTCTTACAATAACAATAAAAAAAAAACTCTTCCATATCTGTGTCTACATTCCTTTTTATTTCTTATAAAGTGTATTTTGTTTTTAAGTAAACTATGTCAGAGATGGAATCAGGCTAGCAAAAGAGATAAACCTCTGGCAATTACATTTTTTAACAGTAAATCTAAGAGTCTTTGAAATAAGTAATCAAAGAAATAAAACTCTGGAAAAAAGCTGAATCTTGAAAAAAGAGAGTAATAATGATGATAGTAATGGCTGTGATGACAATTTACATTATTGGGGGCTAACAATGTACCAGACTCTGACATAAGCATCTTACTTCTCCCAACAACCCTACGAGTAATAATTATCTCAACTTTATAGATGTAGAAACCCATACATCTGAGAGATTAATAACAACTTGGACTTCAATTTCTTCTATTATTATTTAGTCTATTCAGCTTCTCTCCTCTTTAGTCAATTTTAAAATTGTATATTAATTCTTCTAAGTCCAAGTACTATAGTGTCATTAAGTTGTTTAAAACTTCAGAGAATACATCATTTCCATATTTTGAATTATTGGAGAGCATAAAAAGATGGAATATATCTCAAATTATTATACAAACTCAGCATCACTCCAACATGAAAATTTGACAGAGGTAGCACATGCAGACTCAAAAGAAAATTTCTAGCTTATTCCATTTTAATTGTAATGAAACAATACTCTGACCAAAAGAATCTCAAGTATATTCATGGGCCTACCAACAATGTTTTGGTATCTCTACTCTATATGCCTATCAACTATTAAACCTACAACCCTTTGTGTAGGCCTGTATACCACTCAGAAATGTTCTGGTACTATTGTAACAAATGGTTCTATATTAATAAGTTCTACTGCTTCTCTGAATACTACTTTTAATTATATGGTCAGTTAAGAATGTATTTTGTAATCATATGCCTAATTTCAAGGGATGGAGTTTAATAAGTTCTTATATTTTTCTCTGTACATTAATATAGTGGTCCATTTTTAAAAAGAAGACACAGAACCAAATTGAGAGTCATGTGTTATATAGTCCCTATAATCCTACTCTCCAAAAAAGACAACTTTAGGGCTATTTCTTTTTCTAATTAAAAAAAAAAAAGTATTTAATTTTACATTTCCAGTTCCTAAGTTTTATCCATCCACACAATTCTAACTTCTAGTATCATGTAGGAGGACGCACCAGGCCTAGCAGAAATCCTATTCTTAAGCCCAAATCTCTTGTAAGATACTGCCTATGCTTTAAAGCTTAGGGCACCAGAATGAAAAGCGGACAGACAATGAAATAATCAAACACTTGGGAGGCAGGAGCAGAAAGGATGAATTCCAGTATTACCATTTAAGAATGCTAGAACCTTGAATGTCTTTCTTCGTATTTCTGAACCTAAATTTGCCCCTTGGTACAATGAGGATAACATCTACCTTATGGTTTGGATGTGACGATAGAAATAATATACATAAAATGCTTGGCTCGTAGGAGACCCTCAAAAGACAGAGAGGTTTTAAAAATGTTACCAGCATCTAGCATCTAGCATCTTCAGCTTTTCTCTCTTTTAAAAATTATCTAGCATCTTCAGCTTTTCTCTCTTTTAAAAAACACTTCTTTCAGTTCTTCTGGATCATGCCACAAATGTCGTTTTCGTATGTACAGTATCGGCCACAGTGAAAGTTCTATCCATGACTCCAACTTTCATATCATAGCCTAAGAAACGCTATGGAGATTTTCTTATATAATATATCTTATATAATATACTAACAAATATACCATTCATTGAAATGTTTCTTCACTGACTCTACAGCTCATCCACAAAAACTAATGATAGCTAATCTCTGCAGTACTGGGTAAGGTCCAGGAACACGGTCCTTATTTATTTGGAGGGGCTTCTGATTCCTTTTTAGTCTATAAAACACTACCACAATTTAAATTTTGCTCTATAGATACCGTACACTAGAGAAGCCTAAAGTCCTAATAAGTTATGCTTCATTTTCTTATATAATATATCTTATATAATATACTAACAAATATACCACTCATTGAAATGTTTCTTATTTGGCCAGCATTACTGGCAGACTGGTATAACACAAATAACATAAGCCTTAGATTTAGCAGGACCTAAAATCAAATTCAAGCTCTCGCTAGCTGTGTAAGAGACCTAAGTCTTGGCCTTTCCAGGATAACATGACATAAGGTAAGAACAACTAAGCATATATAATAGGGCCTCACAAATGATAGCTTCTGATATACAACCAATCCAAAGCATGTTAATTCATGTTAGTGACAGTAGCAAAAAGTAAGGCTATTTTATGCTTAGGGAAAGATTATTGCTGAGTCAGTTCTGCATTGATATCCCACCTCCAGGGAGACTACTTCTGTTAGCAAACCAACTTAGTAAAGTAAATAACATTTTACTCAGCTTTATAACCAAATGTGACTAGTACTGCCTCTACTGATCATGCTTACTACAGCACAGGGCATCAATGCTTCCTACAAATCTCCCTTAACATAAAAGGTAGTTAAATATAAACAAAAAATCCAACAAAGTAAAACAAATCTCAGTTGAGGAATTTAGTAGATAGCTTAATCCAGCAAAGAGTCTCTGATTGGGGGAACTACCTAACAGTGAGCTCATTATGATCCTGCTAATAATTTACAAATAATATTCAGTTACCAATGGTAAGTGAGCAAATGGAATCTGCACCACTTCCTTCTCTAGGGAGGATAACCATTTTATAACCCCAGCAGTTTAAATCAAGTATCACAAGAAATACAAAGACTCTAAGGACTAAAATAAAATAATGTTTTGATAATAACAACTTTTTTACTTTTTATCTAAAACTGTTTAGAATACATTTACTAATCTTTAACAAACTTAAAGATACTACTGTCTCCTATGCCAACTTTTAGCTCTAAAAAAAACTAATGGGAAATAATTTGACAACTTGTAATGAATCCAAGAAAGAAAAAAAAAGAAAGAAACCAATCAGGACAATGTGCACCCCTTTTTGGATCTACCTTCCCTGATACCATAAAAAAAAGGAAAATTTGTCCAGACACAGTGGCTCATGCTTACAATCCCAACACTTTTGGAGGCCGAGGCAGGAGGATCACTTGAGCCCAGGAGTTTAAGATCAGCCTGAGCAACACAGAGAGACCTTGTTTCTACAAAAAATTTTCTAAAATTAGCCAGGCCAGGTGGCACGCATCTGTGGTCCCAGCGACTCAGGAGGCTGAGGTGGGAAGATTGCTGGAACCTGGGAGGCTGAGGCTGCAGTGAGCCAAGATCGCACCACTGCACAACAGCCTGGGTGACAGAGTGAGGCTATGTCTCAAAAAAAAAAAAAAAAAAGAAAAGAAAAGAGAAAAGACAATAATGGAAACATCTTAAAATTAGTCTTTAGAAGGATATTTGAGAAGGGTATCAGGAGAAGTAAAGGCAAATAAGGATAACTTTTAATCATGTAAGAAAACAAATGTAAAGAGAAGCATGTTGAACAAAATCAACTAGAAACTTCAAGTAATACAGTTTAGTTTTGGTTTTACCAATTAGCATGTAACATACAAATTTAGTTTTTAGAAGTAGGACAATCAAGAAATCTTTAGTTTATTAACAACTAAAATTAAACATAACCTATCAAAAGCTGAGAAGCTGAAAAGATTTTTAAAATATTCATTTTAACATTTGCCGAGTACCACATGTGGTCAACATGATGATAAACTTCAAGCTCTCAGATGTGAATATTTAAAGCTCTTTCTCTATGCCTATTTACTCTAAATTCACCTTCGATTTAGGCAAACTTTATTTGCTAGATACCAAGTGCATACTTAGAAACTGCAAATTAGAAGGGTTGGGGATGTGGTAATAGAGGAGCACTACATGTAAATACAATGACTACAGCAAGAGAAGACCAAAGAAACCTTAAAAAGTGTAACACTCCAGGGCCACAGACTACATGGACACATTATGCAAGAATAAAAAAGGGAACACATGGAGACATAAAGATTTAAAAGATAAAAGACCAGTTGGGCACAGTGGCTCATGTCTGTAATTCTTAGCACTTTGGGAGGCCAAGGCAGGCAGATCGCTTGAGCCCAGGAGTTTGAGACCAGCCTGGGCAACAAGGCAAAACCCTACCTCTATATACAAAAGTTAGCCGGGTGTGGTGGTGTGTGCCTGTGGTCCCAGTTACTCTGGAGGCTGAGGTGGGAGGATCACTTGAGCCCAGGAGGTCAAGGCTGCAGTGAGTTGTGTCTGCCCCACTGCACTCCAGCCTGGCCAACAGAGCAAAACCCTGTCTCAAAAAAAAAAAAAAAAAAAGTAAGAGACCAAGACCACTAAGCAAACAAATTTAAAAACTAAGAAGAAATGACTAGATTTTTAGAAAAACATAAATTACCAAAACTGACTCAAGAAGAAATTAAAAATCAAAAGCCGTTAAAGACTTTGAAACAGTAATTAAAATCCTTGCTGAAGGAAAACGCCAGCCTATGCAAAGTGTTCCAGGCAGAAGAAACAATTCTGTCTAGCAACCTTGATGTGTACATCACTGATGGCCAGAACAAGAGATCAAAAGACATGCAACAGCCAGCTCAATAAGGCAAGAAAAAGGAATAAAGTCATGCAAATTGGAAGAGAAAATAAAACTCCATTTTCTGATGACACAATTGTCTACACAGAAAACCCTAAGGAATCTTAAGAAAGAAAAGTAAATTTTGCAGTTTAGTAGGGTCACAGGATATAAGATCAACACACAAAAATCAATTACATAACTATATGCCATACTAACAACAAACATGTAGAAACCAAAATTATAAGAGATGCAACAAAAAAATGTAAAGGAGACAGGCTGATGGGATATTTCTTTTTTTTTTTTT
>NW_012107986.1:950754-952082 GCF_000951045.1 Mandrillus leucophaeus | reverse complement strand
TTTCTCTTTAAAAAACTGATATGCTTCCTTTATGCAGAAAATTGAGAAAAATACAACTCATTGTGTTTCTCCTTTTTCTCCTATTACCAACAGAAAATACAAATGGAAGGCCTTCGCTTAAATTTCTGATATATTTGGAGATGCCCCCCAGTTCCTTGTATGACTTTTAATCAATCATCATTATACTAAATATTCGAGTATACGTATGTTTGCCAGAAGCATATGAACCATCTTGAGTAGGGGTTGGGTAAAATGAGGCTGAGACCTACTGGGCTATATTCCTAGACAGTGAAGGCATTCTAAGTCACAGGATGAGATAGGAGGTCAGCACAAAAAACAGGTCATAAAGACCTTGCTGATAACAGACTGCATTACAGAAGCCAGCCAAAACCCCCGAAAACCAAGAAGGCCACAAGAGTGACCTCTGGTTATCCTCACTGTTACACTCCCATCAGCGCCATGATAGTTTACAAATGCCATGGTAAAGTCAGGAAGCTACCCTATATGGTCTAAAAAGTGGAGGCATGAATAATCCACCCCTTGTTTAGCATATCATTAAGAAATAACCATAAAAATGGGCAATCAGCAGCTCACGGGGCCACTCTATGGAACAGCCATTCTTTTATTCCTTTACTTTCCTAATAAACTTGCTTTCACTTTACTCTATGGACCCACCCTGAATTCTTCCTTGCGTGAGATCCAAGAACCTTCTCTTGGGGGTCTGGATCAGGACCCCTTTCCTGTAACATGTTGATTATACACACACACACACATATATATAAAATAGATATATATATATGTGTGTGTGTCTATATATATAAAATAAATACAAATTTTATATGGTGTTGGGCAGATATATATATAGTGGCGGGAGGGAGGAAGTAGACGAAAAACTTATAAAAAGTGAACAGTCAAGTTTTCTGAAACTAAAAAACTATACTTTGGGGCCTAAAATTGAGTAATCTCAAATGTTCCCATAAGATGAATGGGTAAGAATTTCAACGGATTGTAAAAACATAAACCTACCATTAAAACGTAGTAAACAGGCTGGGTGCGGCAGCTCATGCCTGTAATCCCAGTACTTTGGGAGGCCGAGGTGGGCAGATCACAAGGTCAAGAGTTCGAGACTAGCCTGGCCATCATGGTGAAACCCCGCGTCTCTACTAAAAATACAAAAATTAGCCAGGTGTAGTGACGTGCACCTGTAATGCGAGATACTCGGGAGGCTGAGGCAGGAGAATCACTTAAACCTGGGAGGCAGAGGATGCGGTGAGCAGAGATCGTGCCACTGCACTCCAGCCTGGGTGACAGAGTGAGACTCTGTCTCA
>NW_012107986.1:945653-948269 GCF_000951045.1 Mandrillus leucophaeus | reverse complement strand
CTCACTGCAAGCTCTGCCTCCCGGGTTCACGCCGTTCTCCTGCCTCAGCCTCCCGAATAGCTGGGACTACAGGCGCCCGCCACCACGCCCAGCTAATGTTTTGTATTTTTAGTAGAGACGGGGTTTCACCGTGTTAGCCAGGATGGTCTCCATCTCCTGAACTCGTGATCCCCTCGCCTTGGCCTCCCAAAGTGCTGGGATTACAGGCGTGAACCACCGCGCCTGGCCCTGATGGAATATTGCTATACTCCAAAGGAGAAGATTCAAATGGCAAGAGAGAAAACATGCTAGATATCCTAGAGTTACCACTGTCTTTGTACTTACTCTGGGGAGTGGTGAATAGTAAGAATGTGGGTCTATAGTCTACTTCACAGCCATATCAGGCCTATCCCTCCTCTCTATCTCCACTGCCCCCTAACAGGTTCAGTCTTCATCATTTGCATGGATGAATCAGATGCCTAAAGAGTCTACCTTTCTCCACTCTCACTCCCTTCTGGAGCATCCTTCATAATATTGATCCCAGGATTTCAAGCATCAAAGAAAAAAAAAAAAAATCAAAGTGCTCTGTGTCTGGCTACTTCCTCCACCCTTTAAAAACTGGGAAGAAAAAGTACAGCAAAACAACAGTTAAGGGTACTATAATTTAGGAATATTAAGATAATATAGCTGGAATTATGCCATCTGGAGAATGAAGGTGATCAAATGGTTGTTTTTACATATACAGAGGCTCTTTCTTTAAAAAGAGGAATTCTGACTGACCACTCTTTGATCCTTCTAAAGACCAAAGACAAAGAAACTCTCAGGAAAAAATTAACTTTCAAATGATTAAAAATGTAAACAAACAACCAAAAGAGATTTGTGAAGAGTCTTTCACGGGAAATGTTAAAGAGGATAAACAACGCTCTGTCTCTAGCCAGCCCAGGTAGTCCTTCCTCTACACGCAACTCAATTAACCTCAAAGAGCTGTGATTTTTCTTTTAATATCAGAATTTTTAAAATAAGCAGAGTATTCCACAAATGGAATCAAGTTATTTAAGGTCTAACATAGCATAACAGTTACAACTAATTTTGATCATACTACTCTCCAATTAAATTAAAGTAAAATCCTAATGTATAATACTGAGTTATTTAAATAGTCTCATACTCCATAGCTGGACATGTTTTTGATCAGGTACAAATTTATGTTCAATTTAAACAATGTAAATGCAGTGTCAGATACAAAAATATGTAATCAAAGAAATGCTGTTCTTCCAACATAAACTTTCCCTTTCCTGTCTCCCCCTAAAATAACTTCCTACACAGTTTAAGGTATAGTCATTTCCCATAAACATGGCTGGAGATTGAGACTTCTTTTGCAGATAAAGAAAAGGAGGTTTAAACAGTCTCAAAGATAAACTGAGTAGTTTAAAGCAGAATTCTCAATATTCTTTGATAAGGATGTAGTGCTTCATTAATATCCCCAAAACTCTTAGACATTCTCTGAGATGTGAAATGAATTAACACTTACTATTAACTTAAACAGTTCACATCATAATTGTTTGAAGTGTAGTGGGTAAAAACCCTTTCTTATTGCTTGCAGGTCAATCCTGGAAATCCACTTAAATGGGATGATTCTACATCTTGTTATATAGATTTTCTAATTTTCACAATAAAATGTAAAACTTTCCAGGGGAAATACTTAGATCTAGTATGGATGAACCATTCCACAACTATTTCCCAAGTACTAAATAGAAATCACAAATACACGTAAAATAAAATCAGGTCAAAAATCTTGATTACGGCAGGGGATGGCGGCTCATGCACGTAATCCCTGCACTTTGGGAGGCCGAGGTGGGTGGATCACCTGAGGTCATGAGTTCAAGACCAGCCTAACATGGTAAAACCCCATTTCTACTAAAAATACAAAAAATTAGTGGGCATGGGGGTGCACGCCTGTAATCCCAGCTACTCGGGAGGCTGAGGCAGGAGAATCGCTTGAACCTGGGAGGTGGAGGTTGCAGTAAGCCAAGCTTGCACCATTGCACTCCAGCTTGGGCAACAAGAGCAAAATTCCCTCTAAAAAAAAAAAAAAAAAATCTTGATTATTATTTTGAAATAACTAGTTTGGGACTATCTCACCACCCACACTGATTTTCTATGTTCTATCCATTATCAAATTACTTCACCAGAAATATATATATATGTGGTTTGTATTATTTTGGCTCCCTACACAAATACTATACCAGAATTACAACTTAATGTTATGCTCTCAACTTCTTAAGAGTGTATCAAATAAGTGGTCTTGTATTATTCCAGGTTCTATAAAAATGGTATCAAAGGGCTGGGTGCCGTGGCTCATGCCTGTAATCCCAGAACTCTGGGAGGCAGAGGTGGCTGGACCACTTGAGGTCAGGAGTTCATGACCAGCCTGACCAACATGGTGAAACCCCATCTCTACTAAAAATACAAAAGTTAGCCGGGTGTGGTGGCGCACGCCTGTAATCCCAGCTACTCGGAGGCTGAGGGAGGAGAATCGCTTGATCCCGGAAGGAGGAGGTTGCAGTGAGCTGAGATTGCACCACTGCACTCTAGCCTGGGCAATAGAGTGAGACTCCTTCTCAAAAAAAAAAAAAAAAA
>NW_012107986.1:915260-944351 GCF_000951045.1 Mandrillus leucophaeus | reverse complement strand
AGAGTGAGACTCTGTCTCACAAAAAAAAAAAAAAAAAAAAGTAGTAAACATAGAAAAACTTATGATTTCTCAAATAAGAGATGAGAAGGCCTATTTAAGCAAAATGCTGAAGCAATAAACCAAAAGGCAATGATCAAAAGACTAAATGACATAAAATTTAAGACTTCTGTATACCAAAAATGTCATAAACAAAGGTAAGTGATAAGCTGAATAAAACATTTTCAACATGACATATGGAGATGACATATGACAATATGTTGTCATATGCTGAAAATTAATATATGTAATTTATAAGAAAAAGATATGCCAGACGCAGTGGTGTGCGCCTATAGACCAGCTACTAAGAAGGTGGGAGTGGCGGTGGGGGTGTGGAGAGGATGCTTGCTTGCGCCCAGGACTTCAAAGTCCAGCCTGGGCAACAAAGCAAGACCTGTCTCTATTTAAAAAAGAAAAGACAAAGAAAATGGTAAAACACAACAACTCAATTAAAAAACAGCAAAGGATATCTCCAGAATAATCACAAATCAGATGTATACTTGGCCAGTAAATATATGGAAAAAAGGTCATTCTTGGAATTTGTCAAAGACATCCAAATTAAAATGTGATACAAGATTTATCACTAACCAAACCGGCAAAGTCTGCTTTTATTTCTTTTACATTTTAATGGTACTATCTAGCATGGGTATTGAGAAAGTAGCACTGTCACACACTAATGTGAGAGCATAGATCCACATGACATTTCAAAAACGAAACTGTATATTATGTACCAAAGCTTTAAAACTATGCACATCTTTCTATCCAAGGCTTCACAATTAGAAATTTATTCCAAGAACATAATCAGATAAGGATACAGATTTATATACAGGAAATATTCATCATAGCATTAGTTATATTAGGAAAAAATTGGCAATAATCATATTGCTCAGTGAACAGAGGACTGGTTAAATAAATTCTGGTGCCTTTATATGCTGGAATAATAGACATAAAAAACCATGTTTCTGGAGCATTTAATATTCTGGAAATGTTCATGATATTAAATAAAAATGGTTATAAAACAGTACAACTAAATAGACCGTAACACACATATATACCACAAACATTTTTTAAAAATATATAGTTAGGAAATAACACTGTGGTTATCTCTGGATAGTTCCTATTTATTGTAATTTCATTTTTTTTTTCTTTTTTGTACTTTCAAAATATTAAATCCAATATTTTTAAAATGCTATTTAAAAAGGAAATAGATCTTGGGGCCAGGTGCGGTGGCTCACGCCTGTAATCCCGGCACTTTGGGATTTGTAAAAATACAAAAATTAGCTCAGCATGGTGGCGCACACCTGTAATCCCAGCTACTCGGACACTGGAGTAAAAGAATTGCTTGAACCTGGGAGGCAGAGGTTGCAGTGAGCTGAGATCATGCCACTGCACTCCAGCCTGGGTGGCAGAGCAAGACTCCATTTCAAATAAATAAAAAGGAAGTCAATCTTGAAAAAGATCAATCTAATTTCATATTATAAACTCAAAGATACATGCAAAATGCAGAAGAAATGGATGATGAAATATTTTTAAAACTTTTTAAAGATGAAGCAACAGTGAGGAAGTAAAGACACAAATAAATGGTGGGTTAGAGGGGCAGAGAACACAATCAATGGAGAAAGGAATCACAAATACAGGTCTCCACTCAAGCCAGTGTGACTTTCTCAAACAGTATTGGGAATTAGGGGTAAGTAATACAACTAATGAATTTCAACTCATTTATGAGTCTCTTCTGGTTGCAAGGTTCTGACACCCTAAGGGTAGACAAATGTAGGTGTGTATGGCTGAGGAAGGATCCTGATTAATAAGCATGGATTTGATAGTCAGAAGTCCAAGAACAAAATCAGTAACACAAGTGGGTCTGGGCCTCAAGAATACTGGGACTGAGAATGGATGTGGTTCCAGGTCTGCCCTAGGAGGCAGCAAGAGGAGCAGTAGGCAATGGCAGATCCTCATCCTAGAACTTTGGTTCTTACTGGCACCCAGCAACTCCCTGGGTATCAGCTTTAGATATGTGATTTGCCTCCAGCCACCAGCTGTATCTCTGCTTCTAGACTCTGTATTCTTCTACCTCATAGGTGCCACTTTCTCATACCTTTTGCTAATTCTTGGTCTATCACAGGCCCCTCCTATCTCTTTCTCTTGATTTTTCAAATTCTGCTTCCAATACTTAACTGCCTATCTCTATTTCTTTTTGTGAGTTTTATGATACGCATCATGTGTATCCTTACAGTAACCAGCACTCTACCCTGTTTATCTGGAGTACATCCAGACAGAAAATTAAAAGCCAAAGCAATAGTTCTTTAACCAAATATAGCCAATTGTAAGGCCTGTCAGAACCTGACTGGTTAAGCTCATTCCCATTTGGAGACAACTTTCTGTGCTAGTCCACCTGGTTGGGCAGTGTCCGACCAATCACTGGTGACTTTAATTTGGATACCCATGCCAGTCCAATCACCTATTGCCAGGTAAGGTAAGGTCTTTCACGATCTAAAGCACAGCTACCTTGGTTTACTCCCTCAGTGAATGTTCTCCTTAGACATGACTGTAGGAATAGCAGGCACTGAAATTCCTCAGTGACAGAATGCAATAACAAAAGGTCTTATCCAGTACTTCATAACTCATGTTCCCTAGAATTCTAGTATATCACATGATATTAAGAAGTATTCTACAAATAAAGGTATCCATTTGAATACGTTAATACCTTCGTTCTCTGAGACAGGTGATCCTCCTGGGCATTATTTCAACTGGTCACAGCTGCGTTTTTCAGTATTATAAAGTAGAGCAGAATACATATATTATAGTATATTGATACAATGGAATAGTATATGCACAATGGATTAGAGAAATAAAAATATACACATGAATACTGACATGTATACCTATGTGTGTAGACATGTATACAAGAGAGGCAAAACTAAACTATACCATTTAGGGATGCACACGTAGATGGTAAAAGTTTAAAGAGAAAGAAAAAATGATGTTCACAAAAGAATATAGTTACTTTTGGGGGATGAGATGCGGTGGGGACAGATGGAGTTTGACTGGGAAAGGGCACACAGCAGGCTTCTGGTTCACTGGCAATATTCTATTTCTTAATCTGGGTAGCAAATATGCTTTATAATTACTCATTAAACTGCCCCTTTATAATATATTCATTCTTTTATATATGGGTTACATTTTACTACAGAAAAGGAGAATAACCAAAAAGCAGCATACACAAGAGAGACCCAACAAAGAAAGCAGAAAGCAGTACTGTACTTGTACTTGGAGGCACTCACAAAGTATTACTAACAACCACCTCAGGTATCCTTCAGTGAAACCCCAATAATAGTCCACCCCTACACAAGACTATTATTTCTAATTATATTACCTTTCTAATTATCATTCCTGTAAGATATTACTTCTTAGGACAATTTACAATCCAATAACAATGGATATAGTCTTCTGCCAAGTTTTTTTTTCTCTTTGACTCTATATGGTTATATATGTTTTGCTATTTACAAAAAGAGTCATTCTGAGAGAGAAAGCCACAAATAAAATTTGGCACAGTCAATCCAACTAAATATTCCACCAAAGAAAAACATGAAGCACCCACTTTCTACTGGTACATTACCTCAAATGTTGTAAAATTAAACGTGTTAAATAATTCAATAATTTACAATAATGAAGAATATAATGTCATACCAAGGATATGTTTATTCTAAGATGTTGCTCCTTAAAGAATCTGAGTTCTTATCCTGGTTCTGCATCTTTCTTACTGCTAGCAAGATGCAGCTTACTACCTTTCTTATTTCACTGTATGGGGAAAAAACTTCAGTTTCCTGGATGTGATTGATGAACTTCATCTATTTAACCATCCTAGTTCCTTCAAGTGAAATGCTGCTAATGGGGAAAAAATTTTATTTGACTTAAAGATTTTTTAACATATACATAGAAGCTATGAGAACATATGTTCCTGCCTTTACAGTTATAAACAAGTATTCTCTAGGACCAATTTTCACCTCCTCAAATACAACTGGATGTGTATGGGAAACACACTTCTAGTCCATACATTCAACACACTCTTTAGTCCACTAACAGCCTAAAAGTCTGTTCCAATCTGGCTATTCTCCACTGCACCTCAAATTAACTATACCCAAAATTAACAATATGTCTCCCCAGGTTTGTACTTGAAATGTCATTTACCAGGTTTGTACTTGATTTCTTGGGAAAATCTTAGAGTATCTTGCTCTTCCTCCACTTAATACCACCATATTTAATGTTACCTAGTTCAACAGTTTCTTTTTTCAAGATGCCCCTCCAATGTACCTTTTCTGTCTACTTTCACCGCCAGAAACTTCGTCCAGATTTCTTTTGTCCCATTCCTAGATTTCTACAACACCTTAGTCTCTCTCGGTCTTCCTGGACTCATAATACTGCCAGATTCCATTTCTTTTAGGAACATTCAACAGTTGGAGCATCTTGCGCCTCGCATTCACTCATTACCACCCATAATCAGGCCCTGCTTTATCCAAACTAATTTCTCCTTACTCTGAAATACCTCCCTTAGTTGGCCCTCTACCATTCAATTCTATTTTTAACATCTACATCAAGTTCAAATGTCTCCCTGTTGATTTCTCTAAAAGGGTTTACAGTTAACACCACAATTTGTTCTCATCTTTTCAGATCATTTCAAGCATATCAATTTTATCTCTACAACTGTAAGATTCTAAAGATAAAAAATGGTCTTATATTGCTTCTTAAAACCCAAAGCACATAGGAGAGGGATGGAAATTTACATCCCAATTTTTATTTTCTTTTAGAAAAGACAGAAAGTATCAGAGCCAAGGTACTATATTCTATTCTGTTGCTTTGATCTTGGCTCAGGTAACTGATTATACCAACAGCTGGTGTGTGAGTTGGCCAGTAAAGCATGACTCACCATTTTGCCAAACAATCAGCTTCAATGGGAAAGCGTCTATGAAATTCTGTTTAAACCACTGGATATGTATTCCATGTAAATGCATGAATTATTTGAAATCTTTATCAGATAATTTTAATAGAAGAATGTGACTGCTAATTTGGGCTATGTGCCCATTAGGATACAGATCCCAAATCAGAATTTTCTAGGCATCAGGCAAAGTACTAGCAATCAAGCATCCAAAAATAATTATTGTCACCAAACTGATAATAATCAGTTATCAGATTGCTATCTGATAATAAAAGTCACGCAGTAAGAATGGAGTTAATTTTTCTTACTCTACCCATTAATAATCTTTTTCTCTTCAATACCAGATGAATTTTATAAAAGCAAAACCATCAAACTACAGCTATAATATTTCTTCTCACTCCAGTCATGATAAAATCTTCATAGTTCAAAAGAATAGAAATTCACAGATTGTATTGTCCTGTGTCTCTCACCAAATAATTAAGAGACTCTTAAAATTTAGTCTTTTATTGTGAAAGGCCACTGTATTTCTCTAATTCCACTCTTGGATCTAATTTTAAGATTTGACACCTAGATAACATTCTTCATAACTTTCTTAGTTTACATTTCAGAAGCTAAGATTAGGAGAGGCGATAAATTACTTGCTAGAAAAATAAGTTCTCAATATAGGTGAGCGTACTTTTCTTAAATTGCCTTTTAAGAAGCTATGTGAGTACAGGTTGAGCATCCCTAAATCCAAAAATTCGAAATTCAAAATGCCCCAAACTCTGAAACTTTTTGGGTGCCTACATAATGCTCAAAGGAAATGTTCATTGGAACATTTCAAATGTCCACATTAGGGATGCTCAACTGGTAAGCATAATGCAAATATTTTTTAAAAAATCTGAAATCCAAAACACTTCTGGTCCCAAGCATTTCAGATAAGGGATATCAACCTGTATGTGGCTTGTGTTTGTGGGTAATAGGTGTTTGGGGGTAGCACAACAACCCAAGCATCCATCAACATATGCATGGACAAACCAAATGTGGTACATACGTAATGGAATATTATTCAGCCTTAAATAGGGAGGATATTCTAACACATGCTACAACATGGATGAACCTTGAAGACATTGTGCTAAGTGGAATAAACCAGTCACAAAAGGGCAAATACTGATGATTCTTCTCATGAGGTTCCTAGAGTAGTAAATTCATAGA
Source organism: Mandrillus leucophaeus (assembly GCF_000951045.1). Taxonomy (NCBI): domain Eukaryota; kingdom Metazoa; phylum Chordata; class Mammalia; order Primates; family Cercopithecidae; genus Mandrillus; species Mandrillus leucophaeus. The sequence continues at coordinate 938,188 of NW_012107986.1, read as the reverse complement.
GACAGAAAGCAGAATGGTAGTTTCCAGGGGCTGGGGAGAGGAGGAAATGAGGTTAGTTTTTAATGAGCAGAGAGTCTCAGTTGGGGAAGATGAAAAAGTTCTGCCGATAGATGGTGATGATGGTTGCACAAGAACGTGAATGTGCTTAATGCCACTGAACTATACCCTTAAAAATGGTTAAAATGAGCCAGGTGTGGTGACTCACACCTGTCATCCCAGCATTTTGGGAGGCCAAGGCAGGAGGATCACTTGGGCCCAGGAGTTCAAGGCCAGTTCGGGTAATATAGTGAAGCCTTATTTTTACAAAAAAAGTTAAAAATTAGCTGGGCATGGTGGCATACACCTACAATCCCAGCTACTTGGGAAGTCAAGGCAGGAGGACAAATTGGGCCCAGGAAGTTGAGGCTGCAGTGAGCAATGATGGCACCACTGCACTTCAGCCTGAGCCAGAGGGAGAGACTGTGTCTCAAAAGAGGGAGGGAGAAAGAGGGAAAGAGAGCTAGAGAAGGGGAGAGAAGGGAACGGTGGGGGGGAGAAATTGTTAAAATGGCAAATTTTGTTATGTATATTTTACTACAATAATAAAAAAAGTATAACAGAGAATCATATTATCTTTTAAATAACTCTATGTTCTATGTGGTCAATTTTGAGGCATGCCTTCTACTATTGACTGTGTCTATTCTTTTCACATAATGGAGAAAATAGGAAAAAAATTAAGTATAAGAAAAGACATCAATGTCTACATAAGCAATTACTTTTGTACACATGGGTATTTAAATACTGCCATCTGCTTATGTCTGATATTTTTGCTGTACTCTTCCCAAATGTCTTTATCCATTCATTCAACAAGTATGAGCAGGGACTATGTGCTAAACTTTATGTAAAGTGCTAGAGATAAAAAGATGAAAAACACAGTCTCTGATAAGTCCAGAATCCAGCAGAGAAGGCAGATGACAACATAGCCTAAATGTGAAATGATTAGAATGCTCTGGGAACACAAAGCACAAAGCAACTACGTCTAGTTGGAGTAATGTGGCAGACTGCCAATTGTCCCCATACCTGTTCTCTTTTCTTCCATAATAATATAACCTTCCTTGTGGCCATGGACTAAGTTCTGGCCAATGAGATGCAACCAGATACATGGTGTGGGAGGCTTTAGGGAAGCTTTTTATTTATTATTATTATTTTTTTTTTGAGACGGAGTCTCGCTGTGTCGCCCAGGCTGGAGTGCGGTGGCGCGATCTCGGCTCACTGCAAGCTCCGCCTCCCGGGTTCACGCCATTCTCCCGCCTCAGCCTCCGAGTAGCTGGGACTACAGGCGCCCGCCACCTCGCCCGGCTAGTTTTTTGTATTTTTAGTAGAGACGGGGTTTCACCATGTTAGCCAGGATGGTCTCGATCTCCTGACCTCGTGATCCACCCGCCTCGGCCTCCCAAAGTGCTGGGATTACAGGCTTGAGCCACCGCGCCCGGCCTAGGGAAGCTTTTTAAAGAAACAGCTGGCGTATGCCCTTTGTCACTGTTTTCTTCCATACTGCTGCTTAAAACAAAGATACCTCAATTTTGAACCATGAGGACAAGGGTCAAATCTGAGAGCTTCCAAAGCCATGAGCTGAAAATTACTTCGTGGAGCAGAGCTGTCATTTTAGCCCTACACTGCAAACTCTGAACTTTTATAGGAAAAAAATTCTCATTTTTAGGCCATCCTTATTTTGGAGTTTCTGTTACTTGCTACCGTACAACTAATCCTAACCAGTGCAGGGGGTCAGGAAAGGCTTCACAGAAAAGGTGATCATGAGCTAGGTTTTAATGACTGAATAGCTACATGCCAATGGCATTTCAGGCAGTCGCAAAGGCATGGACTCAGGAAAGGGCCTGGCTCTCCAAAAGACGGAAAGTGATTCAGATGGCTGATCACGGGGCGGATGGTGTCAAGTAAAAGACAAAGCAACCTGAAAAGTGGGGAAGAGAGAGACTCTCAAGGGTCTTCCATGCCATGTTTAAAAGGCGATTTTATTCCTGGATGTGGTCTTATTAAATGACTAAGACTTAATTTCTCTGCATATGCTAGAAGAACCAAACGGCTCAGCTGGAAGACAAAGCAGTATGGATTACGTATGATGAGGACAGGGGTTCAGGAAAAAAAATCTTATTTCTATAAGAGAAGGGTACACTATTATTTTAGTAAATACTGAGGACTAGAAGAAATATTATATGACATGAAGAAAAGATTATGTATGACTCTAAGAGTTAAGGGAGAAGAATGTGGATAAATGCACACTTTGGTAATGTCTAGATTAAGTAAAGATTCAAATATCTGCCTATTAGAGTGAACTAAGGCCAACGAATTATGGTATAACTGTAACCGTCTATCAATAATAAAATTCCTTTTTATTATATGCCTACACCTGTATGTAGGTTTCCTTTCACAAATGGCTGTCATAGGTTAGTAAGTGATAGCTGAACAGCATCTTACTAGTAGCAGAAACTTGGTATTTGATGATCTGGCCCCTATCAAAGAGTTACAAAGAAAAATCAGTGCTTTTAAAGGTTATTAAGAGCTTTAATTTTTATTTATACAAGTAGCATTCTTTTATTTTCCACAATGATTGTATATTATTTTTCTAATAATATACTTTTCTATATTCGTTTAATTATATATTTAATATATTATTAGTTTAATAATACATATAATTTTAAAATAATATAATTTTCTATATCAGTTTTCTAATAAAAAAAAACAGCACCAACTATTGCTCTACAGAAGTACCAGAGACAAATTACAGAAAGGGTATATGGCCTCTGTGAATCCATAATCCATTAATTATACCCTCCAAAGTTTCAAAGATCAGAAAATTCAAAAGTCCCACAATGTTTCCATTATTTCTTCCTAACTCTCCCTTAAGTACTACATTTTAGTCTTTTAATAAATAGTTACTGCATACTGATTACATCCTAAATAGAGCATGTGATAGTTTATCAACTAGAAAACTGTAGGACATGGTTTTTATGTTTTAACCTGATATTCCTGCCTTCAATTACTTTTAGTGTGTCATTAGTATCTTCAACCAGATTATGAGTTTTCTCAGCACCTTACTCTGTAACAGGCACCAAAACACTTGCCAAGGAGCACTGTGGGAAAATACTGATTTTTTAAAGAGTGGGATATATGGCTTATTTCATTTAGATGTGTTATTCAAGTCATTTGTATCTAATTGTAACTTTTGCTTGAAAGAATGTTACAGCTTTTTTTAACCTTGAATTTTACTTGCTTATTATTTATTCATCCTTTACAATGGTTATTTCTTTTTTTTTTTCTTTTTGAGACAGGGTCTCAGTTTCACTCTGTCACCTAGGCTGGTGCAATCCAGGATCAATGCAGCCTCAACCTCCTGAACTCATGCGATCCCCCCCACCTGAGTTTCCCAAAGTGTTGGAATTACAGGCATGAGCCAACACACCCAGCTAGTCATTCTTTATTATAAAATAATCTGGGACTGGGCATGGTAGTTGACGCCTGTAATACCAGCACTTTGGGAGGCTGAGCTAGGTGGATCACCTGAGGCCAGGAGTTCAAACCCAACATGGCCAACATGGTGAAACCCTGTCTCTACTAAAAATACAAAACTTAGCTGGGCATGGTGGCGCGCGCCTGTAATCCCAGCTACTCAGGAGGCTGAGGCAGGAGAATCACTTGAACCCGGGAGGCAGAGGTGGCAGTGAGCTGACATCATGCCACTGCACTCCAGCCTGGGCAACAGAGCGAGACTCTGCCTCAAAAAATAAATAAATAAAATAAAAATAATTTGGGCAAAAATAGGAATCTAGTACATAAAGAGGCCTTTGACCCATGTAATTATTTGCCAATGGATACACATTAAGATGTTAAAATCCTCCAATTATGATTCACCACACGATTTTTAAACATTGTAAGAATAAAGCTAACAGTGAAACTAGCTATTGTGAAAGCTGGTTATAAATTCACCTGACTCATCACCATATAAAAGGCTAACTCTCATGGCCCTGGCCCTTAATACCAAGAGATGAAATTACAGTGATAATGATTTCTAGGAACAAAGAAAGGACACAGTTGCCAGTGAGCATCTATAGCTTTTACAATATTCTCAAAGGGGCCAAGCCTATTAAAGACACACATTTGTTCTTCCTTACCTCCAGATTCTGAGTCCAGCTGGCCCTGCTTCAAACTATCTTCCATGCTGTCTCCAGGAGAGCCACATAAATCAGCACTGGGACATGGTTTCTGTTCAAAATTCTTCAGTGGTCTCTCCCCCTTGAAGGATAAGATGTAAATTCTTTCAAGTGGTACATTGGGCCATGATGAATTTGGCTCCTGCCTAACCGCTAAATTTCATTAACAGTGTTTCTTTTTCTTTCCATGTTCAAACTACATAGGAGTTTTCTGGAGACACGAGGCTTCCTTCTGCATGCTATTCCACAAGCTGCTGTTCCCTCTGCCTGGAATGCCCTCCCTCTACTTATACTATACCTGGCAAAAATATTACTACACTCATTCAGCAAATCTCAGTTCACTCATCATCTTCCCTGTAAAGGCATCCAAGACTCCTCCAGGCTGACGGACAGCTCTTTCCAGTGGTGTGCTGGTAAGCCAGCTCTCGGAATGGAATAAAAGCCCTGATACAGTTAGTTCTACTGTAATGTTTGTTTTGAAAGTTACAATTTGTTTCAATGAGCTGGTTACACTAGGGCACAACATGAGCACATGAATCCGATTTGCTTATGTGCCATTTAACACTAGACAGATGAAATAAAACTGCATCCAGCCAGAGCCTGAACATAGGAATACATAAAACATATACCTCAAACATCTCCCAGCTGCCTCAGTACATCTCTTATGTTACCAGCCACAGCCATCCACATCTGGTGTTAACTTTCCCTCAGATTTCAGGCAACTGTCCTTCCACCATTTCATAGTAACTCACAAGAGGCGTCTTTTCCCATGACTATATTCAAAAGCAAACTTCAGGTCTTTTTAAAGGTAAAGTGCCATATTTATTGTAGTTTTTATGTTTCTCTTAACCATTTTAACATGTAAAACCATTAAAACGGTGCTATCATTTTTATTAGGTTCCTACTTCTTTTAAAAATGTGTTACTGATGAAACTTTTATATGTTGTGCCCCAATCTTATTTTTCCCTACACTTGGTGATTTTTAAGAATGTATATACATCTCATTATAGCAGAACTGACTGGATGCAGTATTTTGCTGGTTTCTGTGGTATATGTACCACCAACAGCACATCCACAGTACATATCTGTATCATAGCAATCACATTTTTGGCATACGTCCTTTCCTGTTTATTTCCATAGACAGTAAACTCCTTGAGGGCAGGGCCCTTGTCTTAGTATCAATATTTTCTGGCTGTCATAGCGAAAACACCATAAACAAGGTGGCTTATACACAAAAGAAAGGTATTTCTCATAGTTCTGGAAGCTGAAAGTATAAGATCATCATAGCACTGGCAGATTTGATGTCTGGTGAGGACCTGCTTCCTGGTTCAGAGATGGTTATCTTCTCACTGTAACCTCAGACAGTGGAAGGAGAACTCTCATCTTTTCGGCTCCGTATAAAGGCACGAATCCCATTCATGGGGGTACCACCCTCATAACTTAATCACCTATCAAAGGCTCCACCTCCTTATACAATTGCACTGGAGATTAGGTTTCAACATATGAATTTTGGGGGGAATACAAACATTCAGTCTAGAGCAGCCCTTTCTACCTTAGTACTGATACTCCTTGAAGAGTATTCAGCAGATAGTATGCATCTTGCTAATGCAGACACCTTGGAGTAATGAACTTAAAATTGAATACAAAAAGAATGGCTATAAAGCCTATTTCTACAATGGAGAATTAATAACATCTGCTCTGCTCCAAACCCCCACCAACCTTATTAGTAAAAGGAAAGCTCAGATTTAAACACAAGTGTTTCTGACCCCAAAATTTATCACAAAAGAGACAATGGTCCATAATTAACCTTCACATCTGAATATACCTGCTAATCCAATATACTAGCCTACATATACTTCAAGGTAAATGAAAATTATGGACTAATTAAAAAAGCAGACTTTGGAAATGTGGTTGACAGATTTTTTTCCCATCAGTTGGTAAGTGTATATAAAATGTCTTATAGGAATATGCAAATTAAATGTAGTTATACATTTAATATTTTGTGGGAAAAAATTCTATGAAATAGGACCCATTCTCCAAATATGGGCCATTTAATCTTTTGGAGACAGAGTCTCACTCTGTCACCCAGGCTGCAGTGTAGTGGCACAATCTTGGCTCACTGCAACCTCCGCCTCCTGAGTTCAAGTGATTCTCCTGCCTCAGCCTCCAGAGTGGCTAGGATTACAGGCACCCACCAACATGCCTGGCTAATTTTGTATTTTCAGTAGAGATGGGGTTTCACCATGTTGGCCAGGCTGGTCTCAAACTCCTGGCCTCAAGCAATCCACCCACCTCGGCCTCCCAAGGTGCTGGGATTACAGACATGAGCCACCATGCCCAGCCAACCTAATCTTAATCTGAGCCAATCTCAAAAGTTACCCTGAAATCTAGGACAAACAGTATTAACATCCTGAAATTTAAAATACAGGGCATTACATAGCATAGTAGTTACCAGACGTGAGGTGATTTGTTGGCAGAAAACCGTATCTAAGATTGATTTCTTTACATATACAGTCATGTGCTGCATAACGACGTTTGTGTCAATGAGAGACGGCATATATGATGGTGATCCCTTAAGATCATAACAGAGCTGAAAAACTCCTATTCTAGTGATGTCTAGATGATCCTAACCAGGTGTACGCTCAGGACAAATGTGTGTTTGTATCTTAGTCTTTAACAAAAAAGCCAAAAATTTAAAAAAACATTAAAAAACTTATAGAATAAGGATATAAAGAAAAAACATTTTTGTACAGCTGTATGTTTGTGTTTTAAAATACGTACTACTACAAAACAGGCAGAAAGTCATAAAGAATTAAAAAGTCTACAAAGTAAAACAGTTACAGGAAGCTAAAGGTCATTTTGTTATTGAAGAAAGAGATTTTTAAGTAAATTTAGTGTAGACTAAGTGTACAGTATTTATAAGGTCTACAACACAGTAATGTTCAGGGCCTTCACATTCACACACCACTCACTCACTGACTCACCCAGAGCAACTTCCAGTCCTGCAAGCTCCATGCAAAATAAGTGCCCTATACAGGTGTGCCATTTTAAAATATTTTATACTGTATTTTTACTGTATCCTTTCTATGTACAGATGTTTAGATACATAAATACTTGCCATTGTGTTATAACTGTCTAGACTATTCAGTACAGTAATGTGCTACACAGGTTTGCAGGCCAGGAGCAACAGGCTACGCTAGATGGCCTAGGTGTATAGTATGCTATAACATCTAGGGTTGTGTAAGTCTCGTCTATGACATTCGAACAATGAAATCGCTTGACGATATATTTCCCAGAACGTATCCCTGTTGTTAAGCAACACATGACTACTTTTGGAGCCCCTATTATATGCATACATTTAAATTTTTTAAGTCAAAGTATTTATATTTTAACTACTGTTGTCTTGAGTAACATAGAAAAGTGTGAATTTCAAGCTATATGTCAGTGATGTTAGTAAAAAATTAGATTTTAGCATACTAGCATATGTCTCAAACAATAGTGAAAAATCAGTTTCTTTTATTAAGGTTTTGCTAAGAAACTAAACCACACATAGTGCTTGTGAAGTTATACAGCATAGAGAAATGGTTCTCAAATTTAGTATGTATCAGGATAACAGACGGCTTGTCAAAACTAATTACTGGGTCCCACTCCCAGAATTTCTGATTCAGTAGATCTGAGGTAGAGTCAGAAATTTTGTGTGTCTAACAAGTTCCCAGGTTGATTCTGATGATGCTGGCCCTGGTACCACACTTTGAGAACCACTGGCATAGAGGCAAATGGCAAAGCTTTGGGGGTCAGAAATACAAATCCCTGGCCAGTGTAGTGGCTCATGCCTATAATCCTAGCACTCTGGGAGGCCGAGTTGGGCAAATCACTTTGAGGTCAGGAGTTCAAGACCAGTCTGGCCAACATGGAGAAGCTCCATCTCTACTAAAAATACAAAATTAGCTGGGCATGGTGGCACATACTTGTAGTACCAGCTATTCGGGAGGCTGAGGCAGGAGAATGGTTTGAACCCAGGAGGTGGAGGTCACAGTGACTGAGACAGCAGCACTGCACTCCAGCCTAGGCGACAGAGCAAGACTCTATCTCGAAAAGGAAGAAATACAAATCCCTGCTTGTATTTAACATCTATGGACATAGGTTAACAGTTTTACCCTTAAATTTCCTCATGTCTAAAATGAGGAAAATTATTGGAGAATTAAACAAATAATATATGTAATAAGTGCCCAATACATAGTAAGCACTCAAATGATAGCTATGTGTGTTGGCTGAATAAATGAATGTCATAGTTAACAGTACACATTGCTCCAATGCAAACCAAGATAGAGTAAAAACACTCCATCCTGTCTCTCCTACTGAATATAGCTACAAAACCCCGGAATGCTTGGAGCAGCTATTTAAAGACTCTGAAAAGTAAATGGTGGGAGGTAGATGGCAAAATATCAAAATTCAGTGGTAATATGGAACCAGTGTTAAGTTTACTTCTTTCTCCTCTTGTATCCTGCCACCTGGACTTGGGGAAAACCTGGAAGTGGAAATCAATGCAGAGATCCAGGAGAAGCCCTCCAGTTCAGGCTTAAGAAGCTGGGAAAAGGATCCTGGTAGTTAATAGTTGGGCGCCCACAGGTACCTAAAAATCTGAGGGAGGGAAACATTTCTCCACAATCCCAGAAGCTGTCGTTTTCAAGAGAGTGGGCAACCTCTTTCCATCGACTTTTTTTTCCCTCTCTGTACTCCTACCACTTAGCCCTGGATGTGGGTGCAATCACAGGAAGTGAGCAGAGTAGAAAAAGACCCAGCTTTTCCTCTCAAGGACTGAAAAGAGGTTGGGAGCAGACAGCATAAAGGAAATTGCTGAGAGGGAGGAACTCACAGAAAAGTGAATCCATAAAGTTGATTATAAACTCCAGGCTTCATCCCAGAGTTGAACATGGCATGGATCTCAACCTAAACAGCAAACCAAAAACTATGAGAACTGAACTAAGAGAGAGATTACCACCTATCTCAAACTGGAACAGTATCAAAGTGATACTGCACACAGGCAGACCCAAACAGCAAAGCAGTACAGGCTTTGAAAACAAACTGTCATTGAAATCAACACCCACAGAAAGCTGGCTGCAACTTGAAGGTTGAACCTAACAGAGTCAACTGACTGCTAAAACACAAATAGCAACATTCTCCATGGAATTTAAGATCCAGAGTCTTATAATGTAATATTGAAAATGCCCAGGATGCAATCTAAAATTACTTGGAATATGAAGGACCCAGAAAATATCAACTTGCATGGAACAATAAACAGACACCAACACTGAGATGATACAGTGTTTGAATTATCTGACAAACACTTTAAAGCAGCTATTATAAAAATGCTCCAACAAGGGAAAACACTCTTGAAACAAATAGGTCTCAGCAAATAAACAGAAGCCATGAAATAGAATAGAATGAAAATTTTAGGCTGGGCGCAGTGGCTCATGCCTGTAATCCCAGCACTTTGGGAGGCTGAGGCAGGCAGATCACCTGAGGTCGAGAGTTTGAGACCAGCCTGACCAACATGGAGAAACCCTGTCTCTAATAAAAACATAAAATTAGCTGGGCGTGGTGGTGTATGCCTGTAACCCCAGCTACTCCGTAGGCTAAGGCAGGAGAATAGCTTAAACCCAGGAGGCAGAGGTTACGGTGAGCCGAGATTGTGCCATTGTACTCCAGCCTGGGCAACAAGAGTGAAACTCCGTCTCAAAAAAAAAAATTTAGAACTGAAAAATACCGTAACTGAAATTAATCACTGGATGGGCTTAATAAGCAAAATGGAGATGACACAGGAAAGTCAGTGAACTTGAAGATAGACTAGTAGAAACGATCTAGTCTGAACAACAAGTGAAAAACAGTGAACAGAGCCATAAGGACTTTTGGGATATCAAAAGGTCTGGTATTCATGTCATTGGTATCCTGAAAGGAGAGTGAAAGAGAGCAATGGAGAAAAATATTTGAGGAAATAATGGCTGAAACCTTTAACAAACTTGGTAAAAGATACAATGTATATCAGATTCTAGAAGCACAGAGAAACCAAGTAGAACAAACCCAAAGAGGGCCGGGCGCAGTGGTTCATGCCTTGCAATCCCAGCACTTTGGGAGGCCGAGGCGGACGGATCACAAGGTCAGGAGTTTGAGATCAGTCTGGCCAGTATGGTGAAATCCTGTCTCTACTAAAAATACAAAAAATTAGCTGAGCATGGTGGCGCGCGCCTGTAATCCCAACTACTCAGGAGGCTGAGGCAGAAAAATTGCTTGAACCGGAGAGGTAGAGGTTGCAGTGAGCTGAGATTGCGCCACTGCACTCCAGCCTGGGTGACAGAGCGAGACTCCGCCTCCAAAAAAAAAAAAAAAAAAAAAAAGGATTAACCCAAAGAAACCCATGCCCAGACAGTCAAACTGGTAAAAAATAAAAACAAAAAATTTTGACAGTAGCAAGAAAAAAAAAAGTGATGTATTACTTACATACATTATACATTTTATGTGACTGCCTATAAATTATATACATTAAATATATACAATAAAAAAGTGATGCACCTCTTATATACATTATACATTTTATAACTTGACTGCCTATAAATTTCTAACCAGAAACAATGCAGTTCAAAAGGAAATAGCACATTTTTAAAGGGTTGAAAGGAAATAACTGTCAACTTAGACTCCAGGGAAGTAAGCAAAATGAGGACACGTTTGGATAAAGGTAAAATTATGAGAATTCATTGCCAGCAGACCCACTCTGAAAGAGTTACTAAAGGATAGAAGAGAAAAGATATCAAGGGAAAAATGTATTATCTATAATTAAGGAAGATCAGAGAAATGGTAACCATCCAGTGGATGCTGAGATTTAAAAAAAAAAAAAAAAAAAACACACAGTAACCATCAGGTTGAAAGCAGAAACTATATAATTATCTGATGGGGTTTTATATGTATGTAGATGTAATACAAAAGACAATACAACAAACAAGGAAGAAGGCAGAGAAATATATATGGTGTTAAGATTTCTACAACCCACTTAGATGGAAAAATACTTATTCTAAATAGACTATACAAACTTAAATATATATGTTATAATCTTAGAGCAACTACAAACACACACTATAATGAGATGTAATAATTTTTAAAAACCCACAATAAAATTAAAATAGAATACTAAAAACCGTTTAAATAACTCAAAAGACAGCAGGAAGGGGGAAAAGAGGAACAATAAAGAGAACAAACAAACAAACAAACAAAATAAAGAGGAACAATAAAGAGAAAGCAAATAATAAAACAGCAGAGCTAAATCTAAACATATCAGTAATCATATTAAATGTAAATAACCTAAAATACCAATAAAAGACAAAATTATTAGATTTTTTTGAAAAGGATGACCCAACTGTATGCCACCTACAAGAAATTTATTTCAAATATGATAAGTAGGTTAGAAATAAAAAGGATGAAAAAAGATATACCACAGAACTATTAATAAAAAGAAACCTGACCTGGCTATATCATTATCAAATAGGTACATTTCAAAGCAAAGAAAATTACCAGGAATAAAAAGAGCCACAACATAATAACGAAAAGGCCAATTCACCAAGAAAATATAATCCTAAACGTGCATGCACCTAACAACAGAACTTCAAAATATATGAAGCAAAAATAGACAGAAATGGAAGGAGAAATAGACAAATCTACAATTACAGTTGTAGATTTCAACACCCTCCTCTCCAAAAACTATGCAACAAAAATCTAATAGACAAAAATATCAACCAGAAGACAGAACACCATCAACCAACTGTATCTAATTGATACCTACAGAACATTCTACCCAGCAAGAGCAAACAAAATACACTTACTTTTCAAGTACATGCAAAATGTTCACCAAGACAGATCATATCCTAGGCCATAAAACAAATCTTAACAAATTTGAAAGAACTGAAGCAACATAAAATATGTTCTTTGACCATAATGAACTTAATCTACAAATAAATAACAGAAATAATCTCCAAAAATTTAGAAATTAAGTGATGTACTTATAAATAATCCACAAGTCAAAAAGGAAGTCTCAAATGCAGTTAGAAAATATCTCGAACTGAAAAGGAAATAAAAATACATTATCTGCATGATGTAGTTAAGCAATGCTCAGAGGAAAATGTATAGCATTAAATGCTTACATTAAAAAAAAGAAACTTATCAAATCAGTAATCTAACTGTCCACCTTAAGAAGCTAGAAGAAAAAAAGAGCAAAACAAACCCAAATCAGGTAAAAGGACCTGCCTACAGCTAACGTCATGCTTAATGGTGAAAGCCTGAATGCTTTCACTCTGTAATTGGGAAAAAAGCTTTCCCCTCTATAATTGGAATCAATGAGATTTACTCGTCACTTCTATTCAACATTGTATTTGACGTTCTAGCCAGTGAAAGGAAGTAGGGGAAAAAAAAAGCATACAGATTAGAAAGAAATAAAACTATCTCCATTTGCAGACATATTTATTTACATAGAAATCTCAAAGAATCTACCAAGCAAACCTCTTAGAACTAAAGAGTAAGATGACAAGGTCACAGGATACAGGTCAACACACAAAAGTCTATCATATTTTTATATATTACCAATGAACAGTAAGACACTAAAAATTTTAAAACCCATTCATAATAGCTCTGAAATACTGAAATATCAAATCTAACAAAACATGTACAAGAGCTTGTTTTCTAAAACTAATAACACTATGAAAGAAATAAGAAAAGATGTAAATAAGCAGAGAGAGATACCACGTTCAAGGGCTGCAAGACTCAACACAGTAAAGATGTCAATTGTTCCCATCTGATCTACAGATTTAACACAATTCTAATCAACCCCTCCCCAGGATATTTTTCAATACAAACAAACTGATTCTGAAACCAAAGGCAAAGGAACTAGAATAGCCAAATAATTTTGAAGAGGAATAAAACTGAAAGAATCATACTTCCTGGTTTAAAAACATAATAAAAACCAACAGTAATTAAAACATTCTGTAGTATAGGGAAAGGACAGATACACGAAACAGAATAGAGCTGAGAAAGAGACCCACACAAATGTGACCAACCGATTTCTGACAACAGTGCAAGATGACTCAATGGAGAAAGGGCAGTCTTTCCCTAAACAATAGGTGCTGTAACCATTAGACACCCATAAACCAAAATATATGAACCTTAAACTTCACACCTTATACAATAACTCAAAATGGATCACAGATCTAATATTCTGTAAAACGCAAACCTATAGAACTTTTAGAACATGAGATAAAATAATTGTGACACGGAGTGAAGCAAAGTATTTTGAGACAGGACACCGAAAGAACCATCCATAAAAGAAAAAAAATTATGAACTGGACTTCATCAAATTAAAAACTTTTGTTCCATGAAAGACAGTGTGAAGAGAATGAAAAGCAAAGTATAGACTGGGAGAAAATATTAGCAAATGACATATCTGACACAAGATTTGTATCCTGAATATGTAAGGAACTCTCAAAATTCAACAGTAAGAAAGCATATAACTATAGCCATTAAAAAATGGGCAAAAGACTTGAACAGAGTTCACTGAAAAGAACAGATGGAATGCAACTGAGTACATAAAAATATTCAACGTTATTAGACATTAGAGAAATCCAAATTAAAGCCAAAATGACATAAGAACAAATAAGATAAAAAGTGGTGGCAACACAAAATGCTGGCAAGGATGCAAAGCAACTAGAACTCTCATAACATTGTGAGTTGGGGTGTTTTCAGCTATTCTTGAAAACAAGTTTGGCAACTTTTGATAAAGTTAAACGTACATATGCCATATGACCCAGCAATCCCAACCCTTGGTATTTATCCTAGAGAAATGAAAACTGTGTTCACACAAAAACCCATATATAAATGTTTATTCATAATCGCTCCAAATTGGAAATAACCCATATGTCCTTCAACAGGTGAATGGATAAACAAACTGTTAGTGCAGCTATACAAAGGAATACTACTGAGCAACAAAATGGAATCAACCACTGATACATGCAACAACCTGGTTGAATTTCAAAGACATTATGATGAATAAAAGAAGCAAGCTTGAATATACCCACTAATCTAACCTACTAGCCTACATACACCTCAAGGTAAATGTGAATTACAGACTAATTGAAAAAGCAGACTCTAGAGATGTGGTTGACAGATTTTTTCCCCCCTGACTGGCAAATGTATATAAAATGTCTTAAATCTTTTGAGTATATGTGCATCAGTGAAACAGGAGAATGAAGACAGCTGGAAGGAGACTTTAAAAAATTACTTACAAAGATATGACATGGGTATAAACTCTACACTGAGAAACAAGTGTATCTTCAACCACCCATCGAGGCTATTAATACTTAATATCAACTAACCACAAATATTTAGTATCACCATGTAAAAAAGAGAATTTAAGACAAAGTAAAGAGTATATACAAATCAAATAGAAGTTTAAATAAAGGTTATATATTCATACTCGATATTCACTGGGTCCTTGAAACAGAAATGACAATACTGTCCATTATTAATATGGAATGTGCCTTGTTTTTTCTAATAGCAGTTACAGATTTATACCAATCTATCCATATTTTTTTCACCTAATTCCCTCTGACACCAAAACAGCACTCTGAATGCTGACTGGGATCAAGTACTAAGACTGGTCACAGTTGTACCCCTCTGTAAAATCATCCTAAGAAGTCATGAAGTATTTCTTTTTCCTCCAAGATAAACCCACAGCAAATCAGTACAACAAAACACACAGAGGATTATAATTCATTAGAAGACAGCTATTCATTATTTGTAACTACATATATTTTGGGATGATGCCATAAAAGTTAGTAGACTAACCAGATGACTAAAAACTATTTAAATAAATGACCTGTCTCACTCTTCCTAATTTTAATTCTTAACATATTAAATATAAGTCTTAGTGGAAGCACTAGGCTCCTCTTAAATGACAACAGCAGTAGATAACTTCTCTATCTTAAACCTTCTGAGGATATGAACTTTAAGTAGCAAATCTAGCTCTTCATAGGTTTTCCATTATGCTAAAATGTAAAATTTGGTGCAATTAAAAAACTGATAACAAATATTTACCTATTAATCAAGTTAATTATTGGATGCTTAAAATATCCCATGCCCTAAGGGTCATACAAAAGCGAGATCAAAATGATACAGGGCCTCAGGGACTTGGCTAAGGAGACAATGCAGATCTGAGATAATTAGACACCAGGACTGTGCATAACAAAGTACTATGGAGTACAGTTAGGGAATAACATCTAAATAGATGTCAAAACATTCTTTAACAAGACTCCCATATAAATCTCTTCCATGGAAGAGAAAATAATTTAAAGTAGAGAGGCACTGTGATACAAAGGAGTCTCAGCTCTACCATTAAAATGCTCTTAGATAAGTCTCAACTGCTGTACAGTGTCTAGGTAGTAGACATGACACCTGACACAAAAAAGACATCTGTTCATTCACCTCTGATTTGGATTTGGCTAATCAAGAAAGCAGGGGCAGGCAGGGGTTCCTCCTAGAACAGACTCACTGAGGATGTCTGCACCTTGGGACAGCAAGCTCGCTGCTTAATTCAATACTGCTTTCTCAGAACCGTGTGAAAGAACGGATGCTGACACCCAAAAGGGGGAGTTGGCTCCTCTCCCTGCGTCCTTCAGAGTACACACACTTACATTAAGGGCCTCACTGTTCTGGGCCCAGCTGCACTGGCACCTCACAGTCCCAGGGACCCCCTATGATGCATCAGCTGTCTGGCTTAGTTTCACTCTGGTTCTCTGTAAACTCATCTGAAAAACAGGGAAATGGACCAGATCCCTTACAATACCACAATCTACAAATACAATGAATTAGAAACACTAACCACAGAATACTAATCTTACAAATTTGTCAGCTATTAGTAAAAACCGCTTATTAAATTTGCTACCTGGATTTTACTTCTGGTTTTATAAGAAATATCAAGCTGTTTTAGAAATGCCAAATTGGAAAAGCAAATACTGCTAAATTCTTTAAAAGAGATTCTTACCATAGACACAAAGTAGTAAAATAGCCAGATCTCACGGTAAGACATAATCTGTGCAAAAACTCATCGTAGTTTGTTACTAGATTAAGTTTTACCACTCAGAACAAAAATATTCTTGTAAATGAAGTAATGTTAGTATTCTACAACACCAAGAGCAGTACAGTTTCCAGCAATGTCTGCAGGAATCAAGAAAAGATCAAGTGAACCTTTAAGTTCAAGACCTCAAATTCAGATGTACAGGAAAACTATCTGAACAGCAAGGATGTACAAGGAATTGTACTAATCACTTTACTTCGATTATCTTTAGTTCTCACAACGATCCTGTGAGGTGCAAGTTTTTATCGCCATTTTAATGATGAGAACATTGAGGCTCAGGTTAAATAATAAGACTTCAGAAGAACATGCTCTGATCAGTGAACCCAATCACTCACATCCTTTCAGCAGATATAACCCTACAATGAAAAGGTGGGCCATCAGACTATCATGGCTTGATACTGTTTCTCAATATAAATGTTTAAAATTAGTTTTGCTTTCTTTACCAGTTTTCCATAAATCTACTTAGAATGGAATCAGTTCCCTGACCAAACTGAGTTTCTAGATCTGTGACTGCCGAGGAATAGACTCCAGAGTCTATTAATGACCTTAGGTTAAGGTCATTCTTTGAGGTCTGGTATGAATGATGCTTCCCTGAAGGATGCACTTATTTCTTTGTTCATTAACCACAATAATGCTTTGACTTTCAATTACTAACTTTCTGCTACGGATTTCCAACATGTTCTATATATAGCAAAATATGTGGAGTTGAGTCACTACAGTGAGTTCCTGAACAGCACCAGGTCCATATGCTTAAGACGCCAGGGATACAGACAGCAAACATAATATTTTATTGAGAAAACGAAAGACTATGACGTCCATTCTTTCTTTAACATAAGGACATTCACACCTGTAAGGAAGTGGGCAGGAACATTGGCTGAGAAAGCAAGATCAAAACTTCTTTAAAACCAACTCTAGAAATAAGAAAAAAGGAAAGATAGCGATATTAAATTTGTTCAATTGCATAAAGAACTGTTTGATAGAAACTCATAATTTTAAATTATGAAACATGAGAGACTGCCTTAGTTTGGAAAAAGTTCAGGATACATATTACATGTACAATGTAAGAATAAGTGTTCCTTTCATTAAATCTAATTATAAAGCTCAATAAAGCTCAAGCTAAAGTATCTGCAAAAACGGAAAAAAGGATTGGACATATATCACCCTGCTTTTATCATTCACTATATTGTGAACAGTTTATTATAACCCTCAAAATCCAAAAGCTCTTAATTTTTCATCTCCTGTCAGTTATTTTTATTACAATCAGTACACTACACTAAAAAATTTTAAAGAACATGATTTGTAATAGTTTTATGGTATTTGGTTACACAACTAGAGCATAACCTAATCATTTGAGGCTTCTAATTTTTTTAACATTATAAATACAACTGTAATGAATAAGTAACATACATATTTGTGTGCATCTCTTATTTCCTTATAATAAATTCCTAAAAATTAAACTTGGGCAAAGGGTATGAACATTTTAAGGATTCTGAATATTGCCAAACTGCCATTTAGAAAGCTGTATTACTGCATGTTCCTACCAGCAACAGATATTTGCCAATACTTTATTCTTTTCTGTGTGAGAGACCTATTGGAGCACACAATTATTAGTATCATAACTCTAAGCTCTTTGGCTTTTTCTGTAATCTTATTCCTTAAGCCTAGAGAAAAATCTTTTAGAAAGTATTATCTCTGGTAGTAAATATTTATCTGTGGTTGAGCAGTTTTTCCCGTATTGCTTTTATTTAACAAATTTAGCTCTGTTAAACTTAAATGCTTTATATCAGAAATAGTATGAATGGCATTTTAAAAATAAAATAATTATCCTTTTATGAGTAGATGTGCAATAAAAGATGCCCAAAATGATGTACAGATAACTGGTAAACTTTGGGTTTGGAGATAGAGTTTTTTCTCCTTTTTAAAAAAATTTCTTCTGTAACTCTCTGTATCACTTGAAAATTAAAATATGAGCTGATATGATTTTTAAAAATAAGGCCATAGCCTAAAAAGTATAATATACCAAAAACTGTAAAGTTTTTAAAAAGAAGAAGTAAACTCCTATATTTCCACTTTCAATTATGATGGAGGAAACTGTATTGGGCTAGATCTTCTGTAAACAACTATAAAACTCGGCAATATACATGAAATATTATTTTCAGATGTCGGACAATAGGTAGCACAGGGCTGTGATTCCTGAGAAAAGAGAAACAAAGACTCAAAGACTCACAAATGCCCTGGCTTTCTGCTTATACCCCATACAGGGGAAACACAAAAAAACACATGAATCTCACTGAGTTGAGGAAATACAGCTTGAAGTTTGAGGCTACTGAGGTTGCTGGAATTTGAGCAGCAAAACTAGAAGGGAGCTGTGGAGACAAAGCTTCAGAAATCTTTAGAGAGATCTCCTGAGTCTTTGCCTAGAGACTAAGCTGCACATGTGCAGGCAATACTCCATCAGACCAGTGAAAGAATAACATCTAGGAAAAGAGCAACTAAAGAGTGTGAACCAAACAACTACCTGAGCTTGTAAGCACAGGTCCGGAAGACATTAAAATTTCTAGCAGCTCGAGTGAAAAGACCTTGTTGAATTCCTCATGCTCTCAACACAGACTCAGAAAAGGCATGCCTCTATATTAGAGGTAACCTAACCCTAAAATTTACAAAATTGTGTAAAACTAAAGATAAAAAGAGAAATCTTTAGAGCAGTGGGAAGAGAAAAAAACACATACTGCATCAAGTGAGCAATGCTAAGAAATACCATTAACTTCTCATCAGAAATAATATAAGCTGGAAGATTATGAAATGATGACCTTAAAATATTGAAAGAAAAAAAACCTGTTAACCCAAAATTGTATATCTGGCATGAATATCCTTAAAAAATGAAGGCAGAAGACTTCTTACTTCTAGTCATGAGCCAGAAGCAAAGTCCAGAATTGTCCTGCTGTTATAAACAAGTAGAAAACGAGACAAAATATCAAACAATAGTTTTCACACAAGATAAGAAGAAATACGAAAACATGATCCCCTAAAGAAGGAAAACAAATAAGGGGAGCTCTATGATTGCTCCAGTTTTCTGCCTAGAACCAAAACACAGGGAGAGGAAGCCAAATAGAGTCAGTAGTCTCACTAAGTTGAGGTGACAGAGCTCAGAATTTGTAGAGTCTGAGGCAGCTAGAATTTGCAGAGCATCAAACCACAAAGGAAGAAGTTACACAGAGAAAGTGCTCCAAAAATATGCAAAAGGGGTCTTCTTGAGTTTCTGGCCAAATACCAATCTGCATACATGTGGTGTGTAACTCCATGAGGCTACACAAAGAAAAACGTGCAAGAAAATAACAAATACTGGGACACTCTCCAACAATTTAGAGTTCACACAGGGCCAGGATCAATAACCAGCTGGGATGAATAAACCTTGATGAATACATGGGGAAATTAAAGGAGACACAAAAAAGTGCACACATCAGTGGTGGGCCCAAACGGGCACTAAACTAAAAGCTATTCCACATCTGTCCAAAAACAAACAAAACTTCCCCAAACAAAAAACCCTGAAAACAAAACTTGAAAGTTCAAGTTGATCCATAAAATTGGCCAAGCGCAGTAGCCCATGCCTGTAATCCCAGCATTTGCGGAGGCTGGGGCAGAAGGACTGCTTGATAGAAGTTCAAGACTAGCCTGAGCAACACAGAGAGGCCCTGTCTGTACAAAAAAGTCAAAATATTAGCTGGGTGTGGTGGTGTGCACCTATGGTTCCAGCTACACAACAGGCTATGGCAGGAGGATCTCTTGAGCCCAGGAATTCAAGGCTGTAGGAAGCCATGTTTGCACCACTGCACTCCAGCCAGGATGAAAAAGTGAGACCCTGTCTTAATTAAATGTATTAGTTAATTAAATAAAAATTTTTTAAAGTTGATCTATAAATAAACTGCCTGCCAGGACAAAACTCAACAATCAAGAAACACCCATACTCCAAAAAAAAAAAAAAAAAAAATCAAGACATTCAACATCATGAAATCCATAAAAAATTACCAGACCTATGAAAAAGAAATAATAACCTATAATAAGGACCAAGAAATGGCTGGGGTAGGTAAAGGACATTTGAATAAAAGACCTTATAACAGCTATTAGAAAAGAATTTAAAGACATAAAGAAAAACATCAACACAATGAAGAAAAAAGGAAATACCTCATAGAGAAGTGGAAACCATATATATGTAAGAGGAACCACATGAGACTTCTAGAACTAAAAAAAAAAAAAGGGATATCTGATATGAAAAACTAACTGGACAGGCATAACATCAAATCAGACAAAGAAACTATTAACAAAAAAATCAGTTACCTTGAACACAGGGCAAAGAAAAATTCCAAACTAAAGGAAAAAGACAGATTGGAAGAAAAAATGGACAGGGCCTCAGGGAACCTGCGAGTTAATATTAAGTGGTTGAACATATGTGGGATTAGAATCTGTAAGAGAAAGACCCCTGAGAAGAAAAAAATTTCAATATAGATGGCTAAAAATTTTACAAATTTGATGAATACAATACATCCACAGATCCATGAAGCTCAATAAACTTCCAAAAAGCCACACCAAGGCACAACATAATAAAGTTGCTGTCAATCAGTGATACAAAATCTTAAAAGCAGCCAAAGGAAAAAAAATATTATAAACAGAGAAACAAATACAAGAATTACAACAAACTTCTTGTCAGAAACTATGCAAACAAGACGACAGTGGAACAACATCTTTAAGATGGTAGTGGGGGATCCTAAAAACCTACAATTCTATATCCACACCAACAACTTTCAAAACTGAAAACAAAACGAGAGGAATGTTGTACTACAGGAAATGTAACAGCAAGTTTTTTTAAGCAAAGGGAATATACTAGATACAAACTTGGATGGATACAAAGATATAAAGATCTAAAAAAAAATGATTAAATGAAGTAAATATTAAAGACATATTTTTTTCTTCTTGACAGGTCTCACTCTCTGTCACCCAGGCTCAAAGCACAGTGGCATGATCTAGGCTCACTGCAGCCTCAACAGCCCAGAGCTCAAGCAATCCTCCCACCTAAGCTTCCAGAGTAGCTGGAATTACAGGTATGAGCCACCACGTCCAGCTAATTTTTGTTATTTTTTGTAGATACTGTGTTGCTCAGGCTGGTCTTAAACTCCTGGGTTCAAGCAATCCCCCCACCTCAGCCTCCCAGAGTGCTGGGATTACAGTATTTTTGTCACTTTTAGTTGCTTGAAAAGGTGACTGCCTGACAAAGCAAAAAGAACATTTAAACTCAAAATGCATGTCAACAAAGCACAAAATATGGAAAAGAAGAACTGGAAGTAACTATGACGATTCTTGAACTACACACTAAGTGGTAAAATATTAGTTGAAGGCAAATCATGATTAACTAATTAAGGCTGCCAATAAAAAAATTTAAAGAGATATAAGTTACAAACCAACAGGAAAGATAAAACAGAATCATAAAAAATAATCCATCCAAAAACAGGTAGAAAATCAAGGAAAAAAGAAACAACACGGACCAACAGAAAACAAATAGTAAGATGGCACATTTTCATTCAACTGTATCAAAATTACATTAAGTGCAAATGGTCTAAGCCATCGGTTGGCATGGGGGCGTGGCTATGTTCCAATAAAATTTTATTTACATAAACAGGTGGCAGGCCAGATTTAACCTGCCAGCCATAGTTTGCCAACCCTGGTCTAAACACATCAATTAAAGGAGAGATTACCAGACTAGATAAAAAAAGTGAGACCCAACTACATACTCCCTACAAGAAATCCACTCTAAATATAATGATATAAATAGGTTAAAAGTAAAACGATGAAAAAGATATATCATGTAAATACTAATCAAAAGAAAAGTTTGTATCAGACGGAGACTTCAGAATGACGG
Organism: Mandrillus leucophaeus; assembly: GCF_000951045.1. NCBI lineage: Eukaryota > Metazoa > Chordata > Mammalia > Primates > Cercopithecidae > Mandrillus > Mandrillus leucophaeus. Next base: position 915,900 of record NW_012107986.1, on the reverse strand, counting down.
AAACTACCTGGGATAAAGAGGACCATTTCATGATGACAGAGGGGTCAATTCATCAATAAGACTTAATCTTAAATGTGCATGCACTCAACAGTGCTGTAAGCTATGCTTGAAATAGGAAACAAAACCTAATAGAACTAACTGAAAGAAGAAACAGACAAATCCAAAACTGCAGTTGGAAACTTCAACCCTCCTCTCACAATAGTTGACAGAACCATAGACAGAAAATCAATAAAGATGTAAGATATAAGAAAATCAGACTAACCTTACTGGCATTTATAGAACACCCCACCTAGTAACAGGAAAATAAACATTCTTTTCAAGTACCCATTGAACATTCACCAAGACAAACCATATGTTAGGCCATAAAACAATCAAAAAGTTTATATTGGTTGAAGTTATTAAGAGTATGTATGTTCTCTGATCACCATGGCATTAAATGAAAACACAGTAACAAAAAGATACCTGAAAAATACCAAATATTTGAAAATTATTTGGAAACATTTTTTCAAACAACCCATGGGTCAAATAAATTACAAGAGGAATTTAAAAATATTTTGAATGGAATAATAATTAAATCATCAATATCTGTGGGATGCAGCTAAAGAATGCTTACAGGGAAACTTACAGCTTTAAATGTTAA
>NW_012107986.1:910028-910775 GCF_000951045.1 Mandrillus leucophaeus | reverse complement strand
CAACAAAGCACAAAATATGGAAAAGAAGAACTGGAAGTAACTATGACGATTCTTGAACTACACACTAAGTGGTAAAATATTAGTTGAAGGCAAATGCCTAGAACCAAAACACAGGGAGAGGAAGCCAAATAGAGTCAGTAGTCTCACTAAGTTGAGGTGACAGAGCTCAGAATTTGTAGAGTCTGAGGCAGCTAGAATTTGCAGAGCATCAAACCACAAAGGAAGAAGTTACACAGAGAAAGTGCTCCAAAAATATGCAAAAGGGGTCTTCTTGAGTTTCTGGCCAAATACCAATCTGCATACATGTGGTGTGTAACTCCATGAGGCTACACAAAGAAAAACGTGCAAGAAAATAACAAATACTGGGACACTCTCCAACAATTTAGAGTTCACACAGGGCCAGGATCAATAACCAGCTGGGATGAATAAACCTTGATGAATACATGGGGAAATTAAAGGAGACACAAAAAAGTGCACACATCAGTGGTGGGCCCAAACGGGCACTAAACTAAAAGCTATTCCACATCTGTCCAAAAACAAACAAAACTTCCCCAAACAAAAAACCCTGAAAACAAAACTTGAAAGTTCAAGTTGATCCATAAAATTGGCCAAGCGCAGTAGCCCATGCCTGTAATCCCAGCATTTGCGGAGGCTGGGGCAGAAGGACTGCTTGATAGAAGTTCAAGACTAGCCTGAGCAACACAGAGAGGCCCTGTCTGTACAAAAAAGTCAAAATATTAGCTGGGT
>NW_012107986.1:893346-908308 GCF_000951045.1 Mandrillus leucophaeus | reverse complement strand
AGAATCATAAAAAATAATCCATCCAAAAACAGGTAGAAAATCAAGGAAAAAAGAAACAACACGGACCAACAGAAAACAAATAGTAAGATGGCACATTTTCATTCAACTGTATCAAAATTACATTAAGTGCAAATGGTCTAAGCCATCGGTTGGCATGGGGGCGTGGCTATGTTCCAATAAAATTTTATTTACATAAACAGGTGGCAGGCCAGATTTAACCTGCCAGCCATAGTTTGCCAACCCTGGTCTAAACACATCAATTAAAGGAGAGATTACCAGACTAGATAAAAAAAGTGAGACCCAACTACATACTCCCTACAAGAAATCCACTCTAAATATAATGATATAAATAGGTTAAAAGTAAAACGATGAAAAAGATATATCATGTAAATACTAATCAAAAGAAAAGTTTGTATCAGACGGAGACTTCAGAATGACGGAAACTACCTGGGATAAAGAGGACCATTTCATGATGACAGAGGGGTCAATTCATCAATAAGACTTAATCTTAAATGTGCATGCACTCAACAGTGCTGTAAGCTATGCTTGAAATAGGAAACAAAACCTAATAGAACTAACTGAAAGAAGAAACAGACAAATCCAAAACTGCAGTTGGAAACTTCAACCCTCCTCTCACAATAGTTGACAGAACCATAGACAGAAAATCAATAAAGATGTAAGATATAAGAAAATCAGACTAACCTAACTGGCATTTATAGAACACCCCACCTAGTAACAGGAAAATAAACATTCTTTTCAAGTACCCATTGAACATTCACCAAGACAAACCATATGTTAGGCCATAAAACAATCAAAAAGTTTATATTGGTTGAAGTTATTAAGAGTATGTATGTTCTCTGATCACCATGGCATTAAATGAAAACACAGTAACAAAAAGATACCTGAAAAATACCAAATATTTGAAAATTATTCGGAAACATTTTTTCAAACAACCCATGGGTCAAATAAATTACAAGAGGAATTTAAAAATATTTTGAATGGAATAATAATTAAATCATCAATATCTGTGGGATGCAGCTAAAGAATGCTTACAGGGAAACTTACAGCTTTAAATGTTAATAATTGTTTTTTAAAAGGAGTTTTGAAAATCAATGATCTAAGCTTTCACTTAAAACTAGGGAAAAAAGAGCAAATTAAACCCAAAGTAAGGAGGAGGGAAGGAATTAAAGAGCTCAAATCATGAAACGGAAAACAGATAAACCACAGAGAAAAAGCAATGTCAAAAGTTGGTTCTTGGAAAGGATTTATGAAATTGATATTCTTTTCTCAAGTTAGATTAATCAAGGGGAAAAAAGGAGAAAAGGCATCCAATCTCAAGAATGAAAGAAGGAAAAGATCCTACTGACATAAAAAGGAAATACTGTTTCATAAAATTTATAATTTATTTTCATGCTGATAAATTCAACAGATTCTCCAAAACACAAATTACCAAAACAGACATAAAAAAGAAAAAGAAAATCTGGGTAGTCTTATATTTGTTTTAGACCCAGAGACTCATTGTGTCACCCACCCTGGAGTGCAGTGGCGTGATCACAGCTCACTGCAGCCTCCATCTCCCAGGTTCAAAGGATCTTCCTGCCTCAACCTCCTGAGTAGCTGGAACTACAGGTGTGCACCACCACGCCTGGCTAATTTTTAAATTTTTGGTAGAGATAGGGTCTGCCTATGTCGCCTAAGCTGGTCTCAAACTTCTGGGCTCAAGTGATCCTCCCACCTCAGCCTCCCCAAATGCTGGGATTACAGGTGTGAGTCACCATGCTAGGCCTATATTCATTATTTTATAAATTAAATTCCTTAATTAAGAACTTTCCACAAAGAAAACTACAGGTCCAGATGGCTTCATTGATAAATTCCATCAGACATTTAAGAAAGAACATCAATTTTACCCAAATTCTTCCACAAGATAAAAGAAAACGCCTCCTAATTCATTTTATAAAGTCAGCATAACTTTATCATACCAAAACAAGATAAAGGCCTTAAAAAACAAACAAACAAACTACAGACCAAGAATAATCCCTCATTGAATCCAGAGGAAACAAAACAAAAAACAAAAACAAAAAACAACAATACATCTCAACCAAGTTTATCTCAAGAATGCAAGGTTGGTTTAATAATCAAATACTAATCAATGTAATTCACCATCTTAATAGAATAAAGAAGAAATACCAATAAGCATCTCAATAGATGCAGAATCATTTTTTAAGAAAGCTAAACATCCACTTATGGGGGGAAAAAAACCACTAAGCAAAAAGAACTTTTTCAATCTGATAAAGGACATCTATGCAAAATGTATAGCTAACATATACAATGGTAAAAGAGTTCTTTCCACACTAAAAAAGAAGATCTAAATAGAGCTATATTATGTTAATGTTAAGATGGTAATTCTCTCCAATTCATACATTCAAATGCAACCCTAATAAAAATTCCAAAAGGCTTTTTTGTAGATATTGATAAGCTGATTACAAAATGTATGTAGAAAGGTACAATTTCCACCTAAAAAAAAAGAAAAAGTCTAAACAATCTTGAAAAAGAACTAAACTGGAGAAGTTCTATTACCTTATTTCAAGACTTAATGCTACAGTAAATCAGGACAGTGTGATAATGGCAGAAAGACAAATAGATGAACAGAATAGTTTAGAGACAGATCCACACTTACTCCATTAACTGAGCTTTAACAAGGTGCCAAAGCAATTAATGGGGAAAGGAAAGTATACTATGTTGGAACAATTAGCTATCCATATGGAGGCAAAAATCTAATCTTAATCGATAACTCGGCCTCAATACACAAAAATTACTACCATAAAGCATCTGGAAGAAAACACAGGATAATATCTTCACAACTGTGGGGGTGGCAAAGATTCTTAGACAGGACCCAGAAAACACTAACATAAGAGGAAATATTGATAAAACAGATCACTAAATATAAACTTTTGTTCATCGAAAGATGCCACCAAGACGATCAACAGTCAAGCCACAAACTAGGAGAAAAATCTGTAATACATTTATGTGACAAAGAAGTTGTATCCAATTAGTATACAAATCCTAACACTTAACAGTAAAATGACATAAAAATGGTAACTGGCTAGTGTCTTGAACAGACATATCACTAAGGATGATAAGCAAAATAGCCTATAAGCACATGACAAACTGCATGACATCAATAGTCACAGGGAAAATGCAAATTCAAACCACAATGAGATAACCCAGTAAGATGATTAAATCAAATATTGATGATAATAAGAAACAGAACTGTCACGGATTGCTAGTGGGAATGTAAAATGGTAAAACTATCTCAGAAATTGAATTGTTCTGCAAGTTTCTCATAATGCTAAACACAGACCTACTTTAAAACCCAGCAGTTCCACTTCATGTATTGACCCAAGAGAAAAGAAAACGTGTCACAAAAAGACTTACACGAGAATGTTCATGGTAGCTTTATTCACAACAGTTGAAAACTAGAAACAATCTTTTCCACAATAATAATATTCATACAATGGAATACTACTCTACAACTAAAAGGAACAATTATTACATGTAACATGGATGAACCTCAAAAACATGCTGATAAAAAGAAGCCAGACTCAAAAGAGTACATACTGTATGACTCCATTTATATAGAATTCTAGAACAAAGTTAATCTTCAGTGAAATAAATCAGAACAGTGACTGCAGTCACGGAAAAGGAGAAAGGACTCAATGGGAAGGGAGCACAGGGGCTCTTTCTGGGTGACAGAAATCATAAATTACAAAGAGGTATTAATTGTCCAAACTAATCTTGAACTTAGGTGTATCCTGAACCTGGTATATATCCCTATTTACATCCTTAAATTTTCTTTTTTAGTGTAGAAAGAACTCAGTCTTTCACCACTGAACATGATGTTAGCTATAGGTTTTTAATAGATGCCCTGTATCAGACTGAAGAAGTTCTCTTCTATATTTAGTTTGCTTAGAGTTTTTTTTTTCACACGTAGATGTTTAACTTAAGGTTATTAAAGATACTTAGTGTATGGAACTGTACATACACTTAATATCTGTGTATTTCACTATATGTAAATTATACTTCCACTTTTTAAAAAAATTAAAGGAGGCCAGGTACGGTGGCTCACACCTGTAATCACAGCACTTTGGGAGGCTGAGGCGGGTGGATCACAAGGTCAGCAGGTCAAGACCAGCCTGAGCAACACGGGGAAACCCCATCTCTACTAAAAATACAAAAATCAGCCAGGCGTGGTGGTGGGCACCTGTAGTCCCAGCTACTCAGGAGGCTGAGGCAGGAGAATTGCTTGAACTCAGGAGGTGGAGGTTGCAGTGAGCCGATATTGCACCACTGCACTCCAGCCTGGGCAACAGAGCAAGACTCTATCTAAAACAATTAAAAAAAAATACACAATTAAAGGAAAACAACAATCAAAAACTGAAATTCTATCTTCTTACTCTTTGCCCACCCTCTAGAACAGTATCTCCTACACTTTGGTTTGAGGACCATATATATCAGAATCACTTGAACCCTTGCCTTAACTTTTAATGAATCAGAATTCAAGCATGGGGGTGGGAGACTGGAAATCTGTATTTTAAAAAAGAGTCCCAGGTAATTCTCATGTCCAGGAAGTTTAAGAACTGCTGTTATAGAATGTAAGGAGAAAACAAAAATACACAAGGGATTTAAAAATAGTATGTAAATTAAGTAATCAGTGCTACAAACATCATAAACTGTAACAGTGGTCACTGCCCCTAAATTGCTATTTAAATTATGTTACAATATCCTCTGTTCTCGTTCAATTTTCTACTTAGTGCTTTAGGGAGTTGCAATTCCAAATTTTAGTCTTCAACCATCTAACCACCCGAATTTCTCATTAATCCTAACTCAAAATGTGCATTTTAGATAAGAACTCTTGTTCACCAGGACCTTCGCTTCCCCCTGCTGCCCCACCCTTAATGTTCTATTACTTTCTTGGTACTGTTTTCCCCATCTCTTAATAGTGTTATTCCTACTTTTCTCTGCACAGCCTTGTCTTTCTACCTCCTTTAAAACAGAATCCAAAACTCATCTTTTCCACTAAGTGCTAAACACCACCTAAGTCAGATTCTTGCCAAATTCCCTTCAGCACTTGAAGATCTTCCTCCTAACAGACTTATTTTACTGAAATTGGACATCTCATCTTAATGACAAATTAACCCCATCTCTTGCTTAGAAAGTAGAGCCTTTGGGGGAGAACTGAAAAGATTACAGCCTCTTCTCTCAAGCTGTTTTTATTTTTCCCTCTTTAAGTTGCTCTAAGGGGCTGGAGAGGTAAACAGGCAAAGAGGGAAAGAGGCAAGGTGCTAGTTGCTTGGGGATGCTCTGAAATAGACACACAAAAAAGTGAAAGCCTGTAATGCCCGCACTTTGGGAGGCCAAGGTGGGCGGATCAGAAGGTCAAGAGATTGAGACCATCTGGCCAACATGGTGAAACCCCGTCTTCATTAAAAATACAAAAATTAGCTGGGCGTGGTGGTGCATGCCTGTAGTCCCCACTACTTGGGAGGCTGAGGCAGGAGAATCGCTTGAACCCGGGAGGTGGAGGTTGCAGTGAGCTGAGATGGTGCCACTGCATTCCTGCCTGGCGACAGAGCAAGACTCCGTCTCAAAAAAAAAAAAAAAAGACTTCAGGATTCAGTATCTGTTCAGACCACTTCACAGCCCAAAGAAGCAAACAGGGATTCCAAAAAGAAATTCTAGTTGAGGGATAAGGAAGTGCATTTGTGCATTTGTCTAAGAATCCTGTATTGTTCTGGATGGCTAGCCAGGATACTGAAGGCAGGAAGCAAGATCCCAATTGGCACAGTGTTTCAAGGACACACAAATATTTCTGGCTTTCTGGCAGCAAATATTTTTCTGTATTTTTTGTAAGTCTAGGTAGCAGAGTTTGGGGTGGCAATGGGTAACAGGTAAATATTATGAAATGTCTACACTCTTGAACTAAGTACCAGTAATGGCAGTTACTTTTTGTTCTGAACACATTATCATTTAGATATTATGGGCATTACTCATCTATTTTCAACTACAAAGTATATGCCTTCAAAATCGTATCTATAAACCTGACCACGCTCCTGATCTAGACCCATATTTCCAACTGACATTGGAAGTAGTATCACTACTTACCTAAAAAGCATTATCACTTACCTGAAATTAAACTCAGTATTCTCTCTCTCCCAAACTTGCATATATTATTCTATTGCCAAGGCAGGAACCTTATACTCATACACAACTTCTATCACCTTCTAACATTAACAAAATCTGGAGGACTCAAACTTTTAAATATCTCTGAAATCAGCAGTGCTCTTGTTTCCAACCCCACTACAAATTCCTTAATTCAGACCATCCTGAACTACAGCAGAGCCTTAAATGTCATCCTTGACTGTCATCCATCTACCACAAGCCAAAGAGAATTGCTTCATTCACTCACCTTGCCCATGTGTATTACAGACAGTCCCTCACTTACAATTTGGTTCAACTCACAACCATTCTGTTTTCCATTTTCAGTACAGCATTCATTAAATTATATAAGATATTCAACACTTTATTATAAAATAGGCTTTGTGTTAGATTATTTTGCCCAACTACAGGCTAATGTAAGTGCTCTGAGCACGTTTAAGGTAGGATAGGCTAAGCTATGGTGTTTGGTAGGTTAGGCATATTAAATGCATTTCTGACCCAGTGATATTTTCAACTTAGGATGGGTTTATCAGGACTAATCCCATTGTAAGTTGAGGAGCATTTGTATTTGCTCAGTAATTATCTGGTAATGTGTCCAATCTTTTCTCCTCCAGAATATTCTCTTTATTACTGCTATGATCAATTTTCTAAAACACAAAACTGTTCGTGTCACTTCCCATCTATAAAACTAAATAAAAATCCACACTCCTAGTATGGCTACATACAAAACCCTTCACAATTTGTTCCCCTCCTGCCTCGGTCCTAGTCTGATTTCCTAATTTTCTTTTGCACTAATTTAGAAAAATCAAATAGCATCTTCCTCCTTAAATACTCTATGTCCTTTCATGTCCAATAATCTACAATGAATAGTACTTCAGTCCAGCTTATTTCATTTTTATGAGCGCTCTTATACTATTTACAATTAGCTAAACCTATACAGAAGAATGAGTGAAGAAACAATCAGACAACACACTAATTCTCAATTAGCTTATTTTCATAGCCTTATTATGGCCAATACAGACTAAATGAAAAGTGATTAAAATGTTTCAACTATCTCCTGAGCTTCCACTTTACAGTAAATTGTTGTTAAAATTCTTCCGTTATAGATGTAATACCTACCTTGTGATTGACAGGCACAAAGAGAACTATAATTCAGCTTTCTCCACATTTGTCCTTTCCCTCTCATCTTTAACACCTCCCTTCCCCACTTCTCCTCTGCCTTCTGTGCTAGTCCTGCCACCTAAATTTTCACTGCATCCTCTTTGTCCACTCTGCAAAAGGAACATCAGTATTCCTCTATCCTCATTTGTACAGCATTTAAAATCTGTAAAGCATTTTTACATACACTTACTCACTTGATCCTTACAATCTTACTTTTTGAGATTCCAAAATCAAAGGCTGCCCTTGGTACTTTCTTATATTTTATCTCAATTTTGAGGAAACTGCAGTTCAAACAAGTTCAGTGACTCATCTAATATACTGCTATTCCCTCTGCCTGCAACTCCACAACTCCTCTTCAGACTGGCTGATCTCTCAAGACACAGTTCAAGCTTTCCTCTACCTCCAGTGCAAAAAGAATGTTATGCTTATTTCCATGCCATCCTAATGTTTTTCACATCACTACTTTATACCACTAGAACAATCCAGGTCTCTGGACTCCTATTCTGGTGACTTTTCTATTAAACAATATTTTCCTTGTTAATTAATGTTCCTTTTATTAATATAACCATTCAGTATTTTATAAAGTCAAAGGGAGAAATGTCAGGGGTCACCAGAGGTGACTAAAACTGTACACCAAGACATTCCTAGCTTTCCTTAAAAATCAAGAATTTAAGGAATGTCTCTAAATCCTCTCAAAGTATTTAGATACCATCCTTGTGGTAAAATGACATCCAAAGCCAACCGTAGCAAACAGTAAAAGAGCACTTCACAAACCCTAAATTAAATTATTACAAGTTTTAAGTGCTGCCTCCTAATATCCTGGGAAATGTCTAGGATTAACAACCAAAAGACTAGCACATTAGTCCCAACTCTACCACACATGCGCTGACTTGTAAAAGTCACTTAACCTTCCCGTGTCAAACTTGCTCTTCTATAAAATGGGATAATGCCACCCACCTTTCTGAACTAAGAGAATTAAATGAAAGAACGGTCATAATAAATCACTTAGCCTGGAACATACTAAACAGTCAAAATACGATAACCCCTTTATTATTTTTATATAACATCATTTTTATTTTCAGAACCATGCCCAACATGTTTAACATATCCTTGGACTTTCTGGCCCAGCAACAACCACAATAAATACCTTCAAGGAAGTCATCTAGATAACTTCTGGATCCCCTTCCTGGGTCACAATTCAGGTCCTATAAATATAATTTGGAATATCTTCCCCTAAGTGCATTATCTTGTTCTGTGCCACATGAAAACTCATCAGAGAATATCCCTGTAGCTTCTCCTTGCTGGCTTGGCTTTTAACTACCTGGAACGCACATGGAGTCAGCTGCAAATCTGGCAACTGTCACTGCCAGTCCGTCTTTTAAATCATTTAAAAAAATGTGAAATAAAACTCATCCTAGTACTGATCACCTGAAGGATAATGGGGTTGGACTGCTGTTCTCATGTAAATAGCCAATGTCAAAAACTAAATAATTAGATAAATGAGCTCCCCTTTGGCCATACGCATATTTTAACCGTAAGAAAGTGCTTGAGCTTCTCCTTAAAAGATTATATTTAACATTCAGTGGGTTTACCCTTTAGCTTTAAGTACATTTCAGACGCTTTTCTGTCTGGTAATCTGTAGGAAAAAACAAACTCAGTTTCTTCACACTGTCCTTCAACAATCAACACAGAAGACTTTTGTGACCTCAAAACATATATGTAGGGATTTCTCTCTACCAAAAAGCAAGCAATCAATTCTAAAGTGACTACCAACTGGGTGTCTCTAATTCAAACCCATTCTGACACCAGCTACACCTAGAGAGAGCGTGAGATTGCACAGGTTGAGGACTCAGTCCCAAAAGACTGAGCTCCACTTCTGATGCCAATCCCAAGCTCCATTATTTTACCTGTGCTTTTCTGACCAACCGGCTATAAACTGGGTTTCCTACAACCCTCTCCTTGAGTTTGATTAATTTGCTAAAGCAGTTCACAGAACTCAGGGAAACACTGTAAAGTAAGTAATAGTGTTTTACAACACTTTTGCTGGTTATTACAAAGGGTATTTTAAGGATACAAATAAACAGCCAGAAGTAGTGATAAATACGGCAAGGTCTGGAGTGCAGGAGCTTCTGTCCCCATGGGGTTGGAGTGGGCCATCCTCCCAGCACATGGATGGGTTCTTGTCCATCTTCCTGGAAGCCCCCACAGGTCTGGCCCTCTCTTCTCCCCAGTGGTTGGGAGGTGGAGTGCAAAGTGCCAACCCTCAGAGCCCAAGGCTGATTTCCCTGGAGGATCAACACCTCCAACCAGTGTTTACCTAGGGACTTTCCAAAAATAGCCTCATTAACATATGCTCAGGAGTGTTTGAAAGGGCTTGTTGTAAATAACAAAAGACTATCTTTCACCTTTATTGCTCAGAAGCGGTTTCAGAGCTGCATCAGGAACCAAGGATGAGAGGCCAACTGCTTTAACAAAAGATATTCTTATTGCTCTAGTGCTTAGGAAATAACGAGGCTTACAGGAGCTGTGTTGAGCCAGGAACCACAGCCGAAAAGCAAACTGTATACAGTACATAATAATATTACATCCTGATACAAAGGCGTGCCAACCTGTGGGATTCAGGATTTACACTACGGTTAAATTCCTACAAAATCCAGTTTACCTCAACACTTTTCTCTATCCAACCTCCAATTCTTATCCTAACTCTCCTTCCTCCAACTACCTACCATATACACAGGTCTAACCTGCAGTTCCCATATCATTTCCATTCCACCATTCTAGTTCTCATCGTTCCATTTTCCCTATATCTATTATTTAAATAAGCTTCCATCCTTTTAAATTGCTTGAAATACTTCTAACTCAAGGATACTGCTCAGAATAGGAAGACTGGACATTGTTCCTGTTTATGGTCATCTTCAAATAAAATAAGGAAGTCAATTTAAAGACAATCCCAGAGCACACAAGCCCATTTCAAATACAATTTAAAAAAAAATTATCTTCATTACTGCTTCCTCTTACCAGCTTTGATAAAAAGATTACTGTATGAAAGTTCATCAAAGTAAGTTAAATTTAATTTTGGTGTTAAGCAGCATATGAACCTGTGAAAATATATTCTTGCTATATTATATTTCATAATACAGTATGGTCTCTCTGAAATCATTCCCTACAATTTTTCACCTACATATAAAGGCAGGAAACTAATTCTCAGGTCACTAAGATGCAAATTTATCCAATATTAACATGAGTCAACAATCCAGCCTAATTACCCTTTCAAGATTACTTCTGCTCTAACCAGATTCAAAAGCCCTCCCCCTCCCCTCCCCTTGAAAGTAGGATAGCTGGCTAACTCAGATGAAGAATTTGTTAAGATGGACAAGGCAAATAATTCATATTTTCCCTCTTTCATTCTCTAACAACTGCACTGAAGCTAAGAAAGTAATTTGTACAGTCTACACCTACTCAGTTCACATACCCATGAATTTTAAATACGAATAACAGCCCATTCACAATGGCATAATTATCTTTAAATGTATAAAGAAAACTCCAACCTAATGAAAAAATGAGCAATGGTTGGTTATATTTTAACATGACATGCCTTCTAAAACCATATTTAACTAATTTATTCACATGATTAGATTATGTAATAGACTTGAAGAAAGTACCTATGAAATTCCTAAAAGTATGTCATGAATGCAATAAATGTCCAATAAATTGTGGTAACTTCATAATCCTTATTATAAGTGTTAACCAAAAGATTATTAGAAATTGGTCACCCTTCACACACTAAAATTCTGTATCACTGAAAAAAATAAGTAACTGTGGAAACTTGTGATGGCTACATGTGACTTTCTTAGCCCTGCTAGCATCGCTTTGGACTAAAGAGTTGGCCCAGGTATTTATCAACTGAAGTACCACCAACAGCATGCCTGCCTGAGATCTAAAACAATAGCAAGACTATCACTAGTACAGTAACAATGCTTTTGAGCTATAGCTTGTTTCTAATTTTAATCCTTCACCTGTGAAATAGACTCACTTCAATGAAACTCTAAAAATAAGAGCAATTAAAAGACATTATGTGAGATACATTTAAAAAATAATGAAAATTAATGTTAAAACATAGTCATTAAAAAAGAGCTCTTGCAAAACAGATAAGAAGTTACATATTGTGACAGAAGGCAAAGATGCTGTAAGGAAAGACACAAAGATGCATGAGAATCAAAGTTAAAAGGACTACAGATGGAAGAAGGGCTGTTACAAAAGCAACAGAAAAACCTGAGAAGGCAGAACCATTGAACACCAAGAGGAATTCACCATTCTTTAGGTGATACACCATTAACAAAGATTCTGAGATAACTTATGACTCAAACTATCACCGTCAAAAACATTTGCTAAAACACATGGTCATGACACTAGTTGGACCTGGGTTACAGCAAATTAAAAAGAACCATATGTTATAAAATTGGAGTCACACAAATTTTATCACTAAAATCTCAGCTTAATGAATGAAGTCATCAAAATATTCGCTTAATAGAAAACTGGGTTCAATGATTTTCCCATGGTTCCACTGGCAGAGAAAAGCTGCGATCAATAATTAATAATTCCTGACTTATAATTCCTGACTTCCTCACCTAAGCGTACCCAGCAGGTCTCTAGTACTCTAGTACTGTATTTTCACTAGAATACCTGCAATTCAATTATTAATATTTTTGTTCTAGAATAATGAAACTGCAACAAGGATCTCCCAACGACATTCAGAAACACTAACACATTCACTCTAATTTGATATGCAGACCTAATTAAAGGTCCAAGGTAAGCAGAGAAGGAGAGCAATACCAAACATCAGAGCATCATTTGCACCAAGCACCCCCTTACCGAAGACTACGATTTGATCGTGCATTTTTCCAGGAATTTTTGTAACTTGTAAGTGCGCGTACAGCAAGGAAATAAATGGGCACACAACTGCCTAATTACACTTAACGAACCATAGAGAATAATGTCTAATATTTGCTGTACCCTTTCTCTGTAGTAGGTAGGCACGGTTAAACCTCACCACTATGCTGTGAGGTAGGTAATTTTAACACCCTCCCTTACAAATGAGTAAACTCAGGTACACAGTGGTTAAATCACTTGCCTGAGATATGTGAAGGGGCTGGGATACGAACCCTGTCTTTCTCTATTACAACTATGATAGGAATGATGTATTCATAATGACCATGTAATTCTACACTTTTTAAAGGTACTAAACTCATTTTAACAAAACCCCACACTAACTGAAAATAATAATTTTCATATAATTTACTTTCAAAATATAAAAGCCTTTTGAATTTTGAAAATCTTTTAAGCAATTAATTTTTAGCATAAAAATTACAGAATGCTGAACTACTCTAAGACATTCATTGAATATTTTCATCTAAATGACAGTTTGTCTCTTTCCAATGACAGGGAACTATCAGCACTAACACTAACAATGCAGCATATTGTTTTAAACTTTTAAATAAAAGCTCATCCAGTTTTACATAATGTCACGGATAAAAGTAGTCAACTCAAACTTCTTCATCCTTAGAAGGGAACAATATCACAAATAATCCAAAAACCATTAATAGTTGGCACGAGAATGCTTTCGAAATAAACAATGTGAAAGTGTTCAGTAGAAAAATCTCTGTACTGGAGTCCATAGACCTGCCCACCAATCCTGGCCCCACCACTAAATAGCAATTTAATCCCTTCAACTGCTCTGGGCCTTGGTTTCCTAATCTGCAAAACATCATCTCCATGGTCTACCCTTCCAGCTCTAGAAGAAATGTGACTCATACACATACATCTTCTTTCCAAGCCTCCCATTCTCATTCTGTTTAGTTATTACTACAACTTCACAGCCAGTAAGTGTTATTTTTCCTTAGTTCCACAAAAGGAGAAAACAGCCCAGTCTAACTAAACAAAGGTGATAGGGGAAAGCTTTCCTGACCACTGGTTTGCCATAGATGATTCTCAATGTGAATAATGTAGAAGCGATTATAAGGTTAAAAGGTGTTAGGTTTCAATATTTTAGGCTACTGTTTTGCATGCCAGTACATTCTCCCTGAGGACGAATAGTAAAATTCAAGGACAATAGGGAGAAAATATATATAATTATCCACTAGTTATTCAAGAACTTAGAAGGTGCCAACTGAAAATATTAACACCTTTCTGCAGAAATGTTTTCTCTGATGGATAAAAGGGCCAAAATATGATCTACAAATTTTTCCAAAAGATGTTCAAGAACTAATCAGCTTTCATTTTGTAAACCGTAAAGTACTCTACAAATGTAAAACATTACTAACATATATAAAATTAAGAAAATATTCGTAAGATTAAAGATCTCTTCTCAGTGAAATGAAGAACCGCCACGGACTGCAACAGAGGTGCATTCTGGGGACCACCACTGCCTAAACCCGGTGTGCATTTTCTATGTTCCCAACCCACTCTCAAGAGTGCTATATAAATGAAAAATTATTAAAATTAAACTAAACAACTGACATTAAGATTACCAATTGTCAGGAAACTCAACCTGATTTTAGTATTGCTTAATAGAGTTGCTAGCTTACCACCTCCTTCCCAGTCAACACAAGTTAAAATATTTTAAAACTTCTATAGAATCCGTAGTTCAATTTTGCATGATCTTGTAGAGAAACGAAAGTAAGGAAAAGAATGTGAATTACTTATTAGTCCTCTAGAATAACAGTCAGTAGTACATAATAGCACAATCCATTCTAAATGTTAAATAGGGAAGAAGTAAGCCACCACTATGGATAGAGAGGTTGCTACAAAAATTTCAAGGTGTAGTTATGAGAATTTCCAGAAAAACTTGTAACTGATAGAATATCATCAAACATACACATACATTTTTCAATAAAAGATAATTGACAAAGTCCAGCAGCCAGGCACGCTTTAGTTGGAATGCCACAAGAAACGGTCAAAATTTCCTTGTGATTCCAAACCCTCAAGCCTTTCAAAGTTCAGAACCAAACCAAGATGTACTTACACTGTTTTTTAGCATCCTTCTTTAAATGCAATTCCCTCTCCACAGAGTCACTCCGCTTCTCCTATTCGGATGCCCAAACCCCACATCAAAGACTCTTAGGAGCCCAAGTAGTTGCAGAGGGGTCTTCCAGCTCCCGCCTCCGCATCCCTTACCCACCTAGGTTAGTTAAACCTCCCGGGGCACTCAGTTCATTTCCCACATCTATACTCCTCGGTTCCCTCCCTCATCCCCCAGAGGATCTTTTCTCCTCGACCTTGAAGACCCCCAGATCGGGTTCTTGGAGCCCCAGGTGACTTGGTCGGTGCTCCCTTCCCTTCAGCCTGCGTAACTGCTTCAGTCTCCAGTGGCCTCCCCGCGACCCCCCACGACCCTGATCACGAATGCCCTCCTACTGGCCCCGGACGACTCCCTTCCCCTTAGGTACCACACGTTCCTCCAACCAGAAAAACAATTCCACAGAAATGCATCGAGAGCCTACTAAGCGCAAGCTCCCACTGTGCGCGGCATGGTCTGCACGGGGCTCGCGGCCCGGGCTCGCCGTCCTTTTCCCGGCCAGCCCATCCC
>NW_012107986.1:740391-892251 GCF_000951045.1 Mandrillus leucophaeus | reverse complement strand
GAAAGCTTTGTCCCTGGTTTCAAGTCTTAGGGAGAAGGAGAGGAAAGTGCTGAATGGAGGGCGTGAGTGCCGGGTAGGAAAATGTGAATGAGTCTCCCTAGCGCCCTTCAGCATGGAGCCACCCAGTTAAGTTCCAAGATCCACGGGAAACCGGGCACCTCCTGCAATTCAAATATTCCCATCCCCGCCCCCAGCTGCCACAAAAATGACTCACAAATCGGAGGGAGGGGTGTCGGTCTCCCTCGTTTTGTCTGCATTTTATATGGAAGGGCCCCCTCCCTGGAAATGGCTGGAAGGGTAGAGGAAGAGAAGCATAGTTCACGCCTGCAAGGGCTGTTCCCGCTGGCTTTTTTTTTTTTTTTACTTCTTCTTTTTTTGGTAGACGGTGTCTTCCTGGGTTGACCAAGCTAATCTCGAATTCTTGGGTTCCAGGGATCCTCCTACCCCGGCCTGCCAAAGTGCTGGGGTTACAGGCGAGAACCACCGTGCCCGGCCCCACTAGCCTTTTAGAAACCTTGTCGTCGTTCACAAACTTACCTAAGTGTTAGACATAACCTTGATAATATTCCAGCACCTCAAGTTAATAAACCAAAAAGCTTTCCTGTGAGACTGTCTAACTCTCATCCTTTATTTAAATTCATTCCTCAAGTACTGGCTAAGTTATTCTCCCAACTAATCCACTGAAAAGTGCTTCTCTTAAGGCTACCAGTGACACCCGTATGACCGGGTTCAAAGGTCGATTTTTAGTCATCCTGCTTGGTCTCCTGCAGTGGATTTTGTGGACTACATGAAGCCTTTTTCTGTTCCCTGATGCACCCCTCACCCCACTTTTCCTAACACCCTAAACCCTCAGATTGTCTTTCTGTTCAGTTAGCTTTTCTGAATCTGTGCTCTGTTGACTCTTAAGCCCAAGGATCTGATCCTCAGTCGTCTACTTAGTGGGCATGCAGTCGTTTCTCTGCCCACTGGGTGATCTGACCATTCTGATGGCTCAACAGCTGAATGTATGTTTAATGACGTCCAGATCTTCAGGTGTAAGTGCCTCTTGGGCATCTGCACTTGCAAGCCATGATGTCTCCAGGTGGGACCTCATATACCCTCTGAGGTTCACAAAACCTGCTCCTCCTTCTCCTTTCCTTATCTTTTTTTGATAACAACCATCCACTTACTTGCCCAAGCCTTACCTGGGAGTAACCTTTCATGCCACTTCCTCACTGCTCTAACATCTCCCCACCTCTTCTAACTTTACTGTGTTGGTAATATTTACTAAATGCTTTCTCCTGTTCACTTCTACTGCCACTGCCTCACCTGCATCATTTATTTATTAGGCCAGTACTTAACTGAGCACCTTACTATGCACCAGGCATTGTTAGAGATGTTCAGGATATAGTGGTGAACAAAACTGACAAAGTTCCTGAGTGGGACAAGACGAATGGCAAGAGAAAATTAGTAAAAACATGAGATAATTCAGGGAGTGATGAATATTATGAAGACAATAAAGCAGGGAAACTGATTAAGAACTTCCCAAGTTGTTGCTCAACTCTTCACTGATGTCCATTCCCCCTTCCTTCTGCTTTCTTCTTACTCTCCAAGAAGAGACTGCCTTGATTGTTTCACCTAGTGTGTTGATTCCATGCCCTTTCATCAGCCAGGACTTTCCTCTATCTTTATATTTTTATATTACAGCTACCTGAATGCAAATCCCTCAACTGGATGATAAGCTATTTGAGGTCAGGGTTCATATCTTACACATCTTTGTACCCCCACAGTGCCTTAGCTCAGAATAGGTGCTTGCAAAATGAGTATTAAATGAATTGGTGAGTCCCCTGACACCTGAAGCAGGCTACCACGTAAGTATCTCCAGCCCAAATGAGAATGAAAAGGTCAGTGAACACGCCTGCTTGAATGTAGCAGTGGTGATGCCTGAAGGCAAGGGACAGAATTATGAATGATATCACCTGTTTTGGTCCCTTCCGGGCCTGGGACTCCATGATCCTGTGCCCCATGTGTGGCAGTAGTTGCTTCATAAACGCTACTTTACTTGACAGTGCCAAGTACATGCAAGCAATTTAAAAGTACTCTTTGTTTCGGATGATGAGCTTCAAACCCAGAAAACTCTGGGTGAACTGCCAGGATAGGCCCTGCAGGAGAAGGCTGCAGTTGCCACTTCACTTTGTATTTCCAGGCCCTTGGGTATTGCACCCCAACAGGGAGCAAGATGTTGCCAGTTCTGTCATAGTCATTGTAATTAAATCCAAGTTCTGGCAAAGGGCAGTACGTAATTATGAAGTATTATTATGGTTTTTATCATTATTAGGCACCCAGCTGCCCAGCCCAGGAAACCACAGTAGTAAAACACTGGGAAGCCAAGCTCCTTTCCCAGCTGGCATGAACCAATACCAGGTGTATTGGCACATCATCCTGCAGCTTCACACTCATCAAGATGAGACTTTCTGTCCCCTCTTTTTGGCAAAATAAAATTGTAAATGAATGGAAAGAGGAAATGTAAAGAAAGACCTTTGCCACCGCCTCTGAATCGAATTCCTTTTTTTCCATCCCCTAAGAACGCTCTCTCCTCATCCACCTATTTATTGCATAAATCTTTTTCAGTTTTATCCTTGACCTGCTAGCTTTGTAAACATCATTCCACAATGACTCCTGAGAATATATCCCACTGTATTAGGGTGAGAGTACAAAGCACGGGAAAGAGTGCTTTCACATTCAAGAAACTTAGAGACTAAATATTTAGGAAAGGATAGTCAGGTTTGACAAGAAATTTGCCATGTATTGAGCACCTACTCAATGCTGCCATTGGCATTTTCACATATACGATCTGACTTAATTCATACCACCCTGCAAGGTAGGTTTCATTATCCGCATTTTCTTCAAGATCACAAAGACTTAGTAAGTGATGGAACCAAGATACCAACATAATTATATAAGTTTGATGATTGCATACTCATAGTGGATTTGTTCATACTGGTAGCTGAATAGAGGTAACAGATTTCTGTTACCTCTTTCTATCAAAGTAAAAATGGTTTCTTGTACAAAATAGATTTTAAGCTGAGCACTGAAAGGATAGTTCAGAAGTGATGCTGGGGGAATTATGCCAAATGAGGAGGCCAAATTGGCCAAAAGCCTAAAATCAATCAATAAGGAAAGATTTCTTGTTCAGCGATGAGTCATATTGTATTCTTCAAGTACCTTTGTTGTCTCAGCCACACCAAATGGGGAAGTCAACCCAAGTGGTACTGGGTTGGCAGGCATAGGCTGAGGGAGAGTGTGCTCAGGGTGGAGGCAGGTGGTTTGGGGAGGGAATAGGTCTTTGAATGGAGAGATCCCCCAATGGCCAATAAACTGGCACATCTTGCAGTGGCTTCTGAAACAACTGAAACCATGGCAACTTTCTTTGCTGCCAATCACTTGTTTTTAACTGATGTGTGTAGAACTATTTCCTCTTAGTTATATAATTTAAACTTAGCTATTTAACTTAAGTCATTAATTTCATCTTTAAATAGTATAATGTTTGTCAATTTTTTAACAATTCAGTGCTTACTATGTACAAGGCAGTTTACTTCTACTAATTTTAGTGGGATTTAAGTTTCAGTAAAATACACGCGTTCTAAGTGTACCAGTTTGATCTGTTTTGAGAGATACATAACCCTGTAACTATTACCATAATCAAGAAATAGAACATTTGCATTACCCCAAAAAGTTTCCTTGTGCCTGTTTACAGTAGGAATTTGAATACAACTTGTATTTTGATGACTCTAAAATTCATATCTCCAGCTTCAACCTTGTTTGCGAAGTCTAGAACCGTATTTTTAGCTACCTGCTCGACATATCTACTTACCTATTACAAACAAGCATCTCAAACCAAACATGGCTAATGGTAAATGCTTTATCTTAGCCACAAGAAAACTTCCATCCCCCACCTACCATTTCTTTCTCAAACCACTTTTTCTGTACTCTCCGATTTGGTTGAGCTAATCATCATTTATCAAAGTCACATATGCTAGAAGCTGTCTAAAATAATCTTCTCTTCCCTGTCTTCTACCTCCCAAGGTCAATAAGTGACTCTAACTCACACATGCATTTTTTAGTAAGTATTTTCCATTTTCACTATCCTCATTCAGACGCTTACCCTGCTTGCATGATCGCAAAATCTCCTAACTTGTTTCTTCATGCTCCAATTCATCTACCAATCTGCCACTCTAATTTTCTTTTGAAAGCCCAGATCTGACTGTTTCAGTCCCCTGCTTTCATGGACTACCCAACTGCATACAAAATGGCACAAAATTGCCCCAGCCCTCCCTATTGGACCTCTCTGCTACCCACTACATAGAATGTGCTGTTCATTTTCATCTTTCTGTGCTTTTTCATCAAATCTTTGCTTAAAATGTGACTCCTTCTTTACCTGAAAAACTGCTCTCTGTCCTTCACAGCCCCATTTAAATGACTTTTCCTCAGTGAAGTCTTTCCAGACCTTTCCAATAAGAATAGTCCTCTCAGTCACACTTAACCTCCTATAACAGGTTGCACATACATTTATCACACTAAATAGACACGGTGATGAAGTAGAACAGGAGACCTGAGTCAGAAGATCTGGGTTTACATTTAAAATACCAGTTATTTGCTGTGTCATCCAAGACAAATCATGTAACCTCTCTGAGCCTTGGTTATTTCACATATAAAATTATAATAAAACCATAGTAATACCTTACCTCATGGGACCCTTGTGGTGATCAAATAATTATAAATATGAACATGATTTGCTCTATGCAGATATTAGATATTATAATTACAGAACTATATATCCTGATAGATTTTGAGTGCCTTCAGTAAAAAACCAGTGTGCAATCATCTTTGTTTTTTTTTTTTTTTCCACTTTTTTTTTGAGATGGCATTTCGCTCTTGTTGCCCAGGCTGGAGTACAATGGCACAATCTCAGTTCACTGCAATCTCCACCTCCCAGTGGAGATTTAGGTGATTCTCCTGCCTCAGCCTCCCGAGTAGCTGAGATTACAGGCACGCACCACCACGCCTGGCTAATTTTTAGTATTTTTAGTAGAGATGGGCGTTCACCATATTGGCCAGGCTGGTCTCGAACTCCTGACCTCAGGTGGTCCACCTGCCTTGGCCTCCCAAAGTGCTGGGATTACAGGGGTGAACCACTGCGCCTGACCTGTCCAGTCATCTTTGTATGCCTTCTACCTAACATAGTGCCTGGGCCTCCCTCGATAGGTTTATGGCATAAATTATTGATTTTTGTAGAATCACATTCTCCCAATTAGTCCCTCAATTAACTCTCTTAGCCTACTTTCTTTTTTTTATTTTTTGAGACAGGGTCTCACTCTGTCACCCAGGCTAGAGTGCAGTGGTGCAGTCACAGGTCACTGCAGCCTCAGCCTGCCAGGCTCAAGCAATCCTCCTGCCTCAGCCTCCCAAGTAGTTGGTACTATAGGCACATACCATCATGCCCAGCTAATTTTGTTATTTTTTATAGAGACAGGGTCTCCCCATGTTGTCCAATCTGGTCTCCACCTCTGGACTCAAGTGATCCTCCCGCCTCAGCCTCCCAAAAGTGTTGGGATTGCAGGCATGAGCCACCATGCCTTCTTTATTGCCTTTATAATTAGTCACATAAAAAGGTCTCTACAGAAATGAAATGAAATGAAATTCTATCCATGTTTAATTTTAAAGGCCTTTATTTACTCAACAAAAACTTTTTAAAGCATTATATACCCGGTCCTATTCTAGGCATCAGGCATGCAGACATGAACACGAGTCTTCATCAAACTTACAATATAGTGGGGGCAATAAACACAAACCAAGATTTTCATCTATATAGTTAAAGATGCTACAAATAGCATAGAACAATAATGTAACTGGAGTGGTCATCGTGGACTTCGCTAAGGAAATGGTGTTTGAGCATTGATGACTAGAAGGAAGTAACTACATGAAAATCAAGAGGAGGGCATTTCAGGCAAAGGGAAGAGTGCAAAGACCCTGAGCCAGGAGCAGGCAAAGTAGATTTGAGAAACTAAAAGATCTTTGTGGCATGACAGAAGCAAGGGGTAGTGGTAGGAATTGAAATCAAAGAAGCAAGTGGGGCCAGATCATGCAGAACTTTGAAGGTCAGGGTGAATAGTTTAAACTTTAGTCTAATTGTAACAGGAAACCATTGAAGGGTTTTAAGCAGATATGTGATATGACTTATTTTTTAAAAGAGTGCTCTGGGCTAGATGCAGTGGCTCACGCCTGTAATTCCAACACTTTGGGAGGCCTAGATGGGAGGATCCCTTGAGCCCAGGAGTTTGAGGCTGCAGTGAGCTGTGATCACACCACTGCACTCTGCCCTGGGTGATGGAGCAAGACCCTGTCTCTAAAACAACAACAACAACAATAAAGATTGCTCCAGATGCATATGGAGAATGCATCCTGGGGTCTTTGGGAGTGAGGATCAGAAGGAAGATTAGTTGTTTTGGTTCAGACTACAGATGTCAGTGGGTGGTAACACTGAAAATGGTGAAGAGAAGTGGGTTTTAAGGTATGTTTTGCAGGTAGAACTGAAAAGTCTTATTGATGGATTTAATGGGGTGAGTGAGGGAAAGACATTCAATATGACTCTTAGCACTTTGGCCTAAGCAATTCGGTGGATGAAAGCTTAGTTTATAGAGTGCCAATCTTGTGGCAGGCACTGTGATAGACTCTGAGAATACAAAACTCAGTGAATAAGACACATAGCTTGCCCTCAAAAAATTCAGTCTAGTGGAAAAGACTACCTCATACAGTGATTCCCATGGAATGTTTTAAGCTCAATACCAAAGCTATGCACAGGTGACCATGAGGGCATCGAGAAGGAACCCAGTCCAGATACGTGAACCAGGAGTCTCACCCTCTTGGGAAGATAACTAGGGAACTTTCTTGGCATTTGTGAATATATGCAATAATCCACATTCTTAGTAAAGCTTTAACTTAACTCTTTATTAATGAATAAAGTATAATCACTGTCAGCAGCATCTTCCAGAATCTCTGATTTCTTAGAGGAAAGAAAGCTATGAAAAGATAGCCAAGCACACTGAAGATACTAGACAGGCCAGGTGCTCAGCGAATGGGACAGTCAGAGAACAGGAATCTGTATGGTCTGGGTTTCTGTTGCAGCCCCCAACTTTACCCCTACCGACAGGATGCCTTTCATTGTAGAGGGTGGATTCAGTGTTTTTGTTGTGGTTTTAAAAGCAACTACAGCTTTTGTGAAATTTCCCTCTGACTCCTGAATGACTTCTCTCAAGCGTTTTCTTTTTTAATATTTATTTATATTTAACCAGCTGATACATTCACATTTTACAAATCAAAACCCCATCCATTGTTTTGCTTTCTGTGATTTGTTACCTCTAGTCAATCGTGGTCTGAAAACATTCGATGGAAAATTCCAGGAATAAACAATTCAGAAGTTTTACATTTCACATCGTTCTGAGTAGCCTGATGAAATTTCCCATCATCCCATTCTGTCCCACCCAGGATGTGAATCATCCCCTTACCCACCCATTAGTCACTTAGTAGCATCTCGCTTATCAGATTGACCGTTGCTGTATTGCAGTGTTTTTCTTTAAAGAACCCGTATTTTACTCAAAAATGGCCCCAAAGCATAAGAGTAGGGAAGCTGGAAATTCAGATACGTCAAACGAGAAGCTGAAAAATGCTCCCTTTAAGTAAAAAGGTGAAAGTTCTCGAAGAAAGAAAACAAAATAGTAGGCTGAGGTTGCTCAAATCTGCAGTACAATAAGGTATTTTGAGAGAAAAAGACCATTCACATAACTTGTATTACAGCATATTGTAATTGTCCTGTTTTATTATTAGTCGTTCAAATCTTTTACTGTGCCTATTTTATATATTATACTTTATCATAGGTATACATTTATAGGAAAAAACATAGTATATATATAGGATTCAGTATCATTTGCAGTTTCGGGCATCTACGGGGGATCTTGGAACACATCCCCAAAGATCAGGGGAGACTACTGTAAAAAGGTGAAGTGGAAAGTCTCTCTCCTTCTTTGTAAGAGCTGACCATGAAAAATAAAAAAAGTCTCTCTCCTACCCTGCCCTTTCACTCTGTTCTCCCCCTTAACCCACTCTCATAGGTAAAGCTATCTATTTATATTGGTTTGTCTGTATATCGTTTCGGTGTTTCTTCATACAAGTACAAGCAATTCTTACATTTCTTCTCTTCCCGTCTTCTTACATAGGAGGTGGCATATTGTATCCCTGATCTGTATCTTGCTTTTCCAACAATGTGCCTTGGGGATATTTTAAGAGAGCCTCCTCATTCTTTCAACATCTGCGTGGCGTTACACTGCAGGATATACCATAGTTTATTTCATCGTTCCCCTCTTGACGAACACTTGGGTTGTTTCCAATCGTTGCTATTTCTTACAACAATTCTGCAGTGAATAACCTGGCACATCTCTGTGCAAATATATCCTTATGATAAATCCCCAGAAGTCTCCGAAAGTTTAATAAACTGATAATGTCTTCCAAAGGAATGTTCTAAGATGTTGGGACTCCAAATTAGAACCTCGGTTTTCCAAGAATTTACTTTCTCATTTCATTAAGAGTAGCCTGTACAGGTTGGCGTGGTGGCTGACGCCTGTAATCCCAGCACTTTGGGAGGCTGAGGTGGGTGGATCGTGAGGTCAGGAGTTCGAGATCAGCCTGGCCAATATGGTGAAACCCCATCTCTACTAAAAATACAACAAATAGCCGAGGGTGGTGGCATGTGCCTGTAGTCCCATCTTGTCAGGAGGCTGAGGCAGAAGAATTGCTTGAACCCGGGAGGCGAGGTTGCAATGAGCCGAGATCGCGTCACTGCACTCCAGCCTGGGTGACAGAGTAAGACTCTGTGTCAGGAAAAAAAAAAAAAGAGTACCTGTACATTCTTTGTGGGTTTTCTTTTGGTTTTGTTTGGTTTTGTTTCTGAGACAAGAGTCTTGCTCTGTCACCCAGGCTGGAGTGCAGTGGCACCATCTCAGCTCACTGCAACCTCTGTCTCCCAGGTTAAAGTGATTCTTGTGCCTCAGCCTCCTGAGTAGCTGCGATTACAGGCACCCACTACCATGCCCAGCTAATTTTTGAATTTTTAGCAGAGACAGGGTTTTGCCATGTTGGCCAAGCTGGTCTCAACCTCCTGGCCTCAAGTGATCCACCCGCCTTGGCCTCCCAAAGTGCTGGGATTACAGGCGTAAGCCACCACACCCAGCCGTATTTTTTCTAATAAGGAACATTTAAAAATATTTAATCTGCCTCTCCTGCAACCAATAATAGTTGGAATGATGCTTTAAAAGGAAAGAAAAAAAACTCAGAGGGAATAAAATTTGATTTGATTATGCCCCAGCTAGTGAATTGCATCCTCTAGAAAACTTGCATTTTCTTAATTCAACATATAGAAGCATCTCTGGAATGAAGTCTCAAATAGGATTGATGGGTTTGGAATTGAAAACTTGTAAGGTATTCCCTGCCCCAAACAGCTCTAGTGCTACCCTAGCCCCAGGGCCAAATACCCTTTGACCATTTTTCATTAGCGTCCCGTCTCATTTCCCTTAGTAATGTTTCACTTTCCCTTAGTTGCTTTTGGAAAATAGATTTTAGGGCTTGGTGAAGTGAGTAGACTTTTGTAAATGTGCTTTATAACTGGGCCATGTAGAGCAGGTATTCTATCTTTACATTAGCTCCCCCGCTACTCTCAAAAGACCTTTTCTTATTTATCAGATTCTAGATATACAAGATGAAGATAGAAGGATCCTAAACTTACATGAGTTCTTTGTGAGAATATATACAGATGTAGAAATGTGTATGAGTGAGGTGGCAGTGTGAGCTGCCATTTAAAAAATATATACCTCTTAAGAAGCTAGCTAGCCCAGACACATCACTGTGATTTTTATTTTTTATTTTCTATTTTTTTGAGACAGGGTCTCACTCTGTCACCACAGCTAGAGTGCCATGGTGCAATCATGGCTTACTGCTCAGGAGATTCCCTCCCTCCTCAGCCTCCCAATAGCTGGGACTTTAGATATCTAGAATGACAGATGCCTCCACACCTGGCTAAATTTTTGTATTTTTGGTAGAGACAGGGTTTCACCATGTTGCGCAGGCTAGTCTTGAACTCCTGGGCTCAAGTGATCTGCTCACTTTGGCCTCCCAAAGTGCTGGGATTACAGGTGTGAGCCACCACACCTGGCAACTATCATTATTAGAAAATAACATTATCTT
This sequence comes from Mandrillus leucophaeus, assembly GCF_000951045.1. Classification (NCBI taxonomy): domain Eukaryota; kingdom Metazoa; phylum Chordata; class Mammalia; order Primates; family Cercopithecidae; genus Mandrillus; species Mandrillus leucophaeus. The sequence goes on along the minus strand of NW_012107986.1, from coordinate 881,979 downwards.
TCCACATAGAATCTCTCTTTGGTTCTGTTTCACGTGTATGGAGGTTTTTTTGTTTTTGTTTTTTTCTTCTTTAATTATAACATAAGAGAAAGTGTGTAAAAATAGAACATGAGGTTAACAAGATACAGCAAATAACCATCCAGAAAGTTTTTCTTAGCTCCAATGCACTTCAGGAATCATAAAATCTACAAGTTGTAGAACTGTCCAAACTCTCTGAAGAGTATCTAGTCCTAACTCTAGTTGAAACTATCTTCCATTTTTAAAATGGTACAGTCTATGCTTTAGCTATTACCTTTCTTTTTTTCCTTAGCTGGTAAGACTTGGACTCTATCTATCCAGAATTCCTTCTTATGTGAAAAATACTATTTTCTGAAATTATTTGTGACATAGTCCCAATGTCTGTCGAGAACATCAGTTCTACTGACCACACTCTCATGGTCTTCAGGGAACTATGGTCCTCGCTTACTCTCAGTCCACGGGATTGACAAGGGGAGTGATGTCCCCACCTCTAATCCCTCCCTGCCATATGACCTTGGCCTATACCATCTAGTGTGTCCTATTCCCCTGGCCACAATAATCCATTCTGGACTCACAAGAAAAAGTCAACTTGGATCTGAGCCTAGGTGCAAGTAGTCCCTGGAGTAGCTTGCATCCATACTGGGTGTACAAAGGGTGAACTTGTCCAAGGATGGAATCAATATTGAAGATGCTGAATTAAGAATGGAGAGAGAGAAATCAGGTCCTGGGTCACACTGTTGGAGCCCTAGATCAAGCTTCACCTGAATGAGATACCCTAAATTGTTCAGTTACATGAGCCAATAAATTAACCTTTTTGAACTTCTCTTCCTTTTTATTTATTTATTTATTTATTTATTTATTTATTTATTTATTTATTTGAGATGGGCATCTTGCTATGTGGTCCTGGCTGGTCTTGAGCTCCTGAGTTCGTGATTCCCTGCTTCTTGGCCTCCCAAAGTGCTGGGATTACAGGCACAAGCCACTGTGCCCGTCCAAATTCACCTTTTTCATTAAGTTAGTTTGGATTACGTTTTTAAATCTCTGGCAGAGGATTTTTAGTTGATGTAATATCTTCAAGCAAAATTAGACAAATTAAACTCATGGTGTTCCCATGGTTTGACAAATGATTTATCTAGTTAATTCCCACAGTCTGCTTTTCATGGTAGGAATAATGCTACTATTGCAGCCCTACCCAAGGACTGAACACCAATCCAGGCCAGAATTCCCTCCCCTTCCCCGAAGGACTCCTTCAGGTCTATGATTAAGCTCAGCCCACTGGTGAAGTTAAAGAAAGAAGGGAACAGATGGTAATCTGAGGGAATTAAGCCAATTTACTTTAGGGGTCAGTTGCAGTTCACATTCAGCAGTGAATGAAGTTGTTTGAATCAGTTTCTGGTTCAGGCCTGTAATCATCTGGATGGATCCAAAATTCTTCACATGGGACAAATATTTGGAGGGTTAAAATGTTATTCCAATTTGAGAGAACTATGAAACATGGAATCAGGTAGCACCTGTCTTACCAGGTCTTTAGTACTGAAAGAGGTATCATATGAGCAGGGTAGAGGGACATTGATAATATAGTTAACACTTTAAAAAGTGAGTCTAGACTGCATCCAAAATAAGCAGTGTCATAAAGCCTGCCCTTTGGATTTACTTTCAATATTTCTAATCCACATGAGAGCATACTTTGAAATATATCCTATAGTGGCCACTAAGTTACTAAAATGTAGATTAAAACATCTTTTGTCATTTTTGCCTCTTTTAGAGGAACAAGATTTTTATAGGTGAAACATTTATAGCCTGTATTTGAAAATTATTTCTAGTTAGAGTGATATTTTGTCAGTATCTTAAGGCCTTAAGACCTAGTGAGCAGTCTTGGGACAGAATTATTCGCTGGAAAATGTCATTAAAAACACAGACTCAGAATATCAAATAGAGCATTTTAAACTATTTCAGGTAATCTACTGAATATGCTCTCATATGAAGTATCATTTTTTCCATTGCTTCCATAATTTTTTTAAAATTTCAAGACACTTAACAAAATGCTCAGCTTGTTCCAGCATATATTTTGTGAGTGGGTGGCATGCAAACAAAAGATAGAATGACAGATGCCATCTATATATTTTACAAAAACACCTCTTGCTTATGCATGTGTAAGCAGAAGTTGGATTTGACAAGATGCAAAAAGATGTCTTACAGATGGTACATGTGAGAAGGACAGGTCTTCCCAAACTGATGGAGCCCTCAAAGCAGTTGTCATGAATATGTGGATGTCTGTCACACCTGTTCTTCTGCAAAGAAATACCCTCTTGTAAATATAAGCAGATTTTCAGATGGGCCCAAGGTTCGCTAAGCTTAGTTCACTTTCCCATTAGCTTAAGAGAGACTATGGCTACCAAAGTGGATTGCATGTCTTTTTGTCTTATGTGTTCCTTGGTTTTGTATTATTTACAGTTAAAGTTTGAGATTTAAATTCTTTTACTTGGCCCTCAAAAGAGTAACCATAATTAATCTTATAGCATTAAATTCATTGGCAATCTGCTTTGGAGGGAATAAACTCATGTTCTGCAAAAGGGCTTGGATATACAGAATTTCAATGCTTCAAATGATGTAATTGTCTATAATATTTAGCCTGCCATTTTTAGTTTGGTATTCGTATAATATGAGATTTCGAAGAAAAAGCTAAAGAGAGGCTAATTTGCTTGGTAGTGCTTCTGTTCTTTTGTTCTTTTAGAATCTAAAATTAACCAACATCTGCAGTGTCAACAAGGACTCCATATGGCATTCAAGTTTGTACTTTTCCTAAATAATGCATTTGAGGCAATGTAATCTAAGAGGAATTCTGAGGTAATAATGAGCAGAATGTGTTATATTGTATAGCACTTTATAGTTTCAAAGTGATTTAACAACTAGGACCTTATTTGATCCTCACAACAACACTAAGAGGCAAGGAAGTAGGGTATTTATTATCTCTGTTGAACAGATGAGAAGGCAGAGATCCAAAGTATTGAAGAGACATGACCATAGTCACAAACCTGGTAAATAGCAGGGTGAAAATAAAACCCAGGTTATCTGGTTCTTAATTCAATGCTCTTTCTACCATATTACTAGAACCAAGTTATTGAAACCCATGTTACAATAGCATGCTTTGAAAATAATAGATTCCACAAACAACTCTGCAGGTAAATAAAAAGAACTCAATCATGCATGTTCGATTTTCAAAAGTTTAATGGATTTCATTTGCTCAGTTAAGTTAGTAGATGATTTCTATAGGAGTTCATCTGTAGTTACACTTGTGATTTTCTATTTTACCTCCAAAAAAAGTTTTCACTCAAATCCTTTTTCTCCTTGTGAAGTTGTACCTCATAAATCTTTATTAGTCATATCTAAAAAATTCAAAAACTTTCCTGTAAGAGATGTTACAACTAAGTGTTTTCCTCACAGTAATGAATATAATTTATGTCCAGCTGAGTTTTGAAACTTTTTGTTTCCATTTAAACTTCTGTAAATTTCTGTATCACAGCAGCCAGAATTTCTGGGACCAAAAGAAAGTTGTTTGAAGCTAAAGAACGTTCTAGAAACATAAACGTAAATTTAGAAGGACTCATTTTTTAAAGCATAAATAACGCTACTGCCAATACATACCTGATAGAAATTTCTAGCTCAATGTAATAGCACCATTTCTACTTTTAAATGCAGTGAAATTCAGTTGCTTCCATTTCTTGAAAATTTGAGGCTTAAAAATTATGAGTGCTGGCATTCTGGAAGAGGTGCACTGTGAGTTTGTAACATCAAAAAGGTGCTGGCGTTCTCAAACATTGACAGGCAGATGTATTTCCAACAAGTGGAAACACAGGACTGCACTGGCAGAAGTAGCAGACAGCAAGAATTTTCATTATGATTTGGCTTGGTCTATGCTGGTTCTGCAGAGACTTCACAAAGTGCATCTTTAGAAAGCATCTTCTACCAAGTGGAAAGCTGGCAAGAGGCAGCAGTAGAGGCTGCTGACACCAAAGCAACCAGAGCTTACTTAAAACTTAGAAAAAAAATTGTTTCCATTAGTTGTTTGGATATGTCTCAAAGAACCACAAACAGAAAAGCAATATTTAACGTTGCTACTGTCCAAACATTCTTGCAACTCTAATATCCTACCTACTCAGTGTCTGAGATTCATGGAAATACACTCCACATGTTTGAAAAGGAGATCATCTAACCTAAGTAGAATGTTGTCTCTCCACACACGAGCATACCTGGATATGGGAGTGGTGAAAAAGAGAGAAAGAAAGAGACAAAGAGAACAATATGGAATGTACCAGGGAGTGAGAGGAATTGAGGGGAGGTGGAGAATTTAGGGAGGAAAGCCTCAAGAGAGGAGGTTTAAATCATTTGAGAAGGCAATAACTCTGGCGAGTCCTGGGAATCTGTGAGGAGGGAGCCAAGGGTGACAAAAGAGAGTGGCTGTGGCAGTAGCATTCAGAGGGACTCTGGTTGCACAGAGATGGCAGGTGCAGAGGCAGGGCATGAGGAAGTACCCGAGCCACCATGAGAACCTCCACTGTGGCTGTTTGCTCTTCACTTATTTTGTTAGGTCTAGTTTTGGCCCCCCTTCCCACTATGCCTCTGCCCCCGACTGCAAGAAAAAATTGTGTTCAGTAGGCTGAACTTTGTTTAACTTAGTTTTTATTGTCCACCAAGTGATTTGTGGAGATGGGGACTGGTAATAACTTAGCAATGACTTCAGAATCCAGAATCAGAATTGGAATGATAGAACTTTGTTCCCAGTCAATCCAGTCACAACCACAAACCTCTCTGTGCTACAGCAAAGTAATGTGGTCCCTTGACTATTCTGCTGCTGATGAATGGATTGGACAGAAAAGCAATGGAAGGGCCGATGCAGCTCTCACAACAGTCCAACTCTTTTCTGCCAGATTGGCTTTAAAAAAAAAAAAAAAAGTAGCTGATCATGGCAAATCAAGTTAGCCAATACCTGTATTGTCTGCCTGAATTATAAAGCATAACAGTACATCCTGTTCTCTCTCAGTCCTTTATTAAAAGAAAGAGGAAGAGGAAGGATTGGACTATGCCTATAATAGACAAAATAATTAGAAAACCTCCTACACTACCCACTGGAACTTGTCATTTGCACACTGACACAGTGATAATTACTCTCGAAGTTAGACACAATATCACCCCCTCTTCCCCTCCTTGCTTAGACACAGCTAAGCAGTGACTCTCAGAGGCAGTGGGAAGAGGACAAGGCCTTGCCAGCTAGTGCGGAGAAAGACCAAACATTTAACTACACAAAAATAGCTCATGAACCTGCCTTTCCCAAAACTCTCAGGCCAAATGCATCATTGCAACAAGAACAATCAAGTCCCTAAAAGTCATCCTAAAGATGTCTGTGGTGGGTGGCTGGACCCATGAGACTTTGCCTTCATCCCTTAGAATGGCCTTTTGGAGCCTGGAGACTCTCAGGAAACTGATTTCTCATGTGGGAACATATTGAGACCCAAGAAGAATTCAGCACAATGTAATTTATTTCTGAATCTTTCGTCCTATTGGATATGCCCCAGGGTGGAGTAATTCTTTCGATCACAGATAATTCAGCCCTCAATGGATCAACATGCTTAAGAGAAGTTTCCAAATATGTCTAAGACTCTAGGTGCAGAGACTTAAGTGCCTATTAACAAAGGCAGATTTAAAATAGAACAGAGATTGGAAATTAGAAAAAATGAAGAGGCACCATGATATAATAGAGCCAGCTATTGTTGGCTGTTAGTATCTGTCAGTAACTAGTAGCTGTCAGTAACTGGTTGTGTCACTGTACGTAGCTAGTTGTGTGCCTTTGGTCATTATGCCCATGTCTCAGTTGCCTCAACTCTAAAATAAACACTAAAATGAAAGGAATTTCATTTTAGAAAACACTTAAGAGGAAAACCATTGAAATACTGATTTAATTTCTCTCTCTGTATTTTCCCCTTTCCCTTTTTCATTCTGGCTGGCTCTGTGTCTCAGTCTCAGGAGAGACTTGTGGCTGGACTTCCAGGCTTTCATTCCGAATAAATCTGCTGAGAAGAATAGGGTTTGAGGAGGGCTGTGTTTTCCTAAACTAAAAAGATCTGTGAATCCAGAAGCATCAAGGATGTCACCCTGCTTCTTGGCGGTACGCCCTTGCTGTATGTGCCTCAGGGAGGCTGGGTCTTTGCCAAAGAGTCTTCTTCTTCTTCTTCTTCTTTTTTTTTTTCTAGAAAATATTTAATAGCAGAGGGGTAACCCCAATGATACCATGCAGACTGGGTCATGCTCATGTGAACTAATGATGGGAGGGGCCTCCGGATGACCTAGTGCTGCTTAGGATGCCTGGTTCCTACCAGGGCCCGCAGCAGGTGTGTGAAAGATGTTCCGGGAGTGACCCGGACAGCTGCACTTCATACACTGGAGTCATGACCCGGACAGTTCAATTTCCTGTCAGTCCAGCAGGGTAGGGCCTCCACGTTTAAACTGAATCACCATGTTCTAAAGATCCTAAGGAGCCATGTGGGGCAAGATCACCTTTATTTTGTTTAATTTGTGTCTCTTTATTATTTATTAAAACTAAGCCTAAGCAAAGCTTGCACACTCTAGGAAATCTGCTTCCTCAGGGTTGAATTCACCACGGGTTTACTTTGCCGGCCATCCTTGTCATATTTTTCCCACACCAGCCCTTTCTGGGTTCCATATTTTCCCATTGGAGATGTTTTATTGAGAAAAACTGGTGGCACCTTGAAGAATAGCACGTGCCTGCTCCCAAATCCCCGGACATTTTCTTCAAAGTTGGAAAGGAGTTTCTTTCAACCACAAGGACAGCTATCTGATGTCTGAAAAGCAACTCATGTCTGTGGTCCTCTTATTCTCTGGGGCCATGTGTGTTTTTGGAGTTGCTAATAAAACAGACAATACAAAGCAAAATACAAACTTAAAATAAAACATATCTTATACAGTTGTTTATGTTGTTGCTGTTATGGTTTGATTGGTGAAAAGTATTTTTGTAGGCTGGGAGTGGTGGCTCACACCTGTAATCCCAGTACTTTGGGAGGCCAAGGCAGGCAGGTCACCTGAGGTCAGGAGTTTGAGACCAGCCTGGCCAACATGGCAAAACCCCGTCTCTACGAAAAATACAAAAATTAGCCAGGTGTGATGGCGTGTGTCTGTAATCCCAGGCTGAGGCAAGAGAATGGCATGAACCCGGGAGGCAGAGGTTGCAGTGAGCCAAGACTGCACCACTGCATTCCAGCCCGGGTGACAGAATGAGACTCTGTCTCAAAAAAAAAAAAAAAAAAAGAAAAAGAAAAGTATTTTTGTAGTTTCAAGACTGTGTTGCAGTTGGAAAGGGAGAAAATACTTAGCAGAAGTGAAAATGCAGGTCCCAGGCTGCCAGGTTTTTTGACTCTGAAAGCACTTATTTGACATTATCTCTTGTATCTTTTTCTGGGTGGAAGACATAATTGCCATGTTCTTCTAAGAACATTTTCCTACTGTTCCTTGCTTCTCTCTTTAAATATTTTCAGGAGGAAAAGTAATGTGTTTTTTGTTGGTTTTGTTATTATTCTTTTCTTTCTTTTTTTTTTTGTAATTTAGAGAGCCTATGTTGTTGATTCAGTCAAAATAAGCTTTGGATCAATTTGTATTTCTTGCCAAATAGGCTTTCTCAGAACTTGGAAAACAAAGTAAAATGGTACCCCAAATCTTCTCTTTCCTCTTATCCTCGAAATTCTCCCATATAGCCAAGGAGTTGCCATTCTTGGGGGTGGAAGGAAGCCTCTCTCTAATTTAAGGCCTCTAAATCTAGATTTTTTTATGTTGTTCAAGGAACTAAGTAATCTAAAATTTCTACAAAAAAAAAAAATAATAATGCAAATAGTCTTCTCCCAATAGAAACTACTAAAATAGTCACATGGCCTACCTCTTAAAGTAGAGTGTATTCCTTCTTTCTTAATTAAATGAGAAATAAAAGGAAGTCATGCACAAGCTTTCAGAGCAATGAGTATAATATTAAAAAATGTAGTTCTGGTCAGAAAAAAAATGTTGAAAATGGAAACTGTGAGATCGTACTCAAGTAGATCCTTATACTCCAACCAAATGCTGGAAGAATCAAGAAAACCTCTAAAGCAAGGTAGAAGAATGTGAACAATGGAGAAAAGCAGAGGAGTACAGAAAATCACTAACAAGTGCATAAATTCATAAAGCAGAGTCTGAGGTGCTTCTTAAATTACTCTCAAAGTTTTCAAATAAAACATGAGATTAAAAAAACTCATTGCCGGGAAAGATAACATCAATTTATTTTATTTTATTTTATTTTATTTTATTTTGTTTTGTTTTGTTTTTATTTTATTTTATTTTATTTTATTTTATTTTTGAGACAGAGTCTCACTCTGTCACCCAGGCTGGAGCACACTGGCACCATCTCAGCTCACTGCAACCTCCGCCTCCAGGTTTCAAGCAATTCTTGTGCCTCAGCCTCCCAAGTAGCTGGGATTACAGGCATGCGCCACCACACCCAGCTAATTTTTGTATTTTTAGTAGAGACAGTTTCACCATGCAGGCCAGGCTGGTCTCAAACTCCTGACCTCAAGTGATCTGCCCACTTCAGCCTTCCAAGTGCTGGGATTACAGGTGTGAACCACCACATCTAGCCAGAAACAGTAGTTTTGTCTGCCACGTAAGAGGCCAGAAGTTCTCCAAGTGCTCTGCTGTGAACATGACTGTCTCCCTCCCCGATAAGTAACTACTATACTGACATCTACAGAAATCACTTCCTTCTATTTTTGTGTGTGTTCTATTTTTGTGTGTGTGTGTGCGTGGTTTATCACCCAATTGGCATCCCTAAACACTATAGTTTAGTTTTGTCCATTTTTGAAAACTTTGATATGTCTTTAACATCTCTTAAACCTACAGTTTTCCTCTTCAAACTTTTCTTTTCCATGCAATTTATCTGTTGAAGTACCCAGAGCATTTTCCCTAGAGTTTCCCGCAGTCTGGATGGCACTGGTTGCTTACTCCTGATGCAGTTCAACACATTCTTTTGTCTTTTACATATTTCCTGCAACCTGCCAGCTGGATTTGAAGGCTTAACCAGACTCAGATTCCTTTGGCAAGACAGTGATGGGTGGTACATCTAAGGGCACACAACATCTGGTTGTCTCTCTTCATGACATTAGCAGACATCGATGCTCAATGTCTGGATCTATTAATTTATTGTGGGCTATTGAATATTCCAATTCTGTTATTTCTTTTTCACTTACTAGTTGGAATAGTTCTATAAAAAGATACTTCCCTTAATCTATTATTTGTTTAATCAGTGGCACAATTCAGATGGGAAAGGCAAAGTAAAAGCTTGATTTTATTTACCAGTTTTCAAGACAATGAATTTTTCCTATCATCCTACAAAGGTGACCTTTCATTTTTGTTTTCCTGATCTCATGTGTGTATGTATTCACACATGCATTCAACATATTTTATGGGTTTTAAGCCATTGCGATCATTATCTTTATTGCAGCTCAATTTGACCTATCTTTGGATAGTGACAGCCTCTCCCATTGGCACTGGAATCCTTTTGATTTGACAGTAGTAGCCTTTGATAGCTGCCTTGCTATCTGACATGACCAGATATTCTAGGCTCATCTTGTACATCTCACACCCCAGACCTGGAATCTGTCATTTCTCCAACAAACCCTGATTTCTTTTGATGGGACATAGTATTTCAAAACCAAAATCCAGGCACTAAACATGTTCATCATTACCGTGTTATAGTTTGTAAACCTTTTCAGTGGTCACATCTAGAAAATTTCTCTCTCTCTCTCTCTCTCTCTCTCTCTCTATATATATATATATTTTTTTTTTTTTGAGATGGAGTCTTGCTCTTTCAACAGGCTGGAGTGCAGTGGCGTGATCTCGTCTCATTGCAAGCTCCGCCTCCCGGGTTTACGCCATTCTCCTGCCTCAGCCTCCCGAGTAGCTGGGACTACAGGCGCTTGCCACCACACCCGGCTAATTTTTTGTATTTTTAGTAGAGACGGGGTTTCACCATATTAGCCAGAATGATCACGATCTCCTGACCTCGTGATCTGCCTGCCTTGGCCTTTCAAAGTGCTGGGATTACAGGCGTGAGCTACCGTGCCCGGCCCAAAAATATCTATATATTTTTAAAATATAAAATACCTTTTGAATTTATTTTGATATTCCAATTCAAATTTAGTCCCATTTGTGTTTATAAATGCAACAGGCTGAAAACAACAATGCTGCAGTACCTCAACCAATATGATTACTAAGAGTTATGCCCAGGTGTGGTGGCTCATGCCTATAATCCCAGAACTATAGGAAGGCAAGTTGAGAGGACTGCTTGAACCCAGGAGTTTGAGACCAGCCTGGGCAACATAATGAGACCCTGTCTCTATTTTAATAAAATTATAATAAAATTTTTTTAGTTATTAAGATACACATTTTTTCACTTGCTCTTTGTATTTGCCTCTATTTTCTAAAAGTAACTTTTACTGTATCTACATTGTCAGAGTATGTAGCCATTACACACGATACTTGATCTCTTTTATCGCTCACTTAATCTTTTTTTTGTTTTAAGAAATGGGGTTTCGCCATGCTGCCTAGGCTGGTCTCAAATCCCTGGGCTCATGGGATCTGCCTGCTTCGGGCTCCAAAGTGCTGGGATTACAGGCGTGAGCCACCGTACCTGGCCTTAATCTTAATTCTACAAGTAGTTATATATTTAATGCTCACCAGGAATCTTTATATTGATATGTCTCTGGTCATTCTGAAGTTTGTTTTCCAGTAGATACACAAGAATGGTTCACAGGAACAATATTTCCTGAATCCTTGCACATTGATAGCAGTTTGTATTATTTGTAACGGAAAGTCAGTTTTTCCACATATAAAATCCTTAGATCATATTTTCTTATGAATCTTAAATATGTTACTCCATTTTTTTAGACATAAGTGTTCTTGTTGAAACATCTGATGCTAACTTAATTTTCTTTCCCTTACAAGTCACTGTCTTTTAGAACTATATACCAAACGACTTTTTCCTTTTTTTAAATATTCAGTAATTTTATTAGAATATATCTTGGTTCATCACTCTAAGTCAATTCTCACGTACATGGTGTGCTCTTTCTACACATAGTTTTAGATAGATAGATAGATGATAGATACATATCTTTTTAATTTCAAGAAAGTTTCTTGAATATTCCTTTTAAAAATATTTGTTCTGTTCTCATGCTTTGAGTTTCTTCTTCAGGGACTCCTATTATTGTATGTTGTGTCTTCTTTGCCTACCATGATACTTGTCACTTTCTCTTGGAACTTTTTACTTCTTTCTTCATTTCATATGGATTTTAAAGGTTTTCCTCCTTTTTACCTGATATATATATTTTAAAGTATTATTTGTTGTATTTATTTGCTCTTTTGTTCCTTCTTATTTAGTAGTATTTTTGAAATAAATTTTTCTTTTACTTCTAAGTCTTTCCTGAGTTCTGACTCCTCATTTCTGAACTTTTCTAATTTTGATTTGTGTTATCCTTTCATGTGTTATATAACTTTCCTAGTGTCTTTCATTTCATTTTGAAATGGTAGGTTACAGTTTTGATCTTATTTAATACTTTAGGACTTGCCTTATTAAGTTCCTTATTCTCTTTTTTTGTATGGGATTTAACCTGGATCCTTTTCTGTTGTTCATTTCTATGTAAAATTAGTTTTCCTAAATTTTTATCAGGGGCATGTTTAGTTAAAAGACATGGATCAGGATGGGTGCAGTGTCTTACCTGTAATCCCAGCACTTTGGGAGTCCAAGGCAGGAAAATCAAATCACTTGAATCCAGAAGTTTGAGACCAACCTGGGCAACATAGTGAGATCCCATCTCTTAAAAAAAAAGTCATGGCTCAGAAGTTAGAAAAGCTAACTTCACAGAGGTCCCTGTTTTGTAACCTTTGTGAGGTGTACAAAAACACAGTGGCCAGCTTTCTGAGATGTCTGGCTGTGTTCTTCTCCCCTTTCTTTATTAGAAATGTATCTTCCTTTGTCTCTATTATCCTAATCCAATTTTTGGTTCTATTCCAAAAGTAGAACCACAATTTTGGTTCTACTCTCAAAAGTTACTCCTCAATGTGGGGCCCTGCCCTGGAAAGATGCTCTGGCTTTTCAGTCTCAAGAGTTCATAAGGGTTACATTACTTCAACCCCCTTCGGTTCTTCTCACTGTGGATTCTGTGCACTCATCCACTATTGAAAAGGGTGAAATTCCTCCAGATTCAGCTGCTGTTATTACACTGGCCCACTGTGCCTTCCAATTAATACCTTTCATATTCATAGCTTTCCTGCTCCCAGATCTTTTAGATACACTATTCCTTCCCTCTGCTTCTTCCTGCACGGGTGTTAACAGCATGCAGGTCTTGTGGCCATCCCCTATTGCTAGTGTTTTGAAGTTTATGGAGATACTCTGTCACCTAGCTTTATCATATATATTTCCAAGAGTTTTGGGCTTTGCTATTTAGTTACTCTTTTTGTAAAGGGATCTGGGGAAATTTACCTTGATGTTTCCTCCTCTGCCATCTTCCAAGAATCCTCTCCTGATTTAAAAATTTGATAGGTATTACCAAACTTCTTAGAGGATGATATGCTTCTTGTGGACATTTGCTTTAAATTAATAAAGGTTTCCTGTTCCTAAACAGCAAAAGGAAAACTATGAACATTCCAGGAAGAAGCCATATGTCCTATGCCTTCTCATTCTGAACCCAAAGTCTGCGAATAGTATCAAAGAACTTTGCAAAAAGGGGTTGGTAGGATTGTAAATTCTGTGGAATCTTTACAGAATCCTTTTGGGCTGCTCTGAGATGATTAATGCAGCTAGAGGACAGGGAAACATGCTGACTTCCAGAGTCCCAGTCAGAGGAAAATGTAATAAATCCTTCCATGAGCCATCATATCTATGAAACAGAAATTGCAAATCTCCGCAGGGTCAAGTTTGTATCTAAATACATTGAAGGAGTTTATTTGGGAATCTCTCAAACCACAGGTCACATGTCAGTGTTTCTTCAGCTTTCTTCAAAAATTAAGTCAGCTGAGAAGGACAGTTGGTTTTTATTATATTCTATTCCAACAGGCTTTTCATTAACAACAAGCAGCTTCTGACAGGGACTTTTAGTTATGTTCTCAAAAAAGCTAGCTTTTTTGAACCTCACATGTAGTTTATGCCTATACTGTAAAAATGATTCCAAGGCCTCTAAAATTAGGAACTGACAGTATTGTCTAGTCAACTAGTGCAGATATTTAAGTTACAAAAAGAAAATATTCTGTATGTGACTTATCTTTCCAGACTGATATGTGGATGGGTTCTTAGTTGTTGACAAATTATATATTTTAGAATATTAGATTTAACAATCTTCTTCCTTATGCTTGGGTCAACATTATTCCTGTGAATTTCATGTTTAGTTCAAATTCACTGAAATATAATTCCACCTACTTACTTAGTGGCCTGATTACCTAGAGGTGAGGATCCCATCTACATCTTGGTGCAGCACTGTGGCATTGAACCTGCCACTGGAAAATTCAGGCAGAAAACTCAATAGAGGCTTTCTTTGGGGAGTTCTAGGCCAATGATGGTTCTGTAGACTAGGCTAAAAGTACTTAGAGTGGACCAGTTTAATAAAAGGTTTAAGACCCCTGGAGTCCCATTACTATCAAGTTTCATGTGCTTTTTTTAAGCTTCTCCAGTGAATGGGTACAACAGCGAATGAAACCTTTTTGAGGACACGCCAGTGAAACATTAAAAAGCATTAATTTCTAGGACACATTTATTTAAATGTATATTGCTCCTATATTTGCACGAATTCTACAGAACACTAGCTCACAGACCATCTATATGGTACCAAAGGACGATTACCTCCTAAAAAGGGAAAACCCTAACACTCCATCCCATTCTTCACCAGGCCACCACATGATTGCCATCCATTCATCCAAAACATTCACAGGGCTTACTGAACTTCCACCAGATATCTGCATTAAAAAGTACAACCTACAAGACAGTGGGATATTTTTCACGTAGTCATCAGAATAAAGACCAATCGAGTATTTAATATATATTTCTTGCACCCAAGGCACCATCCTAAATCATATCCAATGTTGTAGAGTCTAGTTTTAAAGCAGTTAATTGTTACCTAAATACACTTTTACAATTGGCATTCATAAAATATGAAATGTCAAGAGGTTTTTGTTTGTTTGTTTGTTTTGTTTTTTGAGACAGAGTCTCTCTCTGTCACCCAGGCTGGAGTGCAGTGGCACAATCTCAGTTCACTGCAACCTCCGTTTCCCGGGTTCAAGTGATTCTCCTGCCTCAGCCTCCCGAGTAGTTGGGATTACAGGGGCCCACCACCATGCCAGGCTAATTTTTGTATTTTTAGTAGAGACAGGGTTTCACCATGTTGGCTAGGCTGGTCTCAAACTCCTGACCTCAAGTAATCCGTCCGCCTCAGCCTCCCAAAGTGCTGGGATTACAGGCATGAGCCACCACGCCCAGCTAAACACTATATTTTTAAGTTCCATGCATAGAAGATACTGTTGATTACTAAAAATTTATTTGGCTTAAGAGACCTATTCACTCCTCATTGCATTAGCTATGCATTAGCTGGAGAATAAGCAGTCTTTTCTTTTTGTTATGCTTTTAACATACACCATGCCAAAAAAAAAAAAAGATTAGAAAGAACCCCTACAGGCCAGAAGAGAAAATGGAGTTTAGGGAGGGAGTAGAAATAGGTTAAACAGAAAATAAGGGGTATATAGGGAATAAGGAGGTTTTTTTGTTTGGTGTCTTGCAGGAAGAAAGGAGGGATATATTATGTTTTGTTCTGTTTTGCTTGCTTGTTTTAAGTACATAAATGAGTGCTTAAGTGTACACAGAAAACCAAAATCAGGGAAGAGAATGCAACAGCAGACAAGGAGTTTTAAAGGAATGTGCTAAACAGGTATCCGTTACATTAGGGTTATTTTGTTTGTTTGTTTGTTTGTTTTTGCAGTAAAAAAGTTCATATAGCAAAAACGTGTCTGGATCAGAAACATGAATTAATGATAAATGACTGTATGACATACTGACCTATGTATTATTAAGGAATCATGGAGACATCAACCTAAATATATACAGAATCACACCGTCTACATTTGTGTGTTTATTGCCTACTCTTTTGTCAACCACACACATCAATAAAAACATGAAGGGCTAGAAAATTTTCAGGATGACCTCAGAAATGACTTAAGGACTGATGGCTTACTGCAGGGGATAAAGCATTTTGGAAGGAAGACCGAATAGGAACTTGATTACATTTCATGAAAATATGAAGTTTATATACTGTGTAATCAGGAATGGTTCACCAGATTCTGCAGCACTGAAACTGAAGGGGAGAAGGAGCGCTTGCGTGTTGAAAGAAGTAATTTTAGAACATACAGAAGGAAATTCTACTCTACTCTTTGAGTTATACATTCATCATGCCAAGCAGTACTAGAGACATGAAGAGAATACATGCTGAAGGGATTCAGATAACCGCATGGATAAAGTACTCACAATGAGTTGTTAAAGGGAGACAGAGCTGTTTAGGATATGTCTATACTTTTGTAAAGATGATGTACTGAAGATGATTTTTGTTCTTCCACAAAGACATTTCTTAGCTTGTCTAACACAGTAGTCTTCTTAATGAACTGAGTGTCACAGTACCCAGGACGATGCCTGGCAGGAAGTAGGCTACAGGTCTTTGCTTGATTTGTTGAATCCCTTTTGGACTTCAGAGAGATGTCACCTTCAGAAGACTGATGTTGTTGACCTAATATGCTAATATTTAATTTGGATGAGGAAGTTATTTGAGCAATGCATATAATTGTCATTAATAAATAAACAAATGGGATGAATTACTATTAGCAATGGGATATTAATGCATAGGATGCCAGACTGGGTTCAGACTCCTGAGTTTCTCTGTGGCTTCTGCTACTGCCCAGGGAATGGTTCATTCCCTTTGAAGTAAATGGATACAGATAAGCAAAGCTAGACCAAGACAGACAGCTGTCTGTGTAGGCCAATTTAGTATTGCTTCAAGCTCATATTCTTTAAATATGTGCTTATTATTTATTTAAAGACAGCCTGATAAGCACAGAGAAAAGAGGATAGGATAGGCCTCTTCTCCACTGGCTTAAACAATTCAGTTCTGACTAAAACTTGTACCCTCTGCTCAGCAGAATGTGACAATAGCAGTAACCAACACCCCCAGCCCTCTGTGAAGGCAGGTAGGTGAAGGGAATGTCTGTTGTTACTTGAGCAGGCCCTTGGAAGTTTCAGCGTTCCATTGCCACCCCAAACA
Source organism: Mandrillus leucophaeus (assembly GCF_000951045.1). Lineage (NCBI taxonomy): Eukaryota > Metazoa > Chordata > Mammalia > Primates > Cercopithecidae > Mandrillus > Mandrillus leucophaeus. The sequence goes on along the minus strand of NW_012107986.1, from coordinate 865,579 downwards.
ACTTCCTGAGAGGCTCCTAGAAAGTATATTATCTGTTTTATTACATGTCAGTATACAGATCGATTCAGTATACTGTTTCCATTTTCAGTATATGTTTCATTTACAGAATGGTGTCTGGAGTTCCACCTTTAGTTCAGCTCTTCAGCTAAAACAAAAAGAAGAGTAAGAACGATTATCCAGTAAATTTGAGAATTTTACTTAAATTGTTTGCAGTGGCCACAGATGATCAGTATATTGGGACTCTGTGAGGGTAGAGATTTGTGTTATTTCTGTATTCACATCATCTAGGCCAGTGACAGAAAACGCTTAGTCAATGCTTATGGAAATAATGAATGGATGACTGATGGAAGACACAACACCAGGTCACTCCCTCATTCTCCTCTTCATTTGGTCCATGGAGACACCTCAATGACCACTATACTTTATTCTTACACTACACATGGTGAGAACTAATACAAGTGTATGAAAGAAGGAGGCCTTCTTGGGAGGGGCTACTCATTTAATGCTAGCCAACAACAGCGCACGAAGTTCAGTTTTCAAGCTCAGCCATTTAAACTATTTTATTCTGTCCAAACAGTTCAATATGCATTGGGTTAGACTGCACCACATGAAACAGTCTATTTTCAACTGTGATTGGCCCACAAAGAGGCAAATCATAGTAGAAACTGCATTGCTTTCAGAATGACTTGATAGAAGAAACATGGAGACCAGATTCTGGGGTTCTGAATTCAGCTCTCAACATTGAAAATCACTTTCATTGACTCATTCAATAAATATTTAGCTTATATCATACGCAAGACTGTGAAGAATACTAAGATGTGTGAAATATAGTTGCTGCCTTCTTCAGGCCCACAGTTTACTTGGGGAGATAAAATTCACCAACAAAACACTATAATCCAAGGCAGAGTACGATGGCACCAAAGTTGCCCTTTTTTTTTTTTTTTTAATTAACTGCATTTCGAGCAAGAGAAATTACTTCCTGCTGTAATAATCAGGAAGGCAATATAGAAGACAGGACAGTTGAGCTTGGGATTAAAGGATGATTAAGTTTCATTAAGCAGAGAGTTGGGGGAGGGTGGTTCAAGCCAGCGACAGGGCAGGAGCCAGGGTGCAGAGGCTGGAAGCACAGTGCTATTTCGGTTTGGCTGGACAGATGGTTTGCATGGGCGGACTGTGAGAGATAAGACAAGAAGCCTGTTTCTTCCATGCCATGTAGTAGGCACGTTTTCATTTGAGTTGGTACACTGAATAAATGAAATAAGAAAGATCAGTAGAAAGAATCCCAGAATGGAAATCAGGAGACCAGATGTCAGCTTTGTCACCAATTCTCTGGGCTTCTTCAGACAAGTCACTATGGGGCTGCATTGTTCTCGTTTGTCAAATGCAGGTAATTTGACTAATCTCTACATGGTCCAAAGAGGTACAAGGACAAATGAACCATGATAAGGAAAACTCTCTGAAAAGGAAAACTGGTGTGCCATTTCCCCTAACACGAGTTGTTACGGATTAAAGTTAAGTTAGACATTCTTGGTAACAACAAACATATGCACCTTCTTCCTAGAGCACTTGTTGCATGGTAATCCACTTCGTCAGCAACAGGTGCTTGTGATCACCTGAGTCAACCAAGAATACAACAAAGTCTCACAGATGGAGGCATGGACAGAGACAGTGTGGAAATAGCTGCTCAATGTCAAATGAAAGGCCCATCATGGTACCCGGGGGAGAAGCCAGGGGAGGAAGCCTCCTGGAAGTAGGAGACTGGATGGAAGAATTCCTTGAGCCCCAGGCATGTTATTAGACAGCAGAAACCTCCTGGTGTCCTTCCAGTCTACCCTTGCTCCAGCAGCTCATAATCCAGGCACAGGTTGCCGATGCAAGGCAGGAAGAAGTGCTGTTTTCTTTACCAGTAACCTATCTGGAACTCATCTACAGTGCCAGCCAGCCATCAGGGCAGCATGGGTGTGCCTCCATCACAGCTTCTTGGGTGAGTCTTGCCCTTTTTAGCCAATTTTCCTCAGCTCTTAGGTTCCGGGATGGATCCTACCAGAACAGCCCTGCATTTCCAAAACAGGATTTGTTTTGACAGATTCTCCCCTGTGGACTCCAGTCCGGTCAGATGCCTGCTAAGACATTTCCTATGCAGGTCCCAGGGACTGTGGCTTCTTTTGGTGTTTACATTCTGTGGATTTGAGAAGGCTACCAGGTAGACTGACCCATCTGTGTGGCACTGCCACCAAAGCCACAGGGAGGAGCAGCCATTTTCTGGGGAATTGTCCTTGACACTCCTGATCAGTCACTGCCATCTGTCTGATCAGTGACCAGATGAGCTTATTTTCCCTGGTGCAATGAGTTGTCCTAGAAAATCCAGGCCAAACCCCTAGGAGGCAGAGCCTCAGGGACTCCAGTTTCTGCACAGAGTAGCTCCCCAGGCATCTGCTTTCTAAGTTTGGAGTTTCCATCTTACCTAGAGCTCACAGGCAGTTTCAGGAAAAGAAATGAAGACTGGGTGGCCATGGAATTTGGAACTGGGCAGAGATGTGGGGCCTCGCTCCACACCGTATGCGTCTGCTTCTTCTGTTCTCTGGGCAAGGTGGTTGGGGCCAATCTCAGGTGTCTCTGATTGGGAGATCCCCATGCTCCTTCATTCAACCTGGGTCACATCGTGGAGAAGCAGGAGTCACAATGGGAGAAGTCCAACCACAGTGGGAAAGTACTAATATCGTGCAGAAGGGCAATGCTGCCACTTACCAGGTATCAGTACGATGAGAACAACCAATGTTGCTGCATACAGAGACTTAGAGCAAAGCAGCACTTGTCTGGACCCCTTGGGAAAGTTTCTCTTAAAATTCAAGTGAGCAAGAAACATCCAGTCCAGGAAAATTCTCCACCACATAAGTTTCCTGGTCTGGAATAGAATACCAAAAACTCTCCTTTATATCTGGAAGTAAAAAATACCTGTCATTTCCTTGTGTGCCTGTCACAACATAATTTCAGGAAGAGTGGTTGGTGCTCATGGCGTGCTTCTGCTACCACGAGGTGGATGAGTTTCAGAAGAGTATCGTTTATGGCATTTGAGAGTCTTTCAGTGTTCTATTATCGTAAAAGGAGATAAAGGTTAGGACAGAGTTATAACTCCAAGTCGACATGAGCCCGACGTTGAGCTATTAACAGGGCTGGCATTTCACAGCAGAGCTGCCATGAGCGTGATCAACATTAATTAATAATACCTTGGCATACAGCAGGGAATTGTTTGGCAGCTCAGAAAAGCCCTTGTCAAGACAGGCAAAGGTCTAAGCCTTAAGGCTGTAGATCTGCATGCTGAACCATCCAGGAGAACCAGGGTCGAATGAGGTCTCTGAGTGATAGGGATAACGATGCTCTTGTGACTCCTGAGGACACAGTGAGATTGGGCAGTTGGGAATGCGTGGATATGCTGCATAAGGATGTATCACCACGTGTTTGCAGTCTATAGACTTATATATGTGATTATTCATGGCTTGTTTTCATACAATGATATATAGTTACAGTAGATATTTGTGTATTGGGTGTTATTATTTTCTGCCAATATACACTAGGCAAAAGTTTTTCTATTCCTCAATCAAGGCACACTTGGAGAATTGACTGGATGTGTCAGGTTTTCATTTTCTGACACATTCTTTCTAGATATGTGTCCGCATAGCTTCACTGAAGTCCAATTCTAACAGCCACAGAATTGAAATTGGAATGGCTGGGCAAGATCTGTACCTGGGCTTCCTTTGTGTATGACTATTGGATTGGAAATGGTTTTCTCTTTCAGCAACCTTTTTCCTTCCAAATAACCCCAACCTATTCTGTTCACTCCTTCACTGTGTCCGCTCAATGTTTTTAGACTCCTTTCCCTTGGAACTGTCTAGCACATGGTGCTCCATGACTATTCTTTTCTGGTAAGCCAAAAGCTCGCCAGCACTAGGACCTACCTATGCCTCATAAGTTGGGATTTCCTAAGAGCAGAACTTTCCCTTTTGACCATGGGTACTCTTGGGGTAGAGGCTCCTGCCTCTCTCCTCCCCTCAGGTCCTTCGGAGAAGGGGCTGCGGTTGGCTGACTCAGTTCAGGTTGCCATTCAGTCACGTGGTTGCAAGGGACCTGCAGGCTAATAGACCTGTCTTCACAATAAAGAATTCTGTCATGGCCAGAGCAGGTTCACAGACCGTGGAATTTTCAAGTGACTCAGTGGGTCTGTTCCTTCTCCCCCCTCTCTCTCTCACATACTCTCTCTGTCCCTTCTCTCTGTCTCATGCTTATTTGCTGTAACTTAGCCTGAAATCCTTGACTATAAGAGACAATCTTCCACATCTGACTTGTACATTTTGCGTAAGCTAAAATAAAACAAAACCAAACAGTAAAATATATTGCAGATCCCTGGCATTGCCCTGGAGTCCCTGTAGCGGGTGGCATCATTGCCAGCTGGTGAATTGGGGAGGTGGGGAGTGGGGTGATGATCAGATGCCTGTTAGTTTTGGAGGCCCTTCTCTGATTCTCTGAGCTCCACTATATCATATAGCCCAAAATTATTTGGATCCACTTTGGGGCAACCTATTGGCCTAGAATGTCCCCCAAGGGCTTTTTTTTTTTTTTTTTTTTTTAAAGAAATGAATTGGCTGTATTTAGCAGAGTAGAGTTAGTGTTTTTAAAAGTCTGAAAAATGATATCCAGATGTTCAACACAAAGTTGGGGGGTGGGGGCTTTCCTCCAACTCCAAGCCTGCCACAGTGATCCTTACTTTGGTTCTTCCCATCTGGACAGCTGCCCTGAGCTCTCTGGGGGGCTACCTTGGGAAACTGCCCAGGAGCTCCAACTGGCCCCAAACCCAAAGAAGGAAGGCGGGCCATCTGGAATGCATCGTCCAGATCGGCTCCACGCTGCCCAGGCACCCTGACAGCTTTTTGGGACTGTGCAAAGCTTGGATTTAATCCATCAGGCTCTCTCTCCAGTCGGAGGCCTCCAGACTTCTCTTTGTCTCCTTCCAGAATTTGGATTCCATAGAGGCACAATTAGACCTGCTAGTCACTTCCAAGTTTGGCTTTCTCAGGAAAAGGACCAAGGTGTACTCTGAGAGACACTGTCCAGCAGCCGTTGGGCTGGGAACAAAGGAAGGGGAATGGTTTAGGCGGGAACCTTCTCACCACCTCCTTTTATTCCCACTGCAACATCTCAACCATCCACTTCAGTCTGACGATCGACGCTTATTTGGAGAGGAGAAAGAAAATTTGGCCAGGATACTATGGGGAGCCTTACAAAAAAAATGGCAACCTGGCTTTCCGTGTCATTTCCACATCATGGAAGGCCTGGTTGGGAGAAATAAAGGGATGAAAGTTATGGGAGAGAAAGGGGTTAGGAAGAAGTTTAGAACTGTCCTCAAACCAAATTGCAAAAAAGGATTGAGGGTGTCACATTTTAAAATTTAAAAAATTCCTGTAAGCTACTGATGGATTTATTGCAAATTTTTTTTTTAGGGCAATAAACACTTTGTTAGCATGTGAAAAGTACTGACTTGTTCCTTTACAAAATCTAAACCCTCTCCCTATCACTTTGTTTCTACTTCTGATTTGTTTCTTCATAGACAAGACAAACGATTATTTCCCCCAAACTTCTGACCAAGGAAGCACAGATTCCAAGGTAGTGGAATCTAAATGAAAGAGTATCTACCAGCTGGGCGTGGTGGCTCACGCCTGTAATCCCAGCACTTTGGGAGGCTGAGGCGGGCGGATCACTTGAAGTCAGAGTTTGAGATCAGCCTGGCCAACATGGTGAAACCCCATCACTACTAAAAATACAAAAATTACCTGGGTGTGGTGGTGGGTGCCTGTAATCCCAGCTACTCCGGAGGCTGAGGCAGGAGAATCACTTGGACCTGGGAGGCGGAGGTTGCAGTAAGCACTGCACTCCAGCCTGGGCAACAGAGGAAGACTCTGTCTCAAAAAAAAAAAAAAAAAAGGAAGAAAGAAAATCGACTGTGTCTCACATCAGGCTAGTTCTCTCAAATGGCTAGTGTGTGCTGACAATAAATTACAGAATTATCCAATACCATCATCTAAGAGTTGCCTTTGAAGTCTCTAGTATGTTTGGCAAACATACTAGAGTAAACTAGGTGTATGTTTCATGCCTCTACTCAAGTCACCCATCTGCCAGTTGCCAGTTGCATTAAGCTCTCCTTGTTTCTTCTTCCAGCCCCATTTCCAGCCACTGCTCACTCCACCTAGAACTAATAGAGTGCAACCTAGAACCAAGTTACAATGCTGCTAGCTACACGTAGGTCTCAGTAGAGGTGAGTGGAGCAGGCCACACTTCTATATATGTCCCTGCTCTTTCACTTTGCCCCCCAACCCCTGCCACCACCACAAAAGCTATACAAATGTATCAAGATTTGGAGCAAGAAGGAGGTCATATGGTCCTATAGTGGACACATTAAAATTGAGTGGCGAAAGTCCTATGGCTGTTCCACACAGGGAATTTTTCTGCTTTCCCCATCTATGTTCCAGCCTCCTGCATCACTCAAATTGCTCCCATCTCCTCCAAGATTCTCTGTTGTATTTTCTCCATTACCTCCAGTATCTACCAATTCTTTATACAGAACAATTGAGCCATCCCTTTGCCTCCTTCCAGATGACCACCTCCCATATCAAAAGAGACCTGCAAACTATTACTATAGACAGGTTAGTGTACTCCTTCCCCATGCTGGAAAAAAATCACTTGAAGCACTTGTCCTCTGTAGGACATCTTTGTGCCGGATCTCACTGGCAGATGAAGGCATGTGGCCAGGGTGAGGTGGGGCTGGGGAACTGATCCAGTGCAGAAGCTGGCCCTGGAAGTGCCAGTGACAGGTAGACAAGCATCTCAAGGTCAATCTCAGCTTTGATTTCATATCAGGTTGAGCCTGAGGTTTCTAATCTGGCAGGCAGAGCACAGCCCAGGGAATTCGAGAGGCAGTCGGAGCTCAGAAAGCCTCTGGGTGGGCAGATACCACATGGGCGGCTGACCTGTGGGCTGCAGGACTCAGCAACCAAATTTGGGTATAGACCAACACTCTAGTTCAGGAATGAGGACCAACAGAAGTAGAGTCTCCCATCATGGGATCATCATTCAGAGTGGAGCTCTAGCCTCAGCAGAGGATTTAGGTGCTAGGCAGAATAATGAGCTGAAATGTCCGGCATCAAGGTCAAAGCCTCAGGAGAGCATGGAGAATGTAGAAAGAGCTATATATAACTCAGGGCTAATATGCACACCCAGTAGTCACTGCAAAGGCCTCAGATCTCCAATTCATTTACCAGCAATAACCCTTGGACAGTAACATAGACACCAGGTGCTTAGGCACCTGGCTGTGGGGCATGACCCGATTCTAAGCCCCACTGGTTGGTGGGTGAGTGGGCTGGGCTAGGCTATTTCTGTACTGAGCCAGCAGGGCAGACTCTGTTGGACTGGGGAAGGCAAAGGAAGAAGAAACCATGCAGGGACTGGTAATCTTCAACCATGAAAGATAACATGTTTATTATTAGAATAGCAACTCCCTGGCATCCTGGCCAGGTACCAGCCTGATGTGGTGGAGAAAGCACCAGATTAGGAGTCCGGCAATCCCTGTTCTAGTCTGGCCTTAGCCAATAACCAGTTGTGGGTGCCTGAGCATGTATTTTCATTAACTGTTGGGCTTTTGGGCTTCAGTTTCCTCATTTGTGAAATCAGGAGGTTAGACTAAATCACTGGTTTTCAAAATGTGATCCTCAGACTGGCAGCACTAGTATCACCAGAGAGCACATGGGAAATGCAAATGATCAGGCCCTGCTTTAGACCAACTGAATCAGCAACTCTGCCGGTGGAACCCAGTAACCTGTGCTTTAACATGTCTCCGGGGGTGCTGATCTACAACAAGGTTGCAAACTCAATAGGCTAAATAATTTCTAAGTCATCATCTATTAGGAGAGATGAAATCAACCTCTCTGTTTCTCTATGTCTTCTCTCTCTCTTTTCACACACACACACACACACACACACACACACACACACGTGCCACATATAACTTGGCCAGGAAGACAACCCTTCTTCTAAAATCTTGCAGTTAAAAGCCCCACGAGCAGGTCTTGGCTGCTTGTACCAGAGACCCAACCCACAGCTTCTCTCTCCTCAGCCTGTCCCTAAAACCAGAGCCTGCCTCTGCAAGGGCTACATTAGCGTTCTAGTCAGCAGGAGGCAAATTGTACAATAAATTCTTGTCTTTTCTACCTCCTGCCCAATTAGCCAGAGGTAAGATAGGAAGATTTACTTTTTCCCACAAGCAAGGTCACAACCTGAAATCGTAATAGAAGCCAGTTTCCATCCTGGCTCTCCCGAGGCTGCGGCAGCGGATTGGCTGATACACAGATGGCTCTGCCTGGTAGCAGGGATTTAATAGGCAAAGCGATGCAGGGAGGAGAACCGAAAGGGAAGAATAGCTGTGCTAAGCCTGTTGCCTTCTGGTTAAAAAAATTTATAGATCTATTTATAACCTGCCTTGTTCCACAAAGGATTTGAGGCGGCTGCCTTCTTGTTGGGAATTCCTTGATACCAACACTTGGCATCTGATACCATGAACTTCCTGGCCCGCAGCAAGGGGCCAAGTCTTCCTCATTCAAGAAACCTCTGTGGAGGAGAGAATGGCTACTCCTCCCAATCTGTTCTAGAATATTCATCTTCCTGATCATCCCCTTCCTTCTGCCTGCCTCCCCTCAGAGAAGATGTAGTCACCATGATCCTGTCTGGTTTTTGTTTTTAAATGATATAACCTGACTCCTGGCTTTACATTTTTTCCATTCAGGCCAAATAAACAAGATCCGCAAGGAAAATGTTCAAAAGTCCAGTTTGAGGAGTGGTTGTCAAAGGTCTATACATAAAGGGAATTCTTCATCTTTCCTCAGTGATTTATTCCTGATGGGAAATATGCTAACGGATCAATCATCTATTGGATACATACTCTGAGTTGATTTGAGTGGGCAGGGAGCATGGAAATAAGTGAATACATATTAAATGCTTAGAAGAAAGCCCAGCCCAGAGTAAAAGCTCAATAAGTATTATCTTAAATGAATAACAAAACCAAACAACTAAAATAAACCCCAGTAATGAACATGGATTTGTACTGAAACCATCTAAATTCCCTTTGGGAAAAAGCAGGCTGGAGCTATGGATTCAGCTAGGTTTGTCTCTTTGTGATACTCATTGATCCCGGTGAGTCTGAATCCCAACTCTGGCCTCTTTTCCATCTTCACTTATGTTCTTAGCCTAGAGTCATATTTAACAATTAAGTTCTTCCTAGCTTTTTTCCTCTTTCAGAATAAATAATTCCATTTCCTTAATAAACCTCCCAAAGGAGGCTTATGATAAAGGTTTAGTACCTTTGTGATGTCCTTGGGCAACTGGGATAATAGTAAGCAGAGACAGGTCACCCATCATGTTTTGACACTGGCTGACCCTACCTACATGGGGTGGCCTTGCCCTGGACTGCAGACGGGCTGTGGTCTCTGACACGGCTTTGCATGGTCTGGCCCCTACTCTGCCCCAGCACTGCTGCACCAGCATTATTGATCTGCATGTAGATGCTCATCCCCACCCTTGCTGTTTACCCTTGACACTGCCTGCTCAGGCTCTTTTTGGAATCTGATAAACCATTTAAAAATTTTCACAGGGAAGAGTCAAGGGCAAAGAATATACAAGATACTTCTAAAGAAGAAAAAAGGACTTATCCTGACAGATATCAAGACTTATTACGAAGCTATAGAAGTGGCAACTGTGGGCCAGGTACGGCGGCTCACGCCTGTAATCCCAGCACTTTGGGAGGCCGAGACAGGTGGATCATGAGGTCAGGAAATCAAGACCATCCTGGCAAACACGGTGAAACCCTGCCTCTACTAAAAATACAAAAAATTAGCTGGGCGTGGTGGCGGGCGCCTGTGGTCCCAGCTACTCAAGGGGCTGAGGTATGAGAATTGCTTGCACACAGGAGGCAGAGGTTGCAGTGAGCCGAGATCATTTCACTGCACTCCAGCCTGGGCGACAGAGCGAGATTCCATCTCAAAAACAAAAAAGAAAAAAAAAAAAGAAATGAGAACTGTGTTATTGGTGCAGGGACATAATAACACACCAGTGGAATAGAAAAGAGAGCCTAGAAACAGACCCACATGTTTATAAACACGGGGCAGAGGAGGCAGTCAAGATGGGCAAGCGGGGCTGGGCGTGGTGGCTCACACCTGTAATCCCAGCACTTTGTGAGGCTGAGGTGGGGGTGGATCGCCTGAGCCCAGGAGTTCAAGACCAGCCTGGGCAACATGGTGAAACCTGGTCTCTACAAAAAATACAAAAATTAGATAGGTGTGGTGGTGGGCGCCAGTAGTTCCAGCTTCTTGGGAGGCTGAGGTGGGAGGATCACCTGAGCCTGGGGAGGTTGAGGCTGCAGCGAGCCATGTTCATGCCACTGCACTCCAGCCTGGGCAACAGGGTGAGATTCAAAAAAAAAAGAAAGAAATAAAAAGAAAGATGGGCAAGGGGGCTGATAGTCTATTCAATGAATGACACTGGAAACTTGGTTTCCATTAATATGAAAAAAAAATGAATCCCTGCTATATACAAAAAAATGAAACTTAAATGTAAAGGGTACAATTTTAAATGTCTTTTAAAAGAAACTACAGAAAAACATTATGAATTCAGCATAGGAAAGAATGTCTCTGGTAAGTCACAAAAGACACAAACCAGAAAGAAAATGGTTAATACATTTTCTCCATTAAAATTTAAAATGTATATTCATCACAACTCATTATTAAAAAGTGAAAAGACATGCCACAATCTGGGAAAAAATATTTGCAGTTTATCTAACTGGCAAAGGGTTAGCATCTAGAATACATGAAGGAAACCGATGAATCAATAAGAAGAAATGAAACACTGCAATAGGACAGTGGACAAAAGACACAAACTGGCATTCACAGAAAAGAAAACCAAATGGGCAATGAAGAAGGGGAAAGATGCTCAACCTATCAGTAATAAGCAAAATGAAAATCAAATCTACAATGAAATACCTTTTTCATACCTACAAGACAGGCAGACATTTAAAAAGTCCAGCAATAACAAATGCTGGAAAGCATGTGGAGCAACCAGAACTCTCAAATCCTATTGGTATGAAAATAAATTGGTATCATTACAGGAAAACAATTTGGCATTTCCTAGTAAGGAGAAAAATAGGCAAACCCTACAATACAGCAATTTTACTCCCAGGTTTGTACCCTAGAGACTCGGTATATATATGTGTATATTATATATATGTGTATCTAGGTCTTTACCAAAAGATACGTACAAGAATGTTTTGTGACATGTGTTCAAAATAACTAACCCAAATATCCATCTCCACCACTAAACAAACTTGTAAATTTGTGTATGTTCATCCAGTGCAATACCATATGGCAGTAAAAATGAACAATAACTGCACGCATCAATATGGGTGAATCTCACAAATATTGACAAAGGCCAAGAAAAAGAAAAACATACTGTGTTCCTTCACTTAAAGATCAAAACCTGACTGAACTAAAACATTATTTATGGACACAGTATATTGTTATATTATTATATGTTTAACTAATACATATACTATAACAATATGTTGCATAACATATATATGTTAGTGTCTTGGCAAGAAAGAGATAGCACATGCGAAATGGGTGACTAAAGAGAATGTGTTAGAGGGAACTACAAAAATATGAGTTGGGTTAGGGTATACATTCCTAATAAGGTCAGTATCACCCTCGAGGGGTGAAAAATTGCTTCTTGGTGAGCGAAATATAGTATTCTTGTCATATATAAAACACGAAGATATCGACAGTACATAAATAGATCAACAGTATATGTGTGGTATTAAAATTTCATGGCAGGGAGATGACTGGGGGAAAAAGTCTGAAAAGAGTATTTAGGGGAGTCATGATTTTAAAAAATGATTAAGAAACACTAGGGTTGGGAAACCAACAGGGAATGGTTCAGCACTCTAGGGCTGGCAGAGCAGTCAGGAAGCTTTACCATCACTAGACCTGAAGTAGCCGGGAAGGGCAGGGAAGGGGCTGCAGGGTAGAGAGGGCTACCTGCCAGAGCCAAGAGTGACCTTGGTAGATGAACGCAACCAATTCACGGTGGGTGCCCCAGCAGAAAGGGAGCAGGGGAGCAGATACCCTGGCCTCATTCTCATCCTCTGCCTTCCTGTCAGTGTTTCACTTTGGCCAAACCCACCAGAAAGCCAAGCATCAAGGGAGCTCCCTGGTGCAGTCCAGATGGGCCAGCCTCACGGGACACACGGCAGTACGGAGAAGCCTGGAGATGGATCTGGAGGGGCAAATGGAAATTACACAGCAGACGTATGCGGCAACATTGTAAAGGGTAAAGGAGTCATCAGCGGACATTTCAGCATTGCGGTCGCCTCTGAAGGGTTTCGATGGCAGTGGTAATATTCTATGCCTTAAATTGGGTGGTGGGGTCACAAGTGGTTATTTTATTATTCTTCAGCAAGACATACATTATTTACACTGATTTGCAGATATAATTCATTTCATAGAATATTTTTAGCAAGTTAATATGGTAGTAACTAGGTAGGCGAGGTAAAATGAAACGAGCATTCACTAGGCCTGGAGACAACAGGTGGATGGAATCTAGGCTTTACTGCTAAGTAGCTCAGATTAAGCAAATAAATAATCTCTGATGAACCCTGTCAGAGGCTGGGGAACCACTGTCCCTAGCCCCATCTGAAGTTAAGTACTGTTGTATCAGCAGCCTTTTGGGGGCCTAATCCTCAACTGAAAGTCAAGAGATAGTACTCTTCTCACATGGTTGCTATGATTAAATTATATACAGGATATGAAATCATGTGCTACACTAACTGGTGTCTACTAATATATTTTTGCCTCGTCTCTATCCTACCTACGTCCTGTTGTGTATTTCTTTGCAAGTTCCTGTGCTCTGGCCAATCCGATCTCCCTGACCCCCGACCCTGTCCCACTTGGTGCTGTATCCAGACAGAAGTCCATGCCCCGAGTCCTTCCCCAGCCTGGTCCTCTCATATGTCCATCAGCCTGGCTCAGGCCCCACACATGCTCTCATTGAATGCAGTTGGGGCCGGGCACAGTGGCTCATGCCGGTAATCCCAGCACTTTGGGAGGCCGAAGGTGGTTGGATCACCTGAGGTCAGGAGTTTGAGACTAGCCTGGCCAACATGGTGAAACCTGGTCTCTACTAAAAATACAACAATTAGCCGGGCATAGTGGTGCATGCCTATAATCCCAGCTACTGGGGAGGCTGAGGCAGAATTGCTTGAACCTGGGAGGCGGAGGTTGCAGTGAGCTGAGATTGCACCATTGCACTCCAGCCTGGGTGACGAGCGAAACTCTGTCTAAAAACAAAAACAAAAACAAAAAGCAATTGGGACTGTTGTTGGCCAGTTAATAGAAAAAAGTAGTTAGAACAGGATAATCACTAACACAATGAAACACACCAGCCTTCAACATCTTATTTTAACTTACAATGTACAGATACGTGCTTCTTTGCCACTGTTTTGATGAAAGACCCAGGTATTTTATTTGAGTGTGAGCTTGTCATCATCTTTCTTGCATCATTCCAGTTTCTGTAAGTTGGAGCAAGAACATAGTCAAGTGTTCTTGTCAAGTCTGTGACCCTGAAAAGTGCAAGAACTTGGAACAGACCTGGTACCAGAAGGACTCTGTATTCCTAAGCACAGTGCTAACTGGAGTAGTGTCCTATAAATTTAGTTGAATTGTACAGAGCTTCTTGGATGGAGGCCGGAAGAGGATTGGGACAAGAACAAAATAGGAGAAGCTGTAAGATGTGGTGAGTGCCAAAGGAAACTTGTCATAAATGATAACACTGCCTCTGGTGGTCAATCTCTAGATCAATTACTGGGCATAGTTTCACAGGTACCAAAGCTTTGCACCCTGGGAGATCCTTGTCCATGTGGGGGAAATAAGATTATATTTATTAAAAACAATATAATCTACAGCAGCCAGGTGCATACCTTGAAATTCCTCTCATATTCAGTTGCTGAATCTTCTTTTCAAGTGTGTGTATAGGGGCTGGGGTTTGGGACGCTGGGGAGAAGAGAAAGACAAAGATGGTGAGTGGGGCAGGTTTCACTTTCCCTCCTGAACTCAGCTTCCTTGGCATCTCCGTGCCATTCTTTGTCCACTCTTTGCTCCCGGGTCAGAATTCAGTTCTCAGCAATTTACAAAAGTCTTGACGTGGCCCTGGAATGCTGGCAAGCTCCAGTGGAATCAGAGTCCTGAGCACAGTTTCCTAGGGCTGTTGAGGCTTCTTGTGAAAGGCTTAGCAAATCCCAAGGAGACAGTCAGTATACACACGTGCATATACATATGTATGTGTGAACAGGTATGTATGATTCTTTCCCCCACCTAAGCCAGGTGAGTAAAAACTGTAAATTGCAGGGATTAAAGAAATGCCCTTCCAGGTTATGGCCCCAGGAATTTCAAGGTGTGCACATGGCTGCTGTAGATTATATTGTTTTTAATAAATATAATCTTATTTCCCCCGCATGGACAAGGATCTCCCAGGGTGCAAGGGAGGCCAGGAAAGTCCAGCTTGTCTGGCGGGGATCAGTCCTTCCCATAGTGCAGCCAGCTATGGGGGGCACGCGGGCTGCGTAGGGAAGGACAGCTAGATGGAGGCATGCTGGCTACAGTGGCTGGGGCAGAGGGTGGGCAGAGGTGGTGACATAGAAACCCAGGCCCCTTTAGCACTGTGTTTCTCACCTCCTGTCCACCCACAGATCCTGATTTAGGAGAGCTGGAGCACGGCTGTGAAACGGCTGCCTGGCAGGAAAAAGGAAGGGAATTCCTGATGTGCTCCTTATTAGCGCTCCCGGAGTGTTAGTCATTTATTTCTTGTTAGCATGACTTGGGTTCTTTAAAGATTTGGACGGGACATGAAGAAGTCCTTTTTGAGAACAAGGGCAATTAAAGCCTGGGTTAAAGGCTCGTAGGAGCTAGAACCTTCTAGGACAGGCTCCTAACATTAAAGATGTTCAAACTATAGCCCAGAGAGGTTCACTGACTTGCCCCAGGTCACACAGCTCATCGGATGGCATGCTTCATGATTTTTTTCTTTAAAGACTGAAACATTCAGAAAAGTTTCATTTTTACACTAAATGAAGAACAAATTTATAACTGGCTGCTTTGTTGACTACCATTGGAACTTTGTGCAGTGATTATTTAAAAATTATTATTTTTTTGTAGAGACAGGCTGGTCTCAAACTCCTAGGCTCAAGCAATCCTCCCGCCTTGGCTTCCCAGAGTGCTGGGATTACAGGCGTGAGTCACTGTGCCCGGCCTGTGTAAGTGATTTAACCTCCATTTCCTCCTCTGTAAGATGGAGTAAATAACACCTCCCAAGATCATTGTGAGGATGCATAAGTTAACATGTGTGAGGCATCTATCTGAAGAACTCCAAGGACCCAATAAATGTTAGGTCTCCTTTCCTTCCCTCAGTATTCATTTTCTCCTCCCTGCCCTTTAAAATCACAATAAACGAAAAATAAGTTCACAGCTGATTTCATAGGCAAGCTCACCTCAGTCCATATTGCAATGCATTGCAAATAGAGATGTCCTAGCCAGTCTGGGTAAGTCAGTGGCATAGTGAAAGGGATGGTGAACAGGATGCAGGGAACAAGGGATGGGACTGGATGGGGCGGGGATTGACTGAGGAGAAAAGGTCTCCAAAGAGAAGGTCGGAGGAGACCCTTCCCAGTTATTAAAAAGATGTACTACAGAAGGACAGGCCTCGAGAGAGAGAAAGGGACATGATAGTGACGGGACCAGAAGAGGAACTACTCAGATGGCGTGGGTGGGAGTCCGATTAGGCAAGGAGGCCTGGGACGACTGTAGAAGCCCACAGATCCCAGGAACAAAACAAGCAGCCATTCAACTCCAGTCCCCCAAGGCAGACAGGTGAGCATCAAAGTGTGTGGGCTGCCTGGGGATGAAGTCCAAAGAAAGACACCTCCTTCCTCTGCAGCCATGTGAGCGAAGGGAAGGGTACGCCCGGCCTTCTGCAGCTTTGGCAGAGGGGGCCTTGTCAGTTTCATATACCAGCTACCAAATGAGTGATTCTAAAAACTGTTTTATGTTCATTACACTTCTTATTACAGCTCCTGCGCCAAAGATGCTTGGCAATGGAAAGCAGAGTACTTGATTTGTGTAATAGATATTTTCACATGCAGCGTACAGAAAAAACAAAAACAAAAGTGTCATAAAATGTTTAATCCGGTCTTTTTGTCGCAGCAATGGAAAATACAAAGGTTTCATTATCAGGATGTTCCCCTATAGGATCTGCAGAACAAAACAGAACATGAGTGGAAGAGGGTGTTACTGCTGTGTAAAATTGGACTGAGGGAACACTGGAGCAGAAACGCAGACCTGAGTGCCCAGTGTGGGTGGCCCACTTTTCAAGTCCAATGAAAGTCTAGCCTTTTCTTGGAGACTTTTCTAGCAAAATCTTAGAGGCACATGATGACTCTAGTGGTGTTTCTCCAGGCCATATCAGCCCTGAGGGGAACCCAGTTTGTGTGGAACAATTCAATCACCTCTGGCCGCCTGGGTTCCCAGGCGCTCATTTTCTCTCACAGAAACCCCTCCTTACTGTTGGAGGTAAATCTCCTGTTGGGTTCCACCAGCCACATCCCAGCCACAACCTCAAGACCCAAGAAGCCAGGGTTGAAATGCAAGGCACCAAGGCTGCTGCAGCCATCATTTAAATCCTCCACACAGGCCAGGGGCTGCTAGGCACTGGCCCAAGGCAGGGGGTAGCATCCAGACAAGGCGGGGAATGGAATTTGCCAGATAACAGAGGCCAGTGATTTGAGGAAGGCAGAAGGGAGAAATTGAAATGCAAACCAGGTACTGTCCAAAGCAGCCGTGTACCCAAAAGGGCTCAGGAGAGAGAGGGAATCCATCTGGACGCAAAGCAGTACAGTCCGGTAGAATTCCCTGAGCCTGAGAGCACAGTCTCTTTTTAAGAGATGGAAGAGGAGGAAAGGGATCATGACTTGGCTGGATGATCACTGTCCACTCAGTGCTTACTGCTCTTATCACTTGCCCTGCAGAAGAGTTCTTGTTCTCTCCCTGCTGCTAATTACAACTCTTAATAGGTTTCCAAAGTGCAACTAATACACCCTCTGATGAAAAATGTGGGGTGAGTTCCTAGGACTTTGCCAAGAATCTAGAGCTATTAGTGAGTAGCATTGCTACATCTCTTATCAGAGGTATTCCTTTCACCTCACCACAATTCCTCATCCCTGGCCAATCCTCTTTGCTGACAAGGTTCCCAGATTGGAGCTGGAGTGAATGGAATGTCTTGCCTGGAATCGGGGGCACAATAAAAAAAATACAGCAGGCGAAGTGAGTGGACTGAGGTCAGTGAGCCAAAGATGGTCTAAATGGATGAAGTCAGGGAGATCATGCCCCAAACAGTGGTTTCAAGCTGGCAAGCAGGAGGCTGGTCATGGCAGAAATCTGGAACATCAGCTAGAGCTGCGGCCCAGCCCAGGCCTTCTGCAGCAGGAGTCAAGACAGGGCTGCACTGCTGACCCTCCACAGCTGGCCCAGCCCCGGGTCGTGGTGTGGGCTTTTCCAGACACCTCAGCTCTCCTATCTCGGCTGCTGAGGGCTTCTTCCCAGAGGTGAGGGCTTGCTCATGGTCCCTCTTAGTTCAGGGAATGAAAGCCCGGAGTTTGGAGGCCAACTGTCCATGCTTAAAGTCCTCTTCACCATTTCTCTCCAAAGGCCTACAAAGTGTCTCATGCAAAACAGATTCTTCAGACCTGACCCCCTGTTCCTCAGTTCCTGTGGTATTTTATGTCCCTTGCCCCATCCCAGACTTTTACTACCTTGCACATTTGGCCATTTTCTTAAACTATCAGCTATATTTTTGGTAATTGTAGCCTATGTATCTTATCACACCAATTACCTAGTGAGTGACTTGGGGTTTGAGTGCTTTAAATGTTTCCGATCCTTTGTTAAGTGCTGTATATAGACTATCCCATCTAATCTGCATAACAAATCTATGAGGTAGATGTCATAATTTATTATCCTCATTCTTTTGAGAGGAACTAGGGACTAGAAATGTCAGCAAACTTGCCTAAAGTTCTGGCTCGCTGTGTGAGTTTAGCAAGTTATAGCCACTGTGCGCCCCAGTCTCTTCATCTGTAAAATGGGGTGAATAATAGTGCCTACTTCATAAGATTGCTAGGAGAATTAGATGAACTAGTGCATAAAGTGCTCAGGACAGCGCCTGGCCCACTGGTGTTTGTACCTGGTTTGCATTTTCATTTCTCCCTTGGCTGCTGTCTTCCTCAAAACATTGGCATCCATTATCTGGCAAATTCCATTCCCCGCTTTGTCTGGATGCTACACCCTGCCTTGGGCCAGTGACTGGGGGCCCCTGGTCTGTGTGGGGGATTTGGATGATGGCTGCAGCAGCTTTGGTGCCTGGCATTTCAACCCTGGTTTCTTGGGTCTTGGGGTGGTGGCTGGGGTGTGGCAGATAAATAAATGAACATCTAAGAGGCAGAGCTGGATGTAATCTAGGGGGTTTGATTTCAGAGCACAAGTTCCTACCTACTATCTGTGACTTCTTTCCTTGTTGACTGTGTCTTGTTCTGTTTCTTCTGCAAGCTTTGGCAGGGACTTCATCATTTTACAGATGGGAAAACTGAGCTATCATAGACATGATCCAGCCGGGGCCACACACCTGTTTCTCTTCCTGAGAATTCCATGGTGCTACTTCCTATATTCATATGGACCAGTCACCATTCTGAGCACTTTATACATATTAACTAACAGAGCTTACATGCAGTTTTAGGCACAAAGTGCTGCTATTTATCCCATTTTGCAGATGAGGAAGCTGAAGCAGAGTGGCCTGATTCTGCGGTCATACTTGTCCTCTGCCTGAGCCCTCCCTCAGAACTGGGGCCAACTAATTCTGCATGCAAGACCTAGAGCAGGTGCTCTGGGTTGGTAATCTAGGGACTGAGTACCAAGGTACTTGTACTGAGGAATCTGTACCACCCTTTGTCCACCTTTTCTGCCTTGGTCTGTGGCCAAGGCCTCAAATTGACCCCAGATTTCAGTAAGTGTTTCAGCCTAACTTCCACGGGTACATCAGATCCTCCCAGTCTGGCTCACTGCCAGGCGACCAACTGTCATAAGTTTGTCATGAGAATGTCCCAGTTTTGAAGCTGAAAGTCCTGTGTTGCAGAAAACCTCTAAGTCCTGCAGCTATGTTCTGACCCAGCGATGTTTCGCTCCTTAGCGGTCATTCATCCTTGCAACTTCCTATAGATTTCCAGAGGATAACCTCTCTGCTCCAAATGATCCTCCAAATCATTTTAATTTAGCAGCAGCTGCAACACATTTTAAACCACAAGAGTATAAGCAACATTATTAGGGATACTTTCTTTCCTGATGAAAGAGATCTCTTGGGTTTACTTTCCTAAAATCACACCAGAGGAACATAACTAGCCAAGTCAGCAGTTTCCTCTCTGCCCTTCACACATGACCTACTGAGCTGTTATTTCATTTTCCCTCCCTCCCTTTGCATTTTAGTTTTCCCCAAGCACTTCTCCTAATGGTTTCCTTTCTGCCAAGGCAAGCAACATAATGCAGAATAAAGAGATCTGGGCTTGGCATCCGGGAGACAGCTTCAGTAGAGGAAAGAGCACGGGTGCTGTCAGCAGAAAGACCTGGGTGTGAATCTTGACTCTGACATGTCATTTTATGTCTTTGTACGAGTTACTTAACCTCACTGCACATCGCCTGTAAAAGGATAACATGAGACAGTCAGCAGCAGTGTACGTAAAATGACTTGCACAGAGTGGGATGTGATAGACATTAGATGATTGACAAAACAGGCCACAGTTCAAGATAGGAGTTCCTGACAGACTGGCAGGATCCTGATCCTGGATGGGGTAAATGCGTCCAGGGAGGTGCTACTGGGCGGCTGATACATGCCTGATGTGGTCTCCTGGCTGTATTCTACACTTCTTACCTCTAATGTCACTTCCCTAGGGAAGCCTTATTATAGACTCACACACTGTCCTCTTTCATAGTGCTTTTTGTAAGTTGAATTCAAATTCTATTTCAGTAATTATTTTATTTCTATCTTCCCACCTGACCACAAACTCCCTAAAGGCAGGGACCATGTCTATCTTGTTCACTGTTGTAACTTCAGCTGCCAAATCAGTGTCTGGCATACAGTAGGCATTCAATAAATGCTTGTTGAATAAAATGAATAAATCAAGTGGCCATTCAAAGGTAATGAAAGAAGACAGAATTCTGTAAGGAAGCGTAGGCAGTAGTATACCACTAGATGGCGCTAATGCCATGCATGTAAACTATCCCACCAGCTTTCTCAAACCAGAATGATGGGTGGCTAACACTCAGTTTCCAATTTGACTTGGAAGTGTAACATCTTGTACTGTGCTAGGCAATTTACCAGTTACTACAATTCTTAACAACAATCACAGAAAAAAGTAGCCCATTGTACAGATGATGAAATAAATTCCCAGTAATTTTAAGTAAATTTTCTAAAGAGACACAACTTGTAGGTGATAGAGTAAGGCTCTGAACCCAGATCTGTTGGCCCCCAAGCCTATGTTCTTTCCAGAATATCTCAGTGCTTCCACTTGAGTGGTCTAATGCAACCAATAAACACGCTTCCTGGTGTGATAGGGCCCCCCTCCCACCCCCACAGTTATTTTATTACATTCCCAATTAGAACTCTCCACACAGTCACTGATTTCTTAAAAGTCAACTTACAAGAAAGGGAGAATAAAAGGCAGAAGAGATTCAACGTCTCTTAAACCAGACTTTTACGTCTTGAGCTCCATTGATGAGCGAAGTGTACCATTCTGAGGAAGTAGTCTTTAACGTATCAATCAATCATCGATAGTTCTTCATTCAGCACCTCTGTTGCACACACAGGGCTGAGCAAACACAGATGGGCTTACAATCTGGTTGGGGACAGAAGACATGCACATATGGGACATACCAATATACGGCAGTACCTAAGTACCTTGTGGATGATATATACAAAATGAGCACTAGGAATCCAGAGGCCAGAAAGATTCCTGTGACTGGGGTGGTCAGGGCTGACCCTCACAGAAAACGCATTCAAGGAGACAGCACGTTAACTAGTCCCTTTCTACGCAAGGTGTAGATCAAGGACAAGCGGCGTTGATAGCACCCGAGAGCTTGTTAGCAATGCAGAATCTTGGGTCTCTTCCCTGACCTCCTGAACCAGAATCTGCATTTTAACAACATATCCAGGTGATCTGCGATGTTTAAAGACTGTGGAGGATCCAGCGTTTGTATTCATCTCTCTTTAAAATGAACGAACACTCTCATTTCACTGTTTAGTTTTAATTTTGCATTTTGATTTGCTTTTAGAAGAATGTACTAAATACTCTAAGCTTCTGCCATTCTTCACTCCAAGAATCTATGGAAAATCCTAACAGCTAAATCTTCTGTGGCCTGGTGATTTCTTAACTGGAAGGAAAGCTCTTTATCAGAAGCACCTTGTCATGTATTTATGCAACAGAAATTATTGTTCAAGAAATTAGGCTTTAAAAAGCCAAAGACACATTGTTTTTGAGTTACTAAAGGAAGTTTATGTTATGTTCACTACAATTCGGGTGCAGTCTAATTCTTTGCAGACTGCTAATCTATGTATGGTAGACTATGGAACCACAATACTAGATCATGCTTCTTCAGGTCATTCCCCACCTCCCCACACTGTCCCCTCATACATCATTTTGAATCAATGAAAGTTGTTGTCATGTGGAATTTGTAATAACTCTGATAGAGAAAATTAGACATTTCACACACCAGCACATGCAGAGGACTTGTTTTAACATCTCAGCAAGAAGTGACGGTGGCCCTGTGTCTAACTGTGGTTCCATGTCTCTTATCCACTCGTGGAAGCTGGGTGCGTCCCTTCAGAAAGGCAGTGTGGTAGGAAGAAAAGAGCACTAGAAAACTAAGCAAGAAAACATTCCTCTGGAGAACCCGGACTAACACAAAGCCCAGTCCCCATCAGCACACGATGTAACAAATATGCATATGGACCCTGAATCTAAAATGTTTAAAAATAACAATATATAAGTAAACTGCCTTGTAAAAATCACTCATTTTGAAAAAAAGAAAAAAGAAAACTAAGTGAGAAACCACAGGCTCAG
Source organism: Mandrillus leucophaeus (assembly GCF_000951045.1). Classification (NCBI taxonomy): domain Eukaryota; kingdom Metazoa; phylum Chordata; class Mammalia; order Primates; family Cercopithecidae; genus Mandrillus; species Mandrillus leucophaeus. The sequence continues at coordinate 843,288 of NW_012107986.1, read as the reverse complement.
GGCTGACACGTGTTAGCTGTACAGCGCCACTTCTCTGCGTCTCAGTTCTCATCTATGAATGAAGGAGGTAGAATGAGATGGTTGCTAATGTTGCTTCCTAGTCTAGCATCCCATGAGCCTAGTTAACTAGAAGTTAGAGCACGGGTAGTTATTCATTAAATCCAGAATACTTAGTCCCAAACAGAAGGGGCCATATGATCCTTACTTCCAGATATGAAAGTTGAGAAGGCTGGTTACCATAGCAACTTACCTTCATGAAGTCATTTATAAATTCAAGTTTGTAAAGTGACAATATTATGTACTGGCACCTGCAAAACTCCATAATGTTTCCTTTGCTTCCATTCTTGCCCCGGGCGATGCTGCCAAGAATTGTCATAATCTGGAGAAGCAATCAGAGTTCTCAAGCTGCCTTTCGGTCTGCTAGAACAGAAGGTGCTGACAGGGGTGGGAGTAAAGGAAGGCCTCCTTTCAGTTTACTAATTCTGCAGCCGCCCTTCACAAACTCCAGCAAATATTTTGCGATGTTGCAAGGTGTTACGAAAAGTGAAAAGCAAGCTGTGATTCAGCTGGTATGAAGACTTTGCAAACAAAAAAGAGTGATCTGTTTGCAGCAGACTATTACTTCTGCCAGAGCCCACAGACTGGAATACTAAAAGAGGAATTTCTGCAAGACATTGCCATCATACTTATTGGACTTTCAAAACAAAACCAATTTTAAATTGTTTGGCCTGGTGGGTTTCACCTTGTGAACCTCAGATTCCTGGAAGATGTAGAGTCACTGCAAGGGATCTGCAAATCAGTGTGCATGTTCCGTCTGTAGAGTGAATGAAAAATATGCTCATCCATATGGACTACTTTTCAAATATGCATAAATGTCATTGTGATGAATACAAGAAATTAATTTGCAATGTTAGTGAAGATACCTCAGCTTGTTATGAATTTTCGTAACTGGTATTCAAAGTAGAGCTAATATCATGCTTGAGTTTAAGAAAAGTCCTTTTCAGGTTGAAATGCAGTCTTCACACTTGTCAGATCACTCGTCTTGGTTCTTGGGGCAGAGAATATGGACACCTTACCATTAGGAGAGAAACTTTCCCCCAGGATTGGCTCTGCTTTCATGGCATATGTTGGATAGTATACCCACCATTTGCTTTCTAGAACCTTAACATTTGTTAGGAAGACATTTAAATGGCCAGCTGAGCCCTGTTCTTCCATGAGATATGTCATCCCTGAATATAAGATGTGAGCAGTGGACACAATTCTAGTCCAGACATTTATGTGAGAAACAGAACCTAATTTTGATTTCAAGTCTCGCTTTCTTTGCATTGTCAGAAACCATCTCAGTGAACTTGTGGATTTCAACTTCGCCTTCCCCTGGGGTTGTATCTAGTTTCTGGGAGGGGCTTCTGAGATGCAAGATGTGCAGAAAGGGGAGGGGAAGGAGAGAGAGTGAGGGATGTGGTCCTCAAGATCATCCTTCCACACTGGTATTTATTGAGACATTCTTCACTCTTGACTGTGTGACCTTTTCGGATTCAGGAGCACTCTCCATTTCTCTGATGTGCTCTTGGGCATGAACAGACATGCTTCTTTCTCACTAGGGCATGGAAAACTTTGCACATCTGCCTGTGTCTCTTCAGTGGGCACCCACTATGCACCCATTTCTTCCCCGAGGCTCCACTGAGGAGGCAAAGAATGTGTCTTTTCTGCTTCCAACTCTCACAGAAACATCTGCGATTGTGTCACCTTCCCAGGGTGAAGTAGCACACAGGACCCAGAAACATCTCTGCCCTCTGTACCTTCCCATGAGTTCACTTCCTCCCCCTAAGAATAAGAAACTCTTTTCTACTCTTGTTATCTTTTCTTCCAAATATTGTATCTATGCCACATTTGTTTGTTTTGTTTTTTCCTTCCCATAAAGGCAACTTCTGAATCCAAAAGCCAGGAACATACTTTTATTTCTCTGCCTCTTATTATCACATCTCATCTCTGAGATAAGGAGTACAAACAAGGCTAGCTGTCCAAATGAGGGGAAGGAAAAATGAGGGTAAGGAATTGGCTAAAATTATTCTGCTGATTAATATAGATTTCACGAATCTAGGGCCTGCAAGAAAGGAGGTCAGCCCCAAATGAAACCAAACACTGAGCAAAAAGTGATTTTCTAGAATAATTAAAATAGGACCCCCAGCATTGGTGCAGTTTTTCTACTGGCTCTTGGTATTTTCTGCAGTCGGGCATCCAGAGCTAAGTGCCTGGACTTCGGGCACAGTGCTAAATTAAAAAAGATAGGGTGAACAATTAAAGCTCCATCAGCCATATATAGAGGTGCTTCACAGCCTGTCAGACTTGGGTATTGGAAGAGGAGGAATGGGAAGGGAAGGAAGGGAAAGCAACCTAAGTTTCTAGCTCCACAGTCTCTGCCCCAGTCAGATCTGAAGTCCCTTCATTCACTCATTCATCCTTTCATTCAAAAACCATTGAATTTCTACAGTGGGCTATATATGGGAAGCAGGGAATTGTATTTTAGTCCTGGCAAATTCATCTGAGAGTCTTTTTGGAAAAAAAAAAAAAAAGACATGGTTTCTGGATTTAAGGCTCTCACAGTGTAGTTGGAGGAAGAGCCCATGCAAAGATAGGCAAAGTAGCAATTTCAAATTTATGATGGGGAAAATGCAGGTGGTAGGTGACTCTGAGGCAGGACACCTAGCCAGTCCTTGGAAACTCAGAGAAGGGTTCCTGGATAGATCAGAAAGGAGTGAGTGGAAACTTGTCAGAGGGAGTGCCAGGGCTCTGGGGACAGAGCAACCTTAAACAGGCTAGACTGCCTCTTACATAGAAAAGGACCCCAGGAGCGGCTGGTCTGGCTCTGAACCAGCCTCAAATTTCCAGCAGCAGTGATGGTTCTGCATTTCAAACTTGGCGATGACGAGCATACATTTTTCTGATTCAAAGGAGCTAGCTGCTGCATGCCTCGGCAAGAAGATTCCATTGCCCTGTTTCTTAACTTGTGCTGTGTGAATCAGGAGCCTGTGGGAGGAACACGGGGGTGGAGGGTCCTTCACAATGAAAAGCCTCAAACTCTCTTCCCCCTCGCATCTTGAAGAGAGAGTGGCAGCTGCCTTCGAAGAGCCTATATTTCAGGCAAAAATGAGTTTGTTGGCAAAACCATGTAGGAGGCACCAGAGTGCTAAATTAGAGCTTTGCAAGCAATGTATTTTTATCACTAAACTCTCGGCTAAAACTCGTTTGTTCCAAATGGGCTGCCTTAGAGAGTATGCTCACCTGACTATGGGGTGAGCATTTTGAAAATACAAGTTTGTTCCAAAAGATGCACAAAGAAACAAAATTAACATTTATTTTTTAAAAGAAGGATAGTGTGAAAAGGGAGACGGCTCTTTGGTTCACTAAATCATGAGATTAGACTATATTTCTCCTGCCACGAAGAGTGGAAAATTAACATCCTGTTTGAGGAACCTTAGCCACATAACCTAAAGGCCAACTCCATGTCATGGAGTCAAATCAGAGAACTAACTTTGAAGGAGGGCCTCAACATTGCAGATCCCACAGGAAATGATGACATACTATTATTCTTGAGTGAATGTAGTAAGAAAACATAATCCTTGAGTAAATAATCAGAACAGACTAAGTGCATTTGTTCAACTGTAAACAATCATCTAGATCAAATTACTTAATATTTTAATCCATGAATGTAGAATAATATGTGCTTTAGCTTATGCCAATAAGACAATCCTTAGAGATGTCTGAGTGACTTCTGGCCCTGAATTTAATCCACAAAGTGATTAAGGAATTAAGAAACAATAAAATAGCCTGGGAAAACAATGTATCACTACTGTGCAGCCACTAAGCTTCTGCATCAACCCGAGGATTTTCCACACATGCTGATCATTCCAGAACTAACTAAAACAGGGGTCAGGAAACTTTTTCTTAAAGGGCCAAACAGTAAATATTTTAGGCTTTGCAACTCTGCCATTGTACACAAAAGCAGCCATACACACTATGTGAATAAATGGCTATGGTTATGTTCCAATAAAACTTTATGTGCAAAAATATGCAACTGGCCTGTGGACCACAGTTTGCTGACCCTTGATCTTCAACAACTGTATAGGTGCAGAAAGATGGTCCTTTTGGAGAAATTATGAGTTCTTTAGAGCTCCATGGCAGATCAATTTTTGTCGGGCTATATGGTGAGGGTGCATTAGTTCACTGGCCTGCAAACTGCGCCCTTTTTTTTTGAGACGGAGTCTTGCTCTGTCACCCAGGCTGGAGTGCAGTGGCACAATCTCGGCTCACTGCAAGTTCGCCTCCAGGGTTCACGCCATTCTCCTGCCTCAGCCTCCCGAGTAGGAGTAGCTGTGACTACAGATGCCTGCCACCACGCCTGGCTAATTGTTTTGTATTTTTAGTAGAGATGGGGTTTCACCGTGTTAGTCAGGATGGTCTCGATCTCCTGACCTCACGATCCACCCACCTCGGCCTCCCAAAGTGCTGGGATTACACGTGTGAGCCACCGCGCCCAGCCCCTTTCTTTATAAACATTATATAAGGAAGCTTGTATACAGACTGACGGGTGCCGTCAGAGAGGCCAGATGACTCAGCAGGAGCAGACTTGCTGTGGGATTCAGGGAGAATTGTTAGTTAGAATAAACCACAGGAATAACCACAGTGAGCCAATCCCACAGTCTTTTCACACTTTCACCTTGACTGTGGCTTTGTGGGGTAACATGGGGATTCTGCACCTGATACCAATTTCAGAAGTTAAGGTTGTACACCAAAAAGTTCCAGTTTCCTTTCTAACTCAGCAAATGTTTCATTTGGGGCTGGGTAGGTCCATGTCCCTGCTGAATAAACATTGCTTTGTAAGCCCCGCACCCTGCCACTCTCCACAACCTATCCCCTGCCATAGTTGGCCACTCAGTTATGTGTAACTTGCACCCTGTCTTGAAAAGTGGAGCTAGGCCCTAGTTCTCTTTCAGTCATCTGAACTGAAAGCAAGTGGGAAAATGCAGGCAGAAAGGCAGTCAGAAGGGTTATGTGGCCTCAAGGCCTGGAATAGCCTCTAGGGAGGCCTTGTACAAGATGTGTTCAATGAAAAGGTACAAGCAATATTATGAAAGTGTTTCCAGTTCTATAATCCAGGCCAGTTGTTCCTATTCAGGAATCCTTACATTCCAGAAAGATCACTCTGTGGATGTACAAAAGCTTTTCTTTCTCTTTTCTTGAGTTGCCTTGAGTGGGCCTCTCTCAGTAACGAATAACTGACTCTCCAATATGCACTCCAGAATCATGTGACGCTCTACTGGGCACAAGTCTTGCCACATGTAACATTGGTTGGTTGCCACAGAAACATGCCATGAAACATTTTATTTCATGTTTTTTAGATTAGTCATCCAAGAACACAAGCTTCCATAGGCTTGGCTGACATCTAGTTAACTTCTATATTGGCTGTAGGTAACAAATCCAATAAAAATTTCCTTGTCAATGGCTTTAAAACAAACAAGCAAATAAATAAAGATTAGGTCTCATTATGTTGCCCAGGCTGGTCGCTGGGCTCAAGTGATCCTCCTACCTTGGCTTCCCAAAGTGCTGGAATTGCAGGTGTGAGTCACCAGGCCTGGCTATCAATGACTTTTCCTTTTTCTTTTTTTTCCTTGAGACAGGATCTTGCAGTGTCTCCCAGGCTGGAGTGTAATGGTGCAATCACGGCTTACTGCAGCCTTAACCTCCTGTGCTCAAGCACCTCTCACCTGAGCCTCCTGAGTAGCTGGGACCACAGGAGCATGCCATCATGCTGGGCTAATTTTTTAAATTTTTTGTATAAATGAGGTCTCCCTATGTTGCCCGGGCTGGCCTCAAACGCCTGGGCTCAAGCAATCCTCCTGCCTCAGCCTCCCAAAATGCTGGGATTATAGGCCCAAAACACTCCACCTGCCATCAATGACTTTTTGATCTGTCCTTCCCATGCCCATCTCCTCCACTATGGCCTAGTACTTGATCACTCCTATCTGGATTTCACTCATAGTCTCCTATACAATTCCTTTGACTTTACTCTCTCCCTATTCTTGTCCATCTGTTGTCAGAGTTATTAGATTAAACCTACTTTCATCAGATTATTTGTCAGATGAAAAGTCTGGCTGGGCGCAGTGGCTCATGTCTATAATCCCAGCACTTTGGAAGGCCGAGGTGGGCGGATCACGAGGTCAAGAGACTGAGACCATCCTGGCCAACATGGTGAAACTCCGTTTCTTCTAAAAATACAAAAACTGGCTGGTGGTGGGCGCCTGTAGTCCCAGCTACTCGGGAGGCTGAGGCAGGAGAATTGCTTGAACCCAGGAGGCGGAAGTTGCAGTGAGCTGAGATCATGCCACTGCGCTCCAGCCTGGCAACAGAGCAAGTTTCCATTAAAAAAAAATAACAACAAAAAAAGTCCATAGTACTTTCCTATTATTTCCTGGATCCAATCTGAGTTCTTCAATCCAGTATTTTAGGTGTTGTAATCTGGTCCCACCTAATCTATTTATTGTATTCATATCTCCCATGGTCCCTCAACATGAACTTCAACTTCAATCAGGTTCATCTCCCACATCCTCTGTTATATCTCGCTCTTTATTCCCACCTCCATGCCTTTGCTTGTCTTTGTCCCCACTACTTCTACTAATTAGAGTATCCTTTCTGTGTCAAAATCTAATTATAATGTTATCTATAGGCCACACATTAGGAAGGATGGGAAGAAAATGAAGGAAGGTTATATCTATCACCTTCCACCTGACAACCCACATTCCAAAGTAACAGTCAACGTCTGGCAACCATTAGAAATGTGACAAAAGTCTCAAAAGCATATGAAATTTACACTTCTGGAAAAGAGAATGAAACAGATTTTTTTTTTTGAACTGATATATGCCTACACCCTTTATTTTATTTATTTATTTATTTATTTGAGATGGACTCTCACTCTGTTGCCCAGGCTGGAGTGCAGTGGTGCCATCTCGGCTCACTGCAACCTCTGCCTCCTGGGTTCAAGCGATTCTCCTGCCTCAGCCTCCTGAGTAGCTGAGATTACAGGGGTGCACCACCATACCTGGCTAATTTATGTATTTTTAGTAGAGACAGGGTTTCACCATGTTGGTCACGCTGGTTTTGAACTCCTGACCTCAAGTGATCTGCCCACTTCAGCTTCCCAAAGTGCTGGGACTACAGGCATGAGCTACCGTGACTGGCCTATTTTTTTTTTTTAATTTTTTGAGACAGAGTCTCATTCTGTTGCTTAGGCCGGAGTGTAGTGGCATGATTTCAGCTCACTGCAACCTCTGTCTCCCGGGTTCAAGCAATTCTTCTGCCTCAGCTTCCCGAGTAGCTGGGACTACAGGTGTGCAACACCATGCCCCGTTAATTCTGTATTTTTCGCAGAGACGGGGTTTCGCCATGTTGGTCAGGCTGGTCTCAAACTCCCGATCTCAAGTGATCTGCCTGCTTCAGCCTCCCAAAGTGTTGGGATTACAGGCGTGAATCATAGCACTTGGCCGAAACACATTTAATTTTGATCCTTCCCAAGTGTTTCCACTAAAACTATACAAAAAGTATGGGGTGGGGGCGGTGGGGCTAGCATAAACCCTAAGGATAACGATGTGAAAAAATATATCAAAGGAGCCAAATTTTGGAGGGTGGAAAGCAGAGAGGTAAGTGGTAATCTACTTGGCAGGCTTGAAAAACCACATTGTAAATGGACATTAAGTAAATATAAGAACAAATTCAATATGCACTCCAGTATTGTCAAAATGCTCAAGAGTTGATGAGACCTCTAGAAGTGGGGTGAACTGGGATGTTGGATTAAGGAAGACTGGTTGAATGAAGGCTGAGAGTCAGATGAGTTCCTGGATTTCTCCTTTCCCCCACTCTGTACCACTGGTTGATTGCTCCTCCCACACTCTGGCCAATGTCTACAGGTTTAGGTTCCAGAGAGGGGAAAACAGATGGTTTCTGGGTGAAGGAACACCAGCACAATTGAGGGCGAGCATGAAGTACTTAAAGTAGGGAGAATAAGTGAAGGTATGTGTATTGACTACTTGAGCTCCCTGCTCTCTTCCTGCACTTTATTCTTCAGGCAAGGGAAATGACAGGGCTATTTTCTGGAGAATATGACTATCTCAATATGAACCACTTAAACACACCGACTTCAAGAGTCTCCTCACAAACATCCTAGATAGATACTCTTATATTAGTGTTTCTCAATTGGAGGTATATGGCAATGTCTGGAGACTTTTTTTTTTTTTTTTTTTTTTTTTTTTTTTTTTGAGACACAGTCTCACTCTGCCACCCAGGCCAGAGTGCAGTGGTGCGATCTTGGCTCACTACAACCTCTGCCTCCCGGGTTCAAGCAATTCTCCTGCCTCAGCCTCCCGAGTAGCTGGGACTATAGGTGTGTGCCACCACACCCGGCTAATTTTCGTATTTTTAGTAGAGATGGGGTTTCACCATGCTGGTCTCGAACTCGTGATCTCAGGTGATTCACCTGCCTCGGCCTCCCAAAGTCTTGGGATTATAGGCATGAGCCACTGCACCCATCCCGAAGACATTTTTGATTGCCACAAAACTAGGGGTGGCAGGTGGAGGTGTGCTACTGGCATCTAGTTGATAGAGCCCAAGGATGCTGCTAAATATCCTATAATGCACAACAAATGCCTCCCACAACAAAGAATTATCCAGTCCAAAATATCATTAGTGTCACTGTTGATAAACTCTGCCTTACGTTAAACTCATGGTCAATTGGACCACAAATACAAGCAGAGTTTTCAAACAACCCGATGGTCCTCCCACTCCATTAAGAGTGAGCAAACTGCCAGGTGCAGTGGCTCACACCTGTAATCCCAGCACTTTGGGAGGCCGAGGTGGGCAGACTGCTTGAACCCAGGAGTTTGAGACCAGCTTGGGCAACATGGTGAAATCCCATCTCTACAAAAATACAAAAATACAAAAATTAGCTGGATGTGGTGGCATGCACCTGTGATCCCAGCTACCTGGGAAGCTGAGGTGGGAGGATCACCTGAGCTGGGGAAGTTGAGGCCGCAGTGAGCCATGAGTGTGCCACTGCACTCCAGCCTGGGTGAGAGAGTAAGACCTGAAAAAGAAAGAAAGAAAGAGCAGACAACAAGAAATGACCAGACATCTGAGGAAAACCTCTAACAACAAACAGAGATCTAAACAAAAAGAAAACAGCGACTTGGAGACTCTACAGGAAGATGAAAGCTTTAAAAAACTATAATCTATTTCCACTTATGGCCATGACTGACTGTGAGGGACCAGATTTACCTTCTTGCCCTAAGCAACTAGAAAACTGGGATATTTAGAAAGTATCTTCTAATATTGAGTAGCAGGCTGCACAGGACTGTGACTCCTGAGAGGGGGGAGTCCTGAAGACACATTCCATACCCAAGCAGATATTGTTAATCTTACTGAGTGAAGAAAAACAGATTAGGCCGGGCGTGGTGGCTCGGGCGTGATGGCTCACGCCTGTAATCCCAGCACTTTGGGAGGTGAAAGTGGGTGGATCACAAGGTCAGGAGTTCAAGACCAGTCTGGCCAATAAAGATGGTGAAATCCCATCTCTACTAAATATACACACAAAAAAAATTAGCTGGGTGTGGTGGCACATGCCCGTAATCCCAGCTATTTGGGAGGCTGACGCAGGAGAATCACTTGAACCCAGGAGGCAGAGTTTGCAGTGAGCTGAGATCATGCCACTGCATTTCAGCCTGGGCAGCACAGCGAGACACCATCTAAAAAAAAAAAAAATAACCCACAAGAAAGCACAAAAAGAGGAAAATAGGCACAAAGAACAGGTAGGACAAATAAACAAGTAGCAAGTTATTAGATTTCAACCTTTCAACCTAACTACTGAATAGTTACACTAAATGAAAATAATCTAAACACTTCACAGACAGGCTGAATTTTTTCTAAAAGTCAGACTGGATAAAAAATAATACCCAAATATATGCTGTATACAAGCAGCCCACTTTAAACATAAAGGCATAGGTAGATTAAAAGTAAAATCATGTAAAAATATGTCATAAAAACACTAATTATAAGAAAGCCAGAATGGTTATATTAATATCAGACAAAGTAGACTTCAGTACAAAAAATATTACCAGGGACAATGAGGGATATTTAATAATGATGAAGGATTAATTCATAAAGAGGACATAAAAATCTTAAATGTGTATGCATTTTTAAAAAGACCCTCAAAATATATGAAATGAAAACTGAAAGAACTGCTAGGAGAAACAGAAAAATCTACTATAGTTGAAGACTTAATCTGCCTGTCTCAGTAACTGATAGAACAAGTGGGAAAAAAAATCAGTAAAGCCACAGAACTAAATAACAGTATTGACTAATCTGACCTATTGACATTTCTAGAACACTGATCCAACAAGAGCAAGATTGGTATTTTTTTCAAGCACATGGAACATTCACCAAGATAAATCATATGCTGGGTCATAAAGCTCCATTTAAAAAAAAAAAAACTGTCACTATACTCATAGGCAGAAGAAAAGCTAGTATACCCATGGAACAAAAATACTCTAAAAAATCATAGAACAATAACAGCAAAATCTTAGAAATTATAAATACACAAGATAGAAGAAATGAAAAACTATAGACATGTGACAAGATAAAGTGAGGAAATCTCCCATAAAGTAGAGCAAACTGCAAACACACACGCACACAAAGGGGAATGGTAGAGAAAAGATTAAAATTTGTGTGACATCTCAATAAAAGGAGTTTTGGAAAGAACAGAAAATTCGAAGGGGAGAAAATGGACACATACTACTTTAAGAAAATTTTCTTAAAGGACATTGGTGTCTAGATTAAAAGGGCCTATTGAGTATCCAGTATATTGGACAAAAATAGACTCACCATAAAACAAGTCATCACAAAATACTGAGGATGAATTTTGCTACAAGTTTCCATGGGGATGGGGAGTGATAAAGGATCTGAAATCACAATGGCTTCTTTCAACAGCGACACTGGGATCTAAAAGATAATAGAGCAATGCCTTCAAGATTCTGAAGGCAAGTGCTTTTTAATTTGAATTTGATACCTTACCAAACTATCGATCAAACATGAAAGTAGAATAAAAACAAATTCTAGAAATCCAAGGTCTCAAAATTTTACCCTCCATGTATCCTTGATCAGGAATTTACTGGAGGATGTGCTCCAGGAAAACAATGGAGTGTTTGGGAAGCTGAGGTGGGAGGATCACTTGAGCCCAGGAGTTCAAGACTGTACTGGGCAACATAGTGAGATCCTGTCTCTAAAAAAAAAAGGAAAAAATTACTCGAGTGTGGTGGCGCATGTCTGTTGTTCCAGCTACTTGGAAGGCTGAGGTAGGAGGAATGCTTGAGCCCTGGGAAGTCAAGGCTGCAGTGAGCTGTGATCGCACCGCTGTACTCCAGCCTGGGCGACAGAGCAAGACACTGCCTCAAAACAAACAAACCAATCTAAGCAAACTAAGAAAAAGACATAGTGATAAAGAAACAGGACATTCAACATGGAAGAGAGGTGTAGGGAAATCCAAAGGTGACAGCTGTGCACCAGGTGTACATACAATCAGTTCATACTAGAGTGAGTCTTAAGAGACAGGTACACTGGGGGCTATCATCACCAACATGCTTGCTGCCATTAGCCTTTTTCATTTTTAAATCTGAACCTGACCAAGATTATCTGTATTTGCCTTGCCTAGATCATGTCCTGGTAAAATTCATGTGTTCTCCTCCACACCTTACAGCTTGGATCAGCTGAAGATACTCATTTCATCCTATAGACATGTTTTCTCTGACCCATTCCTCAGAGCTGGGGGTAAAGATTGAGTTTAGAAGCCAAATTCCTGCTGCTGTACATGGTCCAAGGTACATGACCAGTGAATGGTCAGTACATGGCCTACAGTACCGGCTAGCCGCATGTCTAGACTATAGCAAGTGCTATGTTCCCCAATACTCATTCGTTACTTTGCCTGCTGACTTTCTAGAAAGGTAGTCTTGTATACTTTCCAAAACGCTGAAGCCAAAACTATGACTTTGTGTAGCTTATCTTCTCTTAGGAACTTTTGTTCTGTTTTGCCCTCTTTTGGCACAGATAGGTTTGTGCTTGCTCCTACGCTTTCATGTTAAAACTTTCATGCTAATTTATATATAAAAATTGCAGAAAATATTAACCATATGATTGATAGATTTGGTGACAGTAAAAAACAATAATATGAAGTAGGCTATGCCAGTTACCTCCGCAGAGGTGGCAGCAGGCAGTAAGGAAGGGCCTGAAAAATGTCGGGGGTATTACAAGACCCAAGGAAGTTTTCAAGGCGCACAACACACACTTCACATCTCCCCACAAAGACATTTCTCACTCTGTTCTTATGCACACCCTTCCCTCTTGAAATGTCCAACTCTTGTCTGATCTTTTAAGTGTCAGCTCTAATGTCTCTGCTTTAGCGAGGCCTACTCTGACCACACTCCTCACTCAGTTACTCTCTGTCACTTTTCACACTCTGTAAGCATCTTGTTTATTTGGTTACTATGTACCTTCGCATAGTCACCACAAGCTCTGTGCAGGCAGACAGCTTGTCTTGCTCACTACTGTATCCTTGGTGTTTGAAAGTGTCTGGCAAATATTAATCTCATCCAAAATGACGCTGAAAGAATGTTACTGAAGGAAGTTGGTTCTTCAAGTGAATGATGTGGAAGCAAAAATAAAGTCGAAAACCACAAAAAAGTTAAATTAATTTTGAAACATGGAACCTCAATCATAGTTGTTGTCTAATGGTTTTGTCTTTTTTTTGTGGGTTTGATTTTTTGTGTGTGCATGTATGGTTAAGAGAAAGGAATCCAGTTTGAATTTACTGACGAATTTCCCCAGTGATCTACAATACTACTTGTTTCATATATCACTTTTACATCTATGTGGTTTCCTACTCCTGGTCTGTTTTTGTGTTGGTGCATATTGTCTCAATATTTCAGCTTTAAAATACACTTTGACATGTGGTAGAGCAGGTATGTTATGAAAAATTTTAGGCCGGGAGTGGTGGCCCACGCCTGTAATCCCAGTACTTTGGGAGGCCAAAGCGGGTGGATCACAAGGTCAGGAGTTCAAGACCAGCTTGGCCAATATGAAACCCCATCTCTACTAAAAATACAAAGATTAGCTGGGCATGGTGGCAGGTGCCTGTAATCCCAGCTACTCAGGAGGCTGAGGCAGGAGAATCGCTTGAACCCAGGAGGCGGAGATTGCAGTGAGCTATCGCACCACTGCACTCCAGCCTGGGTGACAGAGCGAGATTCCATCTCAAAAAAAAAAAAAAAGGAAAAAAAATTAAAAAAAAGAAAAATTTTAAATATATATAAAGGTAGAGAGAATAAGTTCTTCTAGAACTTTGGGTATATGTCAGAACTTTTCCTTCTATTGTTCATGTCTCAATTTCTATTTCATATTTTTTTTCTAATGTCTTTGCTCATGAGTGATAATTACTTGTCATTTTGTTTTTTTGAGATGGAATTTCGCTTTCTCGCCAAGGCTGGAGTTAACTGGCGCAACCTCAGCTCACTGCAACCTCTGTTATCCGGGTTCAAGCAATTCTGCCTCAGCCTCCCGAGTAGCTGGGATTACAGGCGTGTGCAACCACACCCGGCTAATTTATTTATTTTTAGTAGAGATGGGGTTTCACCATGTTGGCCAAGGTGGTCTTGAACTCCTGATCTCAGGTGATCCACCTGCTTTGGCCTCCCAAAATGCTGGGATTACAGGCACGAGCCACTGTGCCCGGTCCATCATTTTCCTTTCTTTATAATACTTGCTTGGTTTTGGTAACTAGCCTTTTAAATGAGTTGTGAGTATTCTCGTTTTTCCATTGTTTGAAAAAGTTGTGCAAGCTTGGAATTAGCTGTTATTAGAATTTTGGTATAACTTGCCTATAAAACCACTTCATTCTGGTGTTTCAATTATTATTTTTTTAAGGAAACTATCCATTTCTTCTATTTTTTCAAATATAGATGCAGCAAAGATCACAAAGACTGTTATGAGCTATCTTACATCTATATATATATATTTTTTGAGACAGTCTCACTCTGTTGCCCAGGCTGAAGTACAGTAGTGTGATCATGGCTCACTGCAACCTCCACCTCCTGGGCACAAGTGATTCTCCCACCTCAGCCGCCTGAGTAGCTGGAACTACAGGTGTGCGCCACCATAGGCGTGAGCCACTGAGCTTGGCTTTTTTTTTTTAGGCAGGGTCTTACTCTGTTGCCCAGGCTGGAGTGCCGTGGTGTGACCCTGGCTCACTGCAACCTCAACATCTTGAGCTCAAGCAGTCCTCTCATCTTAGCCTCCTGAGTAGCTGGGACTATAGATGCACACCACTACATCTGGCTAATTAAAATTTTTTTTTTTTTTGCAGAGACAGGATCTCATGTTGCCCAGGCTGGTCTTGAGTTCCTGGGCTGAAACAATCTTCCTGCTTGAGCTTCCCAAAGTGCTAGGATTACTGGCATGAATCACCACGCTGGGCCTATTTGTCATATTTTCTATCATTGGATCTTTGTGCTTAAGTTTTTGGAGAGGTTTCCAACTTTTTTCTTTCCCACTCTTCCTGGGGCTAAGGCCAAGATACAAAAGTATTCCCACTGTCTTTCTCGGCATATGTGAGGGGATATTCCAGTAAACACACTAAAACTGCTGCTCTTCAGGGCTCCATGCTTTGCGCACGTATCTCTGATCTAACCTCCTCACCTTGCTCAAGTCCTGGGCTTTGTCTTCCATGCATATGATGCCCTTTAAAGCATAGGCTTTAGACCCTGAGAGAATGGTGGATATTCCTAGGGCAAGCATTAGCACTTTTTTTGAATTTGTACTTTCCCTTTTTTTCTAGCCTCTGAAGATAATCATTACTTCTTGATAGTTTAATCATACTCATGTTTTAAAACTATATATATATATTTCCATATGTATATGCACATGTGTGTTTATATATCTATTTTTTTTTCAGGCTTTTTATTGTTGTATAGCAAGTTTCTCTGGCAGTTGTCAGAAACTTAAGTCTATCTATTTGATCTTTAAAGTGCTGTAATTGCAAATCTTTTAGCATGGTAAATTAAAAAGTAAGAAAGAGCATCATTGCCATCTGGTGGAGAGACCTACTATCACCAACTATCACCAATCTAAATGAGACCCAATGATTCATGCAAGGCCTTCTCATTCCTCCCACATTTAGTAACTGAGTCCTGCCAAATCTTTAACTATTAGGTCTTTCAAATCTGTCCCCTTGACTTCCATTCTTCCAGTACCTTAGTCCAGTTTCTTTTTTTTAATTTTTGCTAAAATCATTGCTTTTGAATTGGTCTCCTCCTCCTTTCTTTTTTTTTTTTCCCTAAAGAAAAGGGGTCTCCCTTTGTCACCTAGGCTGGAGTGGAATGGCACGATCATAGCTTACTGCCACCTTGAATTCCTAGGCTCATGGGAGCTCTCCCACTTCAACCTTCAGAATAGCTGGGACAATAGGCGCATGCCACTGTACCCGGCTAATTTTTAAATTTTTTGTAGAGATGGGGTCTCACCATCTTGCTCAGACTGGTCTTCAACTCTTGGGCTCAAGTGATCCTCTCACCTCAGCCTCCCAAAGTGCTGGGATTATAGGCATAAGCCACTGCACTTGGCTTCTCTCCCTTTAGTTACTATTCTTTCAATATATTTTCCTTTTTCCTATTGTCAATCTTATTTTTACACTTCCACATTAATTTGATGTTTTTTGTTTTGTTTTGCTTTGTTTTTTGAGACAGAGTCTCACTCTGTTGCCTAGGCTGGAGTGCAGTGGTGCTATCTGGGCTCACTGCAACTTCCATCTCCCGCATTCAAGTGATTCTCCTGCCTCAATCTCCCAAGTAGGTGGGATTACAGGTGTGTTCCACCACGCCCAGCTAATTTTGTATTTTTAGTAGAGACAGGGTTTCACCATATTAACCAGGCTGGTCTTGAACTCCTAACCCCAGGTGATCCACCCACCTCAGCCTCCCAAAGTGCTGGGATTACATGTGTGAGCCACTGCACCCGGCCTTAGTTTGATGGGTTCTGTATCAAGTTCTTGCTTATGAGCAAAAACTGTGGAACCAATAACGGCAGTCTGGCTAGAGATGAGAACAATGTAGAAGTCCAATAAATGTTGGCTGAATTGAAGAAGTGGCACCATTTGCTCATTTGCCTAATTTATCTAGGAAGCAGTACATGCACTGAAATTCCCAAGCTGTTTGCTGTAATAACATATTAATGAATGACATTCACATGTGTAATACTCCTGTGGGCTTACCCAGTTTTTTTTTTTTTAAACTTAAAATTATTTTTAATTACAAAAGGCATACATACCTAACACTTAAAAAATTCAGTTTTGTGAATGAACAAATACACTGATAATGCTGACTGCCAGGGTTTTCACTGTGGAAGAAGATAAAAAGAAGGAATAGGGAAAGGCAAGGAAGAACCCTGTAGGGTTGGACCAGAACTGGAGATACCAGTAAAACTTGTGATTTCTAATATATGTTTCCTAGCTCTTTCTGTCCAAGGGGCCAAAAGCAATGACAACCCAGGAGGCTCAGATCATAGTTTCTAAAAACCTGTCTCCACTTAAAGAAACTAAGGATCTTTGGAGAAACGGCTGATTCCAAGGCTTTAGTAGATTTTCCTTATAGTAGAACGCCACAGAATAAACGTAGTAATAATAATAAAATTGGAAGAATCCCCACTTGGCAACACCAGAGTAACAATTAATTCCACCAAGAAATATCACTGGATGCTAAAATGAGTGTGTGAACATTTGTTGAGAAACAAAATAGTTATCATCTGAAAATATTTCCCCACAAAATGCTTATTAGCTTAATGGAAAAAACCAAACTTTACAGTAGAGTAATACAGCAGATATCACCTAAAACAAGTCATCAAAATTAACATCTTTGTAATGAGACAACTGACACCATGATATGGTGCACTGAAAAGAACAATGCCACTTCTGTGGTATCCCTGCCAAAAATGTGTAAGCTCAGTCTAATCATCAAGAAACATCTGAAAAACCCAGATGAAGAGTTACTCTATAAAAAGTCTATGGCATGGCAACAATAGACACTGGGAACTACTAGAGGAGGGAGGGAGGGAGGATGCAAGGGTTGAAGAACTACCTATTGGGTACTATGCTCACTACCTGGGTGTCAATGGGATCAATGGTGTCCCAAACCTCAGCATCACGCAATATAATAGGAAGAGGGAAAGGCAAGAAACAAACTTGCACATATACCCCAAGTCTAAAATAAAAGTTGAATTTTCTTTTTAAAAAAGTACAACTGGCCCATGACCTTGGCATTTTGAAAGATCGGCTGAAGAACTGTTCCAGAATAAAGGAGACTACACACATGACAACTAAATGTAATACTACTCCAGACTGGATCCCAGAACAGATTTTTTTTTCACATTACTGAAACAATTAGCAAAATATGAAAAAGATTTGACAGTAGTGATGTATTAATGTTAATTTTCTGATTTTGGTAATTGTGCTACGGCTATGCAAGAAAACACCCTTGTTCTTCGGAAATACAAACTTAAGTAATTGGGGTAAAGAGGTATCACATCTGTAAGGAATATTCAAATGGCTCAGAAAAAAGTACTTACTCGAAGTTGATGATAAAGGGAAACCTCTTCCTTACAGTAGAATGACAACTAATTAATACAGAAATAATAATGGAGTTAGAACAATCACAATTTTGGAAACATCCTAGTACAAATTTATTCAGACAAGAATCGTCAAAGGATGCTAAATCTAGGAGGGGTAGATTTGATGAGGAACAGAATTGTCAACCAGGTCTCAAAGTTTCTCCTCACAAATTACCCACTAATGCAAAAGCAAAAACAGTAACAATAACGATAGAGTGGAGAAACTGGACAACATCTTACCCAAGTGATCAAAATTAGTATCACGAATAAGGGGCAAATGGACATTCTGTGCATCTGGATGTATACCTGCAATACATATCACTTACAGTATTTCAACCCACACTGCACAACCCAAATCTAACCACGAGGAAGCATCAGAAAAACCCAAATAGAAGGACACTCCATCCTTTAGCTGTCCTGTATTTTTCAAATGTATTACTATTACAAAAAATAAAGAAAAGCTGGGGAACTGCTCCAGATTAGAGAGTTATGGCAATACGACGTATGATCCTAGGCTGGATCGTCGAGCTGAAAAAAAATTACCAATAAAACAGCAAATGAAATTGAAATATGGACGTAAAGTATTATGTCAAAGTTAAATTTCTAAACTTGGTAGCTGTACTTGGGTAAGATAGCATGCTTGTTCTTATGAAGTACATACATAGTATTAAAGGGTAAACAGTATGATGTCTACAGTATATTTTCTAATGGGTCAAGGATTCTAGGATGCACACCCCCAGGTAAGGGAACTGGGAGTTAAAAGGTATCTGAAGGCTGCCATAAGGATGTAAAGGGTTAAGTCTCTACTTTACCCTTACACCCACTCCAGAGAAAAACAGTACTATTAGCTTCCTGTGTTTTCCATATGGATACATAAACTTCTGCACACACATGTAATTCTTCTATCGTTCTGACAGCTATATATTCTAATGGATGAATATGTAAAATGTATTTAAGTGTTCTATTGGCATTTGTTTCTAGCATCTTTTATATTACAATCTGATTAACAATTAAGTTGTTTCATCACTTTTATATTTATTTTGATAAAAGTTGTTTGGCTTTAATTCTTTCATGTTTTTAACCTTTTTTTTCTGCTTTGTATTTTTCAACTTTGGCTGTGGCATAAGGCCTTAATTCTGTCATCTTATTTGGTTATAGTGTCTGTTTGTATGCCTTCCTTTTAAAAATATTTTATGTTCATGTTTTGTTTTAGGGTTTTCCTCCTCATCTAGTAAATACTTCTACTCAATTTATGACCATCATTATCATTATTTAGAGAATATGGAGATGGTTCTGAGGTACAACACAACAAAAATCTCCATAGGAGAACCTAAGTGTGGCCACTGGATGATCCATTCATGGAAAGAGGCTACTCAAAGTATGAAGATAAAATGTGAGCTGGACAAGAACTACAAAACACACTGAAAGAAATCAGAGATGACACAAACAAATGGAAAAACATTCCAAGCTCATGAGCTAGAAGAATCGATATTATTAAAATGACCATACTGCCCAAAGCAATCTACAGATTCGATGCTATTCCTATCAAACTACAAACATCATTTTTCACAGAATTAGAAAAATCCGGCCAGGCCCAGTAGCTCATGCCTGTAATCCCAGCACTTTGGGAGGCCGAGGTGGGTGGATCACAAGGTCAGGAGTTCAAGACCAGCCTGCCTAAGATGATGAAACCCTATCTCTACTAAAATTACATAAATTAGCCGGGCATAGTTGGTGGGCACCTGTAACCCAGCTACTCAGGAGGCTGAGGCAGGAGAATTGCTTGAACTTGGGAGGGAAGTTGCAGTGAGCTGAGATTGCACCACTGCAGTCAGCCTGGGAGACAGAGCAATACTCCGTCTCAAAAAAAAAAAAAAAAATCCATTCTAAAATTCATATGGAACCAAAAAATCAATCCTAAGCAAATAAAACAAAGCTGAGGCATCGCATTACCTGAGTTAAACTATACTATAAGGAGGCTACAGTAACCAAAGCAGCATGGTACAGGTATAAAAACAGACCCATAGACCAATGGAATGGAATAGACAGAAATAAAGCCACATACCTACAGCCATCTGACCTTTGACAAAGTTAACAAAAATAAGCAACAGAGAAAGGATTCCCTAATTCAACAAATGGTGCTGGAATAGCTGTCTAGCCATATGCAGAATCATCAAACTGGACCTCTTTCACCATATACAAAAATTACCTCAAGATAGATTAAAGATTTAAATGTAAGGGGCCGGGTGCAGTGGCTCATGCCTGTAATCCCAGCACTTTGGGAGACTGAGGTGGGTGGATCACTTGAGGCTAGGAGCTCAAGACCAGCCTGGCCAACATGGTGAAATCCCGTCCCCAAAATAGAAAAATTAGCCAGGCATAGTGGCATGCGCCTGTAATCCCAGCTAGGTCGGGAGGCTGAGGCATGAGAATCGCTTGAGCCCAGGAGATGGAGGTTGTGGTGAGCCAAGATTGCACTAGTGTACTCCAGCCTGGGCAACAGAGGGAGACTCTGTCTAAAAAAATAAAATAAAAATAAAAGATTTAAATGTAAGTCTTCAAGCTATAAGAGTCCTAGAAGAAAAAATACGAAATAACATCTAGACATCAGCTATGGGAAAGACCTATGGCTAAGTCCTCAAAAACAATTGCAACAAAAACAAAAATTGACAAGTGGAACCTAATTAAACTAAAGAGCTTCTGCAGCACAAAAGGAACTATCAATACAGTAAACAGACAACCTACAGAATGGGAGAAAATATTCACAAACTATGCATCTGAAAAAGGTCTAATGTTCACAATCTGTAAGGAACTAAAACAATTCAGAAAACAAAAACCAAGTAACTCGTGGCCGGGCGCGGTGGCTCACTCCTGTAATCCCAGCACTTTGGGAGGCTGAGATGGGTGGATCACCTAAGGTCAGGAATTCCAGACCAGTCTGGCCAACATGGTGAAACCTTGTCTCTACTAAAAGTACAAAAATTAGCTGCACACGGTGGCAGGCACCTGTAATCCCAGCTACTCAGAAGGCTGGGGCAGGAGAATCGCTTGAACCTGGAAAGCGGAGGCTGCAGTGAGATGGGATGGTGCCATTGCACTCTAGCCTGGGTGACAACAGCAAAACTCCATCTCAAAACAAAAACAAAAACAAAAATACACACACACAAACAAAAAACCATTAAAAAATGCCAAAAGACATGAACAGACACTTTTCAAAAGACGACATACAAGTAGTTAACAAACATGAAAAAATGCTCAACATTATTAATTAGATAAATGCAAATCAAAACCACAATGACTTACCATCTCGCACCAGTCAGAATGGCTATTATCAAAAAGTCAAAAAAATAACAGATGCTGGTGAGGCTGTGGGAAAAGGGGAATGCTTCTACACTGTAGAAGCCAGTGCAATGTAGAATGCGCCTACACTGATGGAAATGCAAATTAGTTCAGTCACTGTGAAAGCAGTTTGGAGATTTCTCAAAGAAGTCAGAACTACCATTCGAACCAGCAATCCCATGACTGGGTATACATCCAAATGAAAATGTTCTACCAAAAAGACATACACTTACATTTTCATCACAGCACTATTCACAACAGCAAAGACACAGAATCAACCTAGATGCCCATCAATAGCGGACTGGATAGAGAAAGTCTGGTACATATAGACCATAGAATACTATGCAGCCATAAAAATGAATGAAAATCATGTCTTTTGCAGTAACATGGATGCAGCTGGAAGTCATTATCATAAGTGAATAAACACAGGAATAGAAAACCAAAGACCGCATGTTCTCACTTATCAGTGGGAACTAAGCAATGGGTACACATGGACATAAAGATGAGAACAGACACTGGGGACTACCGGAGGGAAGAGGGGAGGGAAGGGGTGAAAAACCAACTGTTGGACACTACTATGCTCACTACCTGGGTGACGGGATCATTTGTATGCCAAACCTCAGCATCACAAAATATACCCATATAACTAACCTGCACATGTACTCCCTACATCTAAAATAAAAACTGAAATTATTTAAAAAAAAATGAAATGTGAGTTACGCAAGTCCAGATTCCAGTTGATCCCTGAGAAATGTATTGTCCTCCAAGTCAACAAATCCCATCTTTAAGGGCTCTAGGACACTCTCTGACCAGATCCTGTTATGAGTTCCCTGTGTTATAATTTTAATTAAAAACCTCAAACTGATTCAGCATGAGAGGATACTTCCTGCTCTCAGAGAAATTATTTATTATATTTTGCATTATCCTTGTCATTTTTGTGGATATGAATAAATAACGAAGTATCTCAGAAAAACACATTTTGAAAAGCCTTATAAAGTTAGAACTTTAAATGCTTTTCATCAAAATTTTATGACCAACACAAATGCCATTCATATATCTTATCACACTATCTATTCTACACATTTTATAGTGATACGTATTTATACATACTGCAGTTGGAAATGGGGAATGCTTTTTTGGTCTCCCACGGTAGCCTGCAGATTTTAAAAGCAGAAGTCCTGAACCTCTGAAGGCAACATAAGAAAAGTACTCATTTGAAACCTGTAGTATCAAAAAAAAAAAAAGAGAGCGAGAGGTCGAGTGCTGTGGCTCACACCTGTATCCCAGCACTTTGGAAGGCTGAGGCCAGAGGATTGCTTGAGATCAGTTCGAGAACAGCTTGGGCAACATAGCAAGTCCTTGTCTCTACTAAAAATAAAAACTAGCTGAGCACAGTGGCACACACCTGTAGGCCCCAGCTACTTAGGAGGGTAAGGTGGAAGGATTACTTGAGCCCAGCAGATGGAGGCTGCAGAGAGCTTGATGATACTTCTGCACTCCAGCCTGGTCAACAGAGTGAGATCCTGTATCAAACAAACAAACAGACAAATTTTAAAAAGGGAGAGTCAAGATGTTTGCTTTATTTCTTTCTTTTAGGGAGCGAGACAGGAGGTAAAAAAAAGTAAGTTTGGTTTTTGCTTCAAAGAGCTTTTCTCAAAGAGCAGGGATTTATGTTCATTACATGCAACATGGACAAACACTGTTCTGGTTTTCATGACAATTTGAATTCAAAGTAGTAAGTTTTTCTAAAATTCAGTGTGTTTATTTGGACATATGGATATTCCTTGTGTTCCTGGTCACATATTAAAGGAACTGGCACTTTGGCGGCAAGAACAAATAAAAACTGGTCTTTGATTTGGGTCTAGGTTAATAACTAAAGAACCATTCAGCAATAATGGCTTGAAACATTTATACATCCTAAGAAACTGCAATTAGTTAAGAGGCTGCTGATCCTAATAACTATGACATGAGTAAGGGAGTTAGGGGAGAACTGTTAACTCTGGATGCCAAATTCAGAGCAAAATATCTATTACCTCCTTCTCACTTTTGCAGTATCTATAAATAAAGTGTGTGGGGGGGGGGGAGAATTACATGAATAATGTTAAAAGTGCATACAGAACTGAGAAATTTTTCATGGAATTTGCCACTTAGTTCAATAAAATGCTCATAAGGAAAAAACCATTTACGGCAAAAGACTAGTTACACTGTTGCTGTTTAGAGCATGAGAGCAAAATGAATAACAATCAAATTCTCTGGTTTAAACGTAATTGTCTTAAAACACGTTATTCTGTAAGTTGACATCTATGCCTTGAAAATTCAAGGCAGAAAGTAAAATCATTTAGAAAGTCAGAAATTCCATCAATACATCTAGACAGATGTTTGCTTGTAGTTTTTGGTATCCAAAACCTTTTTTCCACACATCGCACAGATGCCTGAAACAAAAGAAGATACGTGATCAATCAAATCATAATACCAACTGTTTGGTTTAAGTCAATCCTGAAGCTTAAAATATAATTTAACAGCATCAGAAAAGAAAAGAAAAAAAAACATATATATATATACTTTTAATTATAAACAGGTTTTAGGTTCCATTTTGCCTTAGGATAAAGAGTGTTTGGTTAACAGAATTTATGACAGGCTACATCGTTTCTGTTAACCAAATTAGCAGCAAATGAAGTAGGTTTTATGAATAGAAAAATGGTATTAAAATAAACTTACCTTTTTTGTAGGCACAGCCCTGGCAGTAATGAGAACCTGGTTGGTGCACAGAACTTTTACAAATTCTGCAAGTGGAGAACTTATTCTTTCCATATGGATCAAATCTAGAAATTTTTTTTAATGAGAGAAAATTGTATATTACACTAGAAACACACTCTTAAATAACCCCACTTGCGCAACACACAGGATTAATCCATGCTCTTCATCCCTCCATCAACCTCTACAATTGATGGGTTTAGCCTATTCCAGATGGCTACTGTCTGATATGCCTGTACATCTCTGCTCTGCTCTGTCCATGTGAGATATATACTTATAGTCAGTTGTACAGAATTTATTCTTGACGTGTTCGTATCAATTGTATCTGTCATTCTATTTGTGTGACAAAAATATTATGGAAACTGATGAAATGTCGGTGCAAAAAGAGTGACTGATTCCATAAAACCTAAGTGACTACTTCAGGACGACTAGGAATAATCGGAATTGCTATTGAATTAGGTATGGGTAAGACAACTGTTGACAACTGGGGGAAAATCACTAGGAAAGGAACTCCACACCTCACGCATCAATTTTTGCTCCACTTTAAAGATACTGAACATATTCTGATTGTGATTTTTGTGATGACAATCATGTAGAGCACTTATCAGTTGATTTATGCTCAAAAGGCTTTGTTTCAATACCATATGATTAATACATCTACAGTTATGTGCTTTAATTTAAAATAAGGTATGTGTATCTTTTAATGACTGCTTACATTAGCTGACATTTTTAATTAACTGACTCAATCCTTTTAGATAAAAGGGCTTCTACTATATAAAAATGCCATCTTACAGTGACTGGAGTGAAAAAAAGAAATACTTCCCCCTAAAATGGCAATAATACTCTGCTTTAAATGTGCTTCCCTAACTACAAAATGAGTTTTTGTAATGATCCTCATATACCAGATACGAAACACTGTCCTAGACCTAGTGTCTCCTGTTGGGTATAGCATAACAGCCCATTTACAAAGATTTTTCCAAACCACAGAGAATATCACTTCTTTTTTTTTTTGAGACGGAATCTCACTCTATAGCCCAGGCTGCAGGGCAATGGCGTGATCTTGGCTCACCGCAACCTCTGCCTCCCGGGTTCAAGCGATTCTCCTGTCTCGGCCTCCCGAGTAGCTGGGATTACAGGCATGCACCAACACGCCCAGCTAATTTTGTATTTTTAGTAGAGACGGGGTTTCTCCATGTTGGTCAGGCTGGTCTCAAACTCTCGACCTCAGGTGATCCGCCTGCGTTGGCCTCCCAAAGTGCTGGGATTACAGGGTGTGAGCCATCGTGCCCGGCTGAGAATATCACTTTATTCCCCACAAACGAAGATAGGTACTCTTCTTCCCTTCAATAAGTTCAATTTGCTTGGACACGTATTTCTAGAGGCTATTTTTTCTTAAAACCATATTTTATTATTTAAAAACACACATTTTAACCTTGGAAATCTTAAAACTGGCAGAGTTTTTTCTTAAAGTAACAATGCATCTTATAAATAACAGTACCATAGATTCAAAGCAATACTGTAGTACATTTTCCAAAGTGAGACAGTACCCAAGAGTAACAGCTACTTTTTAATGACATCAGAGTAAGTTTGAGAGCATAAAGGAACTGGAAGTATATAAAACCATAAAATCTGTACAAATAATAGCTCAGTCAATAATATCTGAATGGTCCTCAAAGACATCAATAAGTCAGTCAACAACATACAGTGTGACTCTGCATTAAAGATCCCATTATGTGCCACGCACTGTATGTAGTTAAGGCTTTATTGTTGCTATTTCTAATCCTCAGGATGACATCATAAAACAGGTATTTATTCATTCAGCAAATATTTACTGAGTGCTTATCAAGTACCAAGTACTGTTCTAAATACCAAAGATGAACATGATAGGCAAAGCCCTTGCCCTCATCAGATGATATTCTAGTGAGAAGAGGTAAACAGTAAGTAAGGAAACAGAGAATCTAATAAAACAAGCAAGCTTGTCAAATAGTAGCATTATAGAGAAAATTCTAACAGGATACTAAGGCAGAGATGAGGAAAAGGAAAGAAGAGATTAGTTTACATTCTGATTAGGGAACCTTCTCTGAGGAAGTGACCCATCAGCTGAGACCCAAACAACAAGAAGGAGCCAGACACATAAGCTCTAACAGAAGACTCCTAGGGGACAGCAGCAAGTAGAAATCTCTTTGGATGGGAGTGGCTTTGGTGGAACTAATGAGGATGGCGTATGATGAGTGAGGATCAGTGTAGTACAATACGAAGCCAGAGAGGTGTGAGGGGTTCTATCAAGGAGGACCTTGTAAGAATATGGTAGGGGGTTTAGATTTTATGCTATGTGAAAAAGAAAACCAGTGGCGGGTTTTAAGCAAAGGAACTTTGTAAAGGATCGCTCTTGTTACTATGAGACAACTGAGGGAAACTAGAGAAGCAGGAAGATAGTTCAATGGTTATTACAGTTCCAAGTAAGAAATAACAGTGGTTTGGAACAGGATAATAGCAGCAAGATGGACAGAAGCAGGTGGTTTCAGGTTATATTTTACATTTTGGAGGTAGATCCAAAGAACTTGTTGATGGATAGGGGAAGTAGGGGAAAGGGAGGACTCAGTGAAGAATTGTAGCTTTTAGGCTTGAACAACTGGATTAGACAGTGGTGCTACTATGATGAGAAGATGGAAGGAAAAAGAAGTGGCCTGTTAAGACAATAAATGAGGTATGTCAGATAAGCTGCTAGATACATGTTTGGAGCTCAGAGAACTCAGGCCAGAGGTATAAATTCGGGACCTATTTTATATATATAATAATATTGTGTGTGTGTGTGTGTGTATAAACATATAGCTTGAATTTAAAGCCAGTAGATTAAAGTCACTTTAGGAGAGTTTATGCATTTATAATAATTTTTAAAGCCTAGGACTGAGTCCTGAAGTACTCAATTGAGAAGGAATAGCCAGTGAGTTGGGAGGAAAACCAGGAGAGTGTGGTGTCCCAGGAGCCAAGAGAAAAACACGAGAGAATTATGAAGAGGCTAAATAAGAACAGAATCAGTTTTAAAGGTCGCTTGTGATCTCAACAAGAACAGTTTCAGGGCTTTTGTGGGAATAACATACAACTGGAGGGGCTAAAAGAGGGAAAGGAACTTAAGGACACTGAGAAAGTGTCTAGATAAGACTTTGGAAAACCTCTGATGTGAAGGGGAGCAAAGAAATCAGATGGCAGATGAAAGGGTTCACGGAATTTTTTTCTGAAAGAGTCTTGCTCTGTCATCCAGGCTGGAGATCAGTAGTGCGATCCTGGCTCAGTGCAGCCTCGACCTCCCTGGGCTCAAGTGATCCTCCCATGTCAGCCTCCTGAGTAGCTGGGACTACAGGCACGTGCTGCCACACCCACCTGATTTTTCCATTTTTTGTAAGGACAGGGTTTCACCATGTTGCCCAGGCTGGTCTCAAACTCCTGGGCTCAAGTAATCTTTCTGTCTTGGCTTCCCAAAGTGCTGAGATTACAAGTGTGAGTCACCATACCCAGCAGAATTTTTAAGACTGGATCTAATAAAGTATGGTATCAAAAACTTGTTTTTAAGATGGGAGACATTTTTACCCCAATTCTCAGGAAAAAGTAAAGTTTAGAAAGGTCAAGAAACTTGCTTAACTTGCTTAAGGTCATAAGGCTAGACAGTGGGTCTAGACTCAAATTCAGGTTTCACTCCAAAGCTTACCATCTTTCCACATTTCCCTGCTGTCTCTGATTCATAGGATAATTAAGAAGGAGATAAAATACAAGTCATGTTTTCTGGTGAAACTGTAAGAGAATAACACTAATATCTTCATATATTGATACAGCCAAGGAGGAATAAGGTAAAACCAGCAGGATTGTAACAGATAGCTTGGTTCTGAGTGCTAGGAACCACCTACCTTTATGTTTTATTGCAAATGGAATGATGCACATCAAATTCACTCCAGCAGACTTAATACTAAAAGAAAGGAAATTTATATGATCTGTCTATGGATGCTCTTACCCACCTTGCTTTTTTTGAAGTCAAAGCTTTATTTTCATTCAGCTTTCTCCCACCACTTTCTGTATCAGAATAAAAGATATTTTAGTGGGTTATTTCTATACATTTAACATAAAACACTAAGAAGTTCATTCTTTGACTTTCTACCAAAATAGTAGCCTGTATCTAATTTTTAAATCCTCATTTAATAGGCTATTAAGATGCTGCTTAAAAAGAAAACATTTATTAGGGAAACAGTAAAAATTTGTATAAAATACCATCATTTTATTTCTCAGACTCAAGGGAGTACTTTAGGAATGGGTCTATATTTACTCTATACAGTGTAAAATCTAGAAGCCACTACTTCAGTGTCATAGACCTTCAATATAATGAAAATGTTTATTTGTCTACGCTTTGAAAACATACTTTACTATATGTATTTAATAATAATGAAGGTAAATACTTCATTATAAAGATTTAATGATAATGAAGGTAAAATGGGTTAAAGCATTTATTTATTCAAGAATATAAAAATCAGAAGATTTAAAAAAATTTCTCCTCAGAAGAGTGGGGAAATTAAAAACAGACTCTAAATAAGCTGAATCAAATCAAATACTGTGATAATCAAATACTGTGATATTGTCACCACTTGACAATCATTTAATAATTTTGCTATCTCCTGATATTGGGAACCCGTACAAGTAACTGAGAACTAAATAGAAGATATTAAATCACTTGGGGACCCAGTATTCTTTAATATTTAATAGATAAAATACTTTGAACATACAACATTTCATTGTACAAATAATGTAAAAGCTAAAATATAATTCACAGTAAGTATTTGGTTAAATTCCTATTTTCTAAAAGAAGAAATACCTGTGGTATTCCTAGCACCATCTTTCCATGTATCTGGAGTGATAACAGTACCAAGTTTCTTTTCACCTGTTAGAACAAGATAGTAAAAGGAAAATTAAAATTTACTATTTCATAAGTGCATTACATTGTGCCTAAGGCTCACAATGGTATCGACTGTCAATGCTATTACCATAGGAGCCTGTTAATGCTGAGAAAGCAGCCAGTCAACTAAGACTCATATTGACTGTGGGCAATGAATGACTGACCGTCGGTAAAATTCGCAGGATAATAAGATGGCTTATAATAAGCTTTCACTCTTGTTTATACTTTTAAAAAATCCGATAAGTCTATTTGTTCCATAAATATTTACTAAGCATCTATGATGTATAAACTATACAAAGTGCTGAGAAAAAGTGATGAATCAGACAAAATTTTAATGAGATTATAGTATACTAATTTCTTTAACAGCAATCTGTAACCTGGGTTCCCCAGGTGGATCTTAAGAGATATGTGAACAAGGTGGAGTTGTACACAAACCTTTTATATTTTCAGTTTTTTTTCCTGGCAAGAGGCTACAGTTTTCATCAGATTCTCAGAGGGATCAGAGACCGTCCCCCCAAAAAGAACCATTCAACCAAAATGTAAGCTAAAAAAAAAAAGATATAATAATTGAGAACTAAAGTACTAGGAGAAATTTCAGGCAGGAAAAAATAACCCTGGCTAAGGAAATCCAAGAAAAGAAAGTTTGGAGAGAAGGCAAGAGAGAGGATTTGAATATGTGGCAACAGGACTGTGAACAAAAAGGAGTAAAGAGGATGAACGCGAACTAGATAACGGACACATTCTGAGGAAAGGCATAGAAAGCTTAGGGTACACATGGGCACAAAGAGTATTTTGTTTGGTCAAAGTGTGAAGAGGATGAGGGTCAGTGAAAATGAAGCTGGAAAAATAAGTTGGCGCCTTAGTGTGGAGGGTACTGAACGTCAGGTTCCAAATATAGAATCCCCAAATTATTCTCTGCACACTGAGAGTTTATTAAAGGATTTAAATTAGGGAAATAATAATTTGCACTTACGTTGATGTTCAATTCAAACATCTCTGGGTTTACTCTAAGCCATATCCTGGCATAATGACTAATGAGAATGAATAAGGCAAAGTCCTAAGTCTTTGGTTCCAGTGTCTAACATTTGGCAGGAATACAATACTTGTTACACGAATAAAAAGGAAAGGACAGGAATTGCCAAAAGGGAAAGGTGTCGCTGGGGTTTAACTGAACATTTTTATATGGGAGGGGAGCCGATGAGATCTGGGGCTGGGGGAAGGCAATGGAAATAGGGAGGTGCAGAACTGAGACCATTCTGAGTACAAAATACATAGGACTGTATGGTCGTTGGGGAGGTGCAAAAACGGTCAAAGGGTAGGGTAGAAAGACAGCGGCTAGAATCAGAGACCTGTGGGCGAAAAAAACAAAGAGAAGGCAAAGTTCCCGGGAGAGCTCAGTTAGATTATCCCAGCCTCCTCCTCCCGCAGAAGCAGCCCCTTAACTCACATTTTTCGCACACCATCCTTCCCCACGACAGTTCCCCTAGCCGCAAGAGCAGCAGCAGCCTGAAAACATCAACACTGTAACTGGGAAGTATTCCCCTTCCGGGCTACGTCAACCCACTTCCGGCTTCTAAGCCCACCGCTCCCGCCTACCCCAAACCTGGAAAGCCGCGGGAGGAATGAACGCGAGCGGCTAGGTGGGGCTGCCCCATTTGCCCGCCCCTCCCTTTCTGCGACTGGCTGTTCGGCCGTGGGTGTCCGCCCCACAACCCTGCGTCTGCGCGTGGGCCTGGGCCTCCTGTCGTACCTGATGGTGGGAGGTAGTAGTTCCCCGCTTCCCTTCCGCGGGCGGGAGAGTTAGGTAAGCCCCGCTGGACTTCCCAGGCGCTCTCGCCTCCCGGGGTGCAAGCCACCCCCGCGAATTGCCGAAGCAGCCCTGAGCCTCGGCGCCCCGGCCCGCCCGCTCTCGCCGTCAGCTCGAGCGCCACTCTTCCGGCGTGCCCTGATGGACAGACCCCCTTTCGGATCCGAGTTTTTGCCTCTGTCCCCCAGTTTTTCTTTGTCTCCAACTCCCGAGCTCTTTGATCCTGCTTCTCAGCTGGTTCCTCGCTGCCCACGCTCGCGCCGGCCTAGGGTCGGGCAGAATTCCCAGCGACCAGGGTTGGGGTGGAGCTGCCGGTGGAGGTGCGGCGATGCCCGTGAAGGCTCCTCTGGGGGCCGCTCTGAAGAGCCTTCTCTCCGCTGCGGTGCCTGGCGAGGTGGGCCGCGTCATGCCCGTGGCACCCCTGCAGGCGCCCTGGGGGCACGCCAGGGCCTAACACGGTGCTGGTTTCCCAGGAGAGTTGGTTTCCCACTTTGCCTACTCTGGTTCCTTCATTCACTCAGCAAACGGTTGAGTTTGGTACCTGCTCACTGTATTACATCCACATCTGATGGCAGCTGCGATTCCGAGGGTGGCTCAGAAAAATGGCTGAAGGGCTATCTGTTGAGAGAATGGATTCCTGATCCCCTTGCCCTCCCTCAATCAGCTTAAGAGAATCTATGGGAAAGTTTACCTTTATCCCTTCTTGCCATCCGTTTGCTTCTTCATGCCTAGTGTATTTCCTTATACCAGAGAGATAGCTGTAGCGCGTGGGACCTTAGACCACCTCACCTGTTTGCCTTGTTTCCTTATCAGTAAAATATCTGCCTTTGAAAAGCACTGGGTGAATTAAATGAGAGCTATTAGGATAAGGCCCAGGTTCGCCCTTCTGCTTTTCGCACTAGCGGGCGCCCCTCCGCGCGCGCTGTACGTGTGTGTGTGTGTGTGTGTCTGTGTGTGTGTGTATGTGTAGTTTTTTTTTCTGAGATATTTCTATTTTCTGGAATATTCTGCATAGTGTAACATATTGACTGTTACTTTAAATTAATAAAGTCCTTGTTTAACAGTACAATTAACTCTCAGGTAATTTAAATACGTGTATTTTAGAGATGAGTAATTTGTTTTCCCTCCTTCCATTCGTGCTCTACTTTTGGTTGGAATTTAACACCTGTAACAGACGTTGTCATCTTGGTATTTCTGAAGCATCAGGATCCCTTAGTTTAGTGTGGTGCTCTTTGAACTCTTGATTCCACTGGCCACCATTTGAGTATTCGAGTGTGCACTTGGTGTCATTTGGCATTTGCTAGAAGATGTGAACTACTGTAATGTTAGACAAGAGTAAAAAAAACCCAGCAATTTAGCCTAAGTATATATTTGGGGTTGTTGGAATTATAACTTATGCATTCTGGAAACCTCATAAATAAACTTTGGTTATAATTCCAACAGGCAGTAGATAATTTAATCCACACAGTTGATTTCATCTCTGTGATATTGGCCAAAAAAGTTTAAATGAATTGTTTTATTGGTCCTAGGACATGACCCTTTTGCAGAAACCAGTCACAATATTTAAGAAATTAGTAAATTTGTTTTTTTAAGACTCTAAGAGATGTTTGTACCATATTAAGAAAATCAAAGGTAGAATAAAAAGTCTATATGTGCATCTACACATCTGCATCTTCTGTGTTTTGAAACAAATACATTGCTCATAGCAAATTGACTTTATGACTTATTTTTAGGGGTTGAAACATTTAAGACAATGGAAAAAGTCATTATTGCGTATGTTCTTCCTTTCTTGTTTTTCGTTAGCTAGCCACCCGAGAAAACACCATGAAAGACACCGATATCAAAAGACTACTGTATACCCATCTTTTATGCATATTTTCGATTATCCTAAGTGTCTTCATTCCATCACTCTTCTTGGAGAACTTCTCAATATTGGAAACACACTTGACATGGTTGTGCATCTGTTCTGGTTTTGTAACTGCTGTCAATCTAGTACTATATTTAGCGGTGAAACCAAATACATCCTCTAAAAGAAGTTCATTATCACACAAGGTAAGGCTTATGTCTCAATAACTGGTTTTTGGATGGAGCTAGTACTTCTTTTAATGGAAGAATAAAGTATTCATCAAGTCTTCATTAGGTTATTTACAGTGAGTAAAGGGAACCTGATTTTTTCCCACCAAATTGGTAGCCTGTTACTTGCTGGAAGGCTGCCCATAATGTTTGATTAATCCCTGCCTTGCATTAATTGTGGAATTATGACTTCTTCAGAGCTTATGATAATATTGTGAGCCTGTATAGTCATTGTTTTATGTCACCATTGAAAATAAATACATGTGACAGTGTGTCTTTAAACCTTATTCAATAAGACATTGTAGTTTATTTTTATTTATTTTTGCATTTTTGAAAGCCACTTAATGGGTTTTTCAGAAACTGCAATATAAGCCTGTGGTAATGCTTGTTTCCAACATGGCCTTCCTTGACTAAATAATTTTCAGATATTAGAATCAATTTTCCAGAATATTCACTGCAGTAGATATTCACTTGGCTATTACTAATAATGTCCATACTTAAGATTATTTTCTACTGTGTTGTAAGGTCTGTTAGGTCATTTACTGCCTATGATTGGAAAAGCTAAATGTATGTGTTATGTTTATATATTCTTAAGCTCCAAATCAAGAAGGTCTCATGTTTCTTTGTAGATGTTCAGGTCTTTTTTCATATGGGTCGTGTAATATGAGTGTGATTTCAAGAATTATTTAGTATTTTGGTTTTTTAGTGCAATTTTCCCAGGAATTTTGTTTTAAAATGAAAAAAATTGTTATTTTCTGCAGATATTTCCTCTGTCATCACATAATACTGTATTTTTTGTATACTAGCTCTGATATCAATCAATATTTAATAAATACTGATTAATGACATAGCTCTGTATGTTATCATGGAAGCAGAACCTCTTTTACACTCATGTAGGTCGGACGGGTGGAATATGGGTGGGGTTTGATATTTGCCTTTTAGGCTTTTTTAGTCTGTATCGAGGGCTGTGTATGTGACTGGGTACAGGACATGTGATCTGATTTGAGTATACCCAAGAACATTTGAACTGTTTTACATATTATGGGAACAAGTTGTGTTTGTAGATAAAATGGAAGAATTTATTGTCCTTTAGGCATTATCTTGAGTCTTCAGGTTATTCATTTCTCTTTTAGGTAACCAGATTTTTGAAATGCTGTATCTACTTTCTTATGTCTTGTTTCTCCTTTCATGTAATTTTTGTTCTATATGGAGCACCACTAATAGAGTAAGTTTGAAACTTTTACCCTAAATTTATATTTTAAAACATTCATTTACCAAACCGTGCTCATTCTTAGTAACTAGAAAAACCATGATGTGCATCATTAATAGATCAAGTAAGGGCACCAACATCATTAGCAGTGTTATTCTTTTTTAAAAAACAGCAGAATAACTTAATTTATTAAATACTCTTGTTACCTAGCCTTCTATTATCCAATTACATGTTGGGAGAAGGGAGAGTAGAGAAACTATACTATACCAATAAATATCTGGCCCTTAGAACCTCTGAGAGAACTTACTATGATTATATGTGTAAGTTAGTTACAATTAGCATATCAGTTCTTATAAATGTGATTCTAAAGTACTTGAATGGAGTTTTTCTTAACAAAAGTCAATAGATTCCTGTATTCAAATACTTAATATTTTTGTATATTAAGTGTATGCAAAATATACTGGTGGTGGTGTTTATAGTTTAAAGATAAAATTTAACACTTTTTCTGAACTGACAAATTTCAAATTCTTAAAAACTAAATTCATGAATGTTTCTTACAAAATGTTTATCATAGTTTGAGAAGCTTCAGTTTAGCAGTGATTAATGATCATGGTGAAATGAGTGATGAGATACATATACATATACACACACACATATATGTGTTGCTAGGTATACCGTTTTTTATGTGTGTATATATATTTATACATAGTTTTACGTACACACACTAAACCGACAGGTTATTCTTTTCTAGATGGGAGAGAACAAGACCTTTGTAATGGGAAATGGTGATTCCTGCCTAATCCATTTTAAAGTAGAATGAATGTGTCTGGCACAGTGGTTCTCAACATGTGGTTTTCAAACCAGCAGCATCAGCATTTTATCAAAATACAGATACTCAAGCTTCAGTCAGGAACTCTAGGGGTAGAGCCCCCGCCAATCTTTAGTTTATCCAGCTCTCCAGGTGGTTCCAATAGATGTTAACATTGAACCATTAGTTGTAGAGAAAGTTCCAGAGACTATTGAGGAGAAAGCTAACTATCTAGAAATGGATTCTGCTTTTGTTTGTTTTTGCAATGAAAGTCTCAGCATGGATCCTAGGGTGTTTTGCACTTCTGAAATCTATCATTAAAGTGAAATATTTGCTAGATTGTTTTTTAAAGCTGCATGTTGGTAGTAAAATTATTTATAGTCATCATTTTGGTGGCACTTATGTTACCTTTCAAAGTAAAGCAGAGGAAGATATTTTATATTTTATTTATATAATAATGATTGTGTATGTGTACCTTTAACACTTTTTAAAAAATTCATCTTTTTTTTTTCCAGGTTGGCATTGGAAACATTTTTATTTGCAGTTATTTTGTCTACTTTTACTACTGTGCCTTGCTTGTGTTTGTTAGGACCAAACCTCAAAGCATGGCTAAGGGTTTTCAGTAGAAACGGGTAAGTTTTAATTTTATATTATAATGATACTGAAATTTTTAAAAAAGTAATGAAGTATTTTTCTATTCATGGCAGTTTGCTGATTATTCTGAGTGCTTCTTATTGCTGATGGTGCTCAGAGATGCCTTAAGGGGTCACTGCAATTGGGGACTGGGGACAGGGCAGGCAGAACTACAAGCCCCTCCCTCCACATTAGCAAGATCAGCTCTGCTTTTTTCTATATGGTAGAATTCCACCTAGCCTTTTGTTTGTTTAAAAAGAAGAAGAAGAAGAAGAAATATTAAAAGAAAGCTTTAAAACCGTGGTTCTGGGATCATTTGGCACTGTGATAAAACTGCTGTAAGTAAAATTGCTTACATATATTTTTTAAGGTAGAAATGGGGTCCACAATCTAAAAATGTGTTGTGTAACAATGATGATTTCTTGCTTAGCCTTTTTCGTGATAAGATACCAGAGCGCAAGTTTTATGGGATTTTATTTCCTTGGCGGCCGTATATATTTTCAGCATGACTAAGTTAAAATTTTAGCTTCTTGAAAGTCATTGAACTGATATGCATCAGAAATAGTGGAGATCTAGCTAATAAAGCCAGAAGGTTATTTGATTCTGTCCTATTTATCACCCAGCAGCAAAAACTTCTTAAGCACTGACTCTGTGCTCTGTGTTATGCTAGGCTGTGTGGATTCTGAAGTATTAGGGGGATTCTTTTTTTTTTTTTTTTTTGAGATGGAGTCATTCCTGTCACCCAGGCTGGAGTGCAGTGGCGTGATTTCGGTTCACTGCAACCTCCACCTCCCAGGTTCAAGTGATTCTCCTGCCTCAGCCTCCCAAGTAGCTGGGACTACAGGCGCACGCTACCACGCCCAGCTAATTTTTGTATTTTTAGTAGAGATGGGGTTTCACCACGTTGGCCAGGATGGTCTTGATCTTGACCTCATGATCCGCCACCTTGCCTCCCAAAGTGCTGGGATTACAGGTGTGAGCGACCGCACCCAGCCTTATTAGGAGGATTCTTTTGCTAAGGAGCTTATCTGTTCAAACCAAATAACATAAGATTACAAATGTGGAAATCCAGCAATAAGTGTTGTAGGAACTCAGAGGGACAGAGCATCAGTAAAGAATGGAGGGGGAGATGGGAATGATCTATGATGGACTTAAGTCAAGAGTGTATGATTTGGTGAGACCAAGAAGAAAGAGAAAGCTACCTCGTGCAAGGAGAATGGATAAAAGCATTGAAACTGAGATTAACAGGGTATTTTTGTGTGATTTGAAAGGTTACAGCCCAATGAGAGCAAAAGATGCATGCTGAATAGCTTGGCTTCATAAATTACTGACTTACTCCCTTTGAAATCAGTACTGTTTGGGACAGGTGTGGTAGCTCACGCCTGTAATCTCAGCACCTTGGGAGGCCAAGGTGGATGGATTACCTGAGGTCAGGAGTTCAAGGCCAGCCTGGCCAACATGGTGAAACCCCATCTTTACTAAAAATACTAAAATTAGCTGGGCGTGGTGGTGGGCGCCTGTAGTCCCAGCTGCTTGGGAAGCTGAGGCAGGAGAATTCCTTGAACCCAGGAGGTGGAGGGGTTGCAGCGAGCTGAGATCGTACCACTGCACCCAGCCTGGGCAACATAGTGAGACTCTGTCTCAAAAAAAAAAAAAAAAAAGGAATTAGTACTGTTTGTTTTCCCTTGGAACCGTCTTCTAATATTCATAAAGTCTCTAGAAAATAGAAGTGTAACAACTGAAAGCATTTTCTACATTATTACCATAATATCCCAAATGGTATTAATTGCTTTTAACCTTTTAGTTTGAAATTTTTAAATAGTGAAATTGGATTGAAATCTTATTACTTTGGATTAGTGATTTCTCCAGTTTTCAAATCTATGTCTAATAATGAGTGTATCTGGGGAGATACTGTCATGTGATTTTACAGTTAGTTCTGCTGTAATGTGGCCTGTGTGTTCCTAAAAATCACTACACTGCACAAAATGGGCAATAAAAACCACAGAGCTTATGGGAAAGATGGGGTTAGGGCATAACACTAAAACAATTCATCAGCGACATGTAAAGAGAAGATGGGACCTTAATAAAAATGGTGGCACAGTTTTACACATGTAAAATGGTTACGAAATACAGGCATACCTGATTTTATTGTCCCTCACTTTATTGGACTTCTCAGATGTTGCTCGAATACTGTTTTTTATAAATGGAAGGTTTGTGGCAACCCTGCATCAAGCAAATGTATTAGCGCCATTTTTCCAACAGTAGTTGTTCTCTTCATTGGAAACTCACACAATGTTTCAGGCGTTTTCATTGTTACTATATCTTTTATGGTGATCTGTGATCTTTGCTGTTACTTTTTGTAATTGTTTTGCGGGACCATGGCTCATGCCCATATAAGATGGCGATCTTAATAATTGTTGTATGTATTCTGACTGCTTCACCTACCGACGTTCTCTCTCTCTCTCTCTCTCTCTCTCTCTCTCTCTCTCACCCTCCCTCTCTCTCCCCTCCCTGTTCCCTGAGATACAAAAATATCAAATTTAGGCCAGTTAGTAACCCTACTATGGCCTTTCAAGTGTTCAAGTGAAAGGAAAAAGTTTACATGTCTCTCACTTTAAATCAAAAGCTAGAAGTGATTAAGCTTAATGGAAAAGTTAGGTTGTCAAGAACTGAGACAGACTAAAAGTGAAGCCCCTTGTGCCAAATAGCCAAGTTGTGAATGCAAAGGAAAAGTTCTTAAAGGAAATTTAAAGTCTACTCTAGTGAACACGTGAGTGACAAGGAAGTGGAACAGCCTTATTGCTGATGGGGAGAAAGTTTTATGGTCTGGACAGAAGGTCAAACCAGGTACAACATTCTAAGCCAAATCCTAATCCAGAATAAGGCTCTAACTCTCTTCAATTCTGTGAAGGCTGAGAGAGGTGAGAAAGTTACAGAAGAAAAGTTTGAAACTAGCAGTGGTTGATTCATGAGGCTTAAGGAAAGAAGCCATCGCCGTCACATAAAAGTGCAAGGTAAAGCAACAAGTGCTGATGTAGAAGCTGGAGCAAGTTATCCAGAAGATCTAGCCAAGCTCATTGGTGAAGGTGGCTAAATAACAGATTTTTAATGTAGACTAAACAGCCTTCTATTGAAAGAAGATGCCATCTGGGACTTTTAAAGTTAGAGAGGAGAAGTCAGTGGCCACTTTCAATGCTTGACAGGCTGACTGTCTTGTTAGGGGCTGGTGCAGCTAGAGAATTTAAGTTGAAGTCAGTGCTAATTTATCATTTTGCAAGTCCTAGGGCCCTTAAGAATTATGCTAAATCTAGTTTGCCTGTATACTGTCAATGGAACAACAAAGTCTGGATGACAACACATCTGTTTATAACATGGTTTACTGAATATTTTACGCTCACTTTTGAGACCTACTGCTCAGGGGGAAAAAAAAAAAAATATATATATATATATATACACACACACTTTCAAAATATTGCTGCTCATTGACAGTGTACCTAGTCAGCTCTGTTGGAGATGTACAAGAATATTAATGTTTTTTTCATGCCTACAACACAAGATCCATTCTGTAACCCATGGATCAAGGAGTTATTTTGATTTTCAAGTCTTATTACTTAAGAAACACATTTTGTAAGGCTATAGCTGCCATAGATAATGATTCCTCTGATGGATTTGGGAAAAGTAAATTGAAAACCTTCTGGAAAGGATTCACCATTGTAGATGGATGCTATTGAGGACATTGTGATTCATGGGAGGAGATAAAAATATCAACATTGACGAGAAGCTGATTCTATTCCTCATGAATGATGTTGAGAGGTTCAGGACTTCAGTGGAGGAAACCACCACAGATGTGGTGGAAATAGCCAGAGAACTAGAATTAGAACAGTATCCTGAAGATGTGACTGAATTGCTGCAACATTATGATAAAACGTGAACAGATGAGGAATTACTTCTGGATGAGAAAGAAAATGGTCTCCTGAGATGGAATCTACTAGTGAAGATGCCATGAATATTGTTGAAATGACAAAAAAGGATTTATGATATTGCATAAACTTAGTTAATAAAACAATGGCAGGGTTTGAGAGGGTTGACTCCAATTTTGAAAGAAGGTCTACTGTGGGTAAAATGCTATCAAACAGCATGGCATGCTACAGATAAATCTTTTCTGGAAGGAAGAGTCAATTGATGCAAGCAACTGCATGATTAAAATTTCATTTTAAGAAATTGCTGGCTGGGCGCGGTGGCTCATGCCCATAATCTCAGCACTTTGGGAGGCTGAGGCAGGCAGATCACTTGAGGTCAGGAGTTTGAGACCAGCCTGGCCAACATGGTGAAACTCTGTCTCTACTAAAAATACAAGAAAAATTAGCTGGGCGTGCTGGTAGGTGCCTGTAATCCCAGCTACTTGGGAGGCTGAGGCACAAGAATTGCTTGAAGCCAGGAGACAGAGGTTGCAGTGAGTTGAGATTGTGCCACTGCACTCCTGCCTGGGCAATAGAGCAAGACTCAGCCTTAAAAAAAAAAAAAAAGAAATCCCCGCAGCCTCCTCAACCATCACCCTAATCAGTCAGCAGCCATCAACTTGAAGACCACACCTTCCACCAGCAAAAAGATTACAACTTGCTGAAGGCTCAGATAATTATTAACATTATTTAGTAATAAAGTATTTTTAAATTACGTGCATTTAAAAAACATAATGCTATTGCCCACTTAATAGACTATGATATAGTAGAAATATAACTTTTATATACACTGGGAAACCAGAAAATTCATATGACTCACTTTATTGTATAATTTGCTTTATTCTGGTGGTCTGGAACCAAATCTGCAGTATCTGCAAGGTGTGCCTGCACCCAAATATTACAATAAACATGGCACTTTTCCTTGGAAGAAGTTTCCTTGGCAAAGGTTTGCTTCTGGAAGTAGACGTGAGAAGGGTTGCCTATTGTGAGTTATTGCGAAGTGGTGAGATGGTTGTTGGAAATCTGAGGGAAAATTAACACCAGATGTGGGTGTGTGTGGCTCATGACATGTAGTAAACTGAGGTAGCTGAGAGGTGGGTATTTGTTAAAACGGTATTGAGATATAATTCACATACCGTACACATCAC
Source organism: Mandrillus leucophaeus (assembly GCF_000951045.1). NCBI lineage: Eukaryota > Metazoa > Chordata > Mammalia > Primates > Cercopithecidae > Mandrillus > Mandrillus leucophaeus. The sequence goes on along the minus strand of NW_012107986.1, from coordinate 802,870 downwards.
CTATTTAAAATATACAATTCAGTGGTTTTTTGCAACCACTAATCTACTTAACTATCTCTATAGATTGCCTATCCTGGAAATTTGTTATAAATTGGGTCTTATAATATGTGATCTTTTGTGACTGCCTTCTTTTACTTAGCATAATGTTTTGAAGGTTTATCTATGTTGTAGCATGCTTCAGTACTTCGTTCCTTTTTGTGGCTGAATAATATTCCATTGTATGGATATATATCAAATTTTGTTTACCCATTTATCAGTTGATGGACATCTAGGTTCTTTCCACATTTGGGCTGTTGTGAATAAGCTGCATCAAACATTTGTGTTTAGGTTTTTTATGGACATATGTGTTTATTTCTCTTGGGTATGCCTAGGAGTGGGATTGCTGGGTCACATGGTAGTGTTAAGGGTTTGAGAAGCAAGCTCCAGTGTTCAAACTCTATAAAGTGCAGTTTGGTAGTATCTGTAAAAATTACAAGTACACTTCTTCGACCCAGCAATTCTACTTTTTGGACTTTATCCAGTAGATATACTTGCACACTTACAAAATGTTAAATATATAAGATTACTCATTTCAGCATTGAAAATTACCTAAATATCCTTTAGTAACGGATAGGGTTAGGATAAATTTAACCCACCCTGTGAAGTACTGTGCATTTGTAAAAACTAAACACATAAAAACAGGAAAAAAACCCAAAACAAAACTCTTTATTTACTGATATATTAGTGGAAAAAAGCAAGGTTAAGAAATGTGTACAGGATGCTACCATTTATGTCAAAAGTTGTCAGAGGGCATAGATACACGTATATTTCTGGAAGGACACATGAGAAACTGATAAAAACAGGTTGTCTTTTGCGAGGGGATCTGAGAAGCTCGAGGACAAAGTAAGGAGACTTTCCACTGAATATCCTTTGCTATCTTTTGGAATTTGAACCACATTAATGTACTACCTAGTCAAAATAAAAGTTATAATGAGTTAGATTTTGCCAGTACTTAACTTCTTGCTTATGGAAAGTAGGCCTATATCAGGAAGTTGCTAGATTTCTCTCATGTCACCTAAACTTCAGTAGACTGCAAAAGTTGTCCTAAAATCTCCAACGTACTGGAGAACAGCCTAGTCGCCAGAGGACTATGGCTAAAAATTATCAATTTGTAATATAAAACATTTTATATAATATCACATAGCACATGACATGAAATAGTAATGCAAAAGTATTTTAATAACTTTTAAAGCATTTTTGTTATAGCATTTCTCAGAGCAATCTAGTGAGATACTCACTTTCACCATTTTCTAGTTGAAGAACCTAGAAAGCTGACAGGTTAAGTGATTTGCCCAAGTTCTGTAGCCAGGAAGTAGTAGAGCTGGGATTGGAATCTAGATCATTAGACGGTATAGAAGTTAGATGACTCCAGTAATTGAGGATCAGAAAACAGGTTCTTGCCCTGTTTTTACTACTTAGTGGCCAAGTGATCTTAGACAAGCTACTTAACTTCACATATCCTTATATGTAATATGATTAGAATAAAACTAATATGTACTTCGCAGGGCTATATCAGAACTGAGTGAAATGAATGAAATCAAATAGTAGGTGCTCAAGAAGTCTTTGTTGAATGGATTAAAAAATGTCAGGGAACATTTTATATATCATGTTTTCAATCCTTACTGCAGTTTGTCTCAGTATTTCTTCCTCGTTTAGGTGACAGACCAAGGAGCGCAGTGCGTAGATAACTATGGAGGAGGGCTGGTTTCTCATTTAATATAATGTGAAGTTAATTTGAACTTTGACATAAAAGAAGAATCTAAGTCTTTATGTTTCCACCATACACTAGAGTTAGTTCACTTTCTTCTTAGTACTTTTATTATACTTCCAAATTTTACTATGGAAAGGATGTCAAATTTTGAATAAGCTAGGAAATAATTGGATAGATTGACTTGTTGAACATTAGAGTTTGCCTTCTTAAATGTTCACTTTTAAGCAAAAATATTTAAAAATTTAAAGATCTGATAGTTTTGCAGTGATAATATGAAATATTCACAAAAAATTACTAGTTATACTGAAATTGCTCCAATATATAGTTAGCATTATTTATATTAAATCACAACTTTATTTTTTAATTTTTATTTTTTGTGTGTACATAGTAGATATGTACATTTCTGGAGTATATGAGCTATTTTGATACAGACAATGCATAATAATCACATCAAGGTATTCACATCAAGCATTATCTTTTGTATATATGGTTGTACAAGCAATCCAATTATACTCTTATTTTTAAATGTACAGTTAAATTATTATTGACTATAGTCACCCTGCTTTGCTATCAAATACTAGATCTTATTCATTCTAACTTTTTCTGTGCCCATTAATCACATTCTCTGCATCCTCCATCCCCACTACGACCCTTTCCAGCCTGTGGTAACAACCATCCTTCTACTCTCTATCTCCAGGAGTTCAATTGTTTTAATTTTTAGCTGCCACAAATAAGTGAGACATGCAGTTTGCCTTTCTGTGCCTGGCTTATTTAATTTAACATAATGACCTCCAGTTCTGTCCACATTGTTGCAAATGGCAGGATCTCATTATTTTTAATAGCCAAGTAGTACTGCATGTATGTACCACATTTTAAAAAATCCATTAGTCTGTTGATGGACGCTTAGGTTGCTTCCAAATGTTGGCCATTGTGATTAGTGATGCGATAAACATGGGAGTCCAGCTATCTCTTCAATATACCGATTTCGTTTCTTTTGGTATATACCTAGCAATGTGATTGCTGGATCATATGGTAGATCTGTTTTTGTTTTTTTGAGAACTGATCTCCATAATGGCTGTACTAATTTACATTCCCACCAACAGTATATGAGAGTTCCCTTTCTCCACATCCTCGACAGCATTTGTTATTGCCTGCCTTTTGGATAAAAGCCATTTTAACTGGGGTGAGATGACACCTCATTGTGGTATTGATTTGCATTTCTCTGATGACCAGTGATATTGAACACCTTTTCATATACCTGTTTACCACTTGTATGTCTTTTTTTGAGAAATGTCTATTCAGATATTTTGCCCATTTTTTTAATTGGATTATTAGATTTTTTTTTTTCCCGGGTAGAGTTGTTTGAGCTCCCTATATAGTCTGGTTATTAACCCTTTATTAGATAGATAGATTGGAAATATTTTCTTCCATTTTGTGGGTTGTCTCTTCACTTTCTTGATTGTTTCTCTTGCTGTGCAGAAGCTTTTTAACTTGATGTGATTCCATTTGTCCATTTTTGCTTTGTTTGCCTGTGCTTGTGGGGTGTTATTCAAGAAATCTTAGCCCAATCCAGTGTCCTGGAAAGTTTCCCCAGTGTTTTCTTTTAGTAGTTTCATAGTTTGTGGTCTTAAATTTAAGTCTTTAATCCATCTTGGTTTGATTTTTGTATATGGCAAGAGTTAGAGGTCTAGTTTCATTCTTCTGCATATGGATATCCAGTTTTTCTGCCACCACTTATGGAAGAGACTGCTTTTTCCCCATTGTATGTTCTTGGCATCTCTGATGAAATGAGCTCACTGTAGATGTATGGTTTTACTTCTGGGTTCTCTATTTGTTCTCTTGGTCTGTGTGTCTGTTTTTATGCCAGTACTATGCTGTTTTGGTTACAATAGCTCTGTAGTATAATTTGAGTCAAGTAATGTGATTCCTGCAGTTTTGTTCTTTTTGCTCAGGATAGTTTTGGCTATTCTGGGTCTTTGTGGTTCCATATAAATTTTAGGATTGTTTCTTCTATTTATGTGAAGATTATTATTGGTATTTTGATAGGGATTGCAATCTGTGGATTGCTTTGGGTAGTATGGACATTTTAACAGTATTGATTCTTCCAATTCATGAACACAAAATATTTTTCTATTTTTTTGTGTCCTGTTCAATTTCTTTCATCAGTGTTTTATAGTTTTCATTGTAGATATCTTTCACTTCTTTGGTGAAGTTAATTCATAGATATTTAATTTTATTTGTAGCTGTTTTAAATGGGACTACTTTTTTATTTCTTTTTCAGATTATTTGTTGTTGGCATACAGAAATGCTACTGATTTTTGTATGTTGGCTTTGTATCCTGCAACTTTACTCAATTTGTTTATCAGTTCTAATAGTTCTTGGTAGTTTTTAGGTTTTTCCAAATATACGATTATATCATCTGCAAACAACGATAATTTGACTTCTTCCTTTCCAATTTGGATGCCCTTTATTTTTTTTCTCTCATCTGATTGCTCTAGCTAGGACTTCCTGAGTCACAACTTTAATTTCAAAGAACTGTATTTAATTATTTAAGGAGGTTGTACAAAATACATGACTAATACATGCTTTTTCCTACTTAATAATAATTTAGAACACAAATTAAAATTTCAGCTTGAAGTTCTTATGCTGTAGTTCTAATTAATAAAAAGTATTTAAAATACCTTGAAGTATCAACTGAAGATTTTAGAGCTTTAAATATTTTTATCATTCATCCTGTGTTTTAATATGTAAAACACAGTAGGGTTTTGTGTGTATTTTTTTAACTTAAAGACAGCCCTTTTAGTATTACTGAAATATGAATAATTCAGATGTTCAGTGTGAACAGGCTAATTTTGAGTTGGCATGACATCTCAATTAGTGTTGAATCAATATAAATGTTTTATAATATTTTTAAGTGACATAACTTTATATACTAGTTTTTAATGTATTTATTTGCATGTCTATAGAAAACTTATGTTGAACAGATGATAATCATGTGAAGACAGAGAACACCAAAGCTTTGAGCTTGTGAACTGTGTAGGAACTACATCCTACGAGTTAAGGATCAATTCTGATATTATTGGGATTTTATACATAACTAAAAGACACTATTTTAACAGGATTTCTCCTTACAGTAAATGTTAAGTTACCCCGGGAAAACAAAACAAAAGAATGCTATTATAAAGAAACTTGGAAGTAGAAAAGTCATTTGGTTTCTTAAAATATTCTGCCAACTTCTTATTGGTATACTTATTAAATAACATACTCAGTTTGTACCAATTTAATTCAGTTATTGCATTGGCATTAAAATTATTTTTTTTCATTTGCAGACTTTCTTATAAAGGACAGTAATAATCTGACTACTATACACCTGTATAGTTCATTGAAACTTGCTTTTTGACTTATCAGTTCTTTTATGCTGTTATTTGAATGTTTAAGTTAGAATCTGATCACTTTTGGTGAACTAAATAGATTCCTGAATAGTACTAAACAAAAATCTTGCCAAGAGTGGTGATCCTGCCAAGGTGAAAGCATTCAATAACACCTGTTTGTGTAGACAAAGACAACAGGCCTCTTTTTGTCATCTTTGTATTGAAATAGATTTTATATTGAAGCAACCACTGTGGACACTAAGAGTGAAAATATAGTGAGTGGCCAAAGATTTATTCACATAAAAATTAGGTAATTTAGTATAAATGTGGGCAAAAAATTTAGTGGCAAAGAGGCATTTGTTTTAATATTCAGTGGGGAAGGAAAACATTTATATTAGAATTTTATAAAATACCTTTAGCCACTAGGAGGAGTTGTATAGCGTCTCTTTTTTAGTTGAAGAGACTAGCAGTTCAAAAAATTAAATCTATTTAAACAAACACTATTCTGATGACAGCATATTTAAACCATGAGTGTTTACTATGAACTACCCCCAGGTGCCTGATACAGTGTCTGGCATGTAGTAGGCACTCAAAATGGCCTGTTTACTTCAATTAATATTTGATGTAGTGAATTCCAGTGGAGTCAAATATTTTGGACAAGTACGTGGAGCACAGTGTCATGAAGATTGGTCTGTAACATTGCTTTAGTCACTTTTTAAGTTCATTCACAGGGGGGCCATTTATTTATTCTGAGCCCTATTGACTGTGCATATATTCCTTAACTTTGAAAAAGTTAGCCAATAACCGTAGAATTCAAATAGCTTTATTATGGAAACTTATAAAATGAGAGTACATCAATGTCAGTGATGCTAGAAATTAGTTAATAGAAAGGAATTTACCTATTTTATTCTTTTTATCTTATTTATTACAAAATAATGTATATATATGTTTGTAGTAAAAATTCAAATAGAAAAATATAGAAAGTTAAAGATCCTAGTAATGCTATCATAGAAGCAATGAACAACTGCTAGCAGATTTTTTTCGAATTTTGTATTATATATGTATATATAAAATTTTAAAACAAAATAGTTAAACTAGTCATGGCTTTATAACTTTTTTCCCACTAATGTATTATGAACATCCTTATCTGTGTGTGTATGTAATCTACCTCTTCTTGCATAGTATTCTTAGCTAGTATACCTCTGTAAGTAACATAAAACTTCAGCTTATACTGGTTTGAATAATAAGGAAACTGATTATGTCACATAACGGAGATTGGATGGTTCTAGATACAGATAGTTATGGTATGGCTGTGCTTCTTACTGATTCTCCTTGTTATTATCCTCAGGTTGGTAGTGGGATGGCAGCAGCTTCTCTTCCTTGAGTTTTCCTAATCATTGGGAGACAGAATGGGATTATCAGTATTTAATTAATTAGTCTAATCATCAGGGTTGAGATGAATGTTGAGCAATTAATCATCATTACAAGTATTCCATGTACCATGATTTATTTAACTAATTTCCTATTAAGGTTTATTATCAAATTTTCATGATTATAAATAATGTTGTTAGGTATATCTTTGTACCATATAACTTTGTATTCTTGTGCAAAGGTTTTTGTAGACTAGATTACTGGAGTAACTTTCCTAGATCAAAGGAAGTTGACAGACACTGTCAAACTAAAGTTCTAATTTGAAGAATATGTGTATACCCGCATACATATTCCTACCAATAGAGTGTAGGTTTCCCTGACTCCCCATCAGGGCTCTTTACCTCTTATCAATCTACCAGGGCTGCTACCTACAGGGGTCTGCCAAGGGGGCAGACTGTGCACTATAGTAGCTTCATCTGATTTCTAAGAGAAGGCATAAGCCTTGGCCATGAATTTTTAAGTCTGATTTATAGAACCACCATTTACTAAATTTCAGTGGAATATTACTAACTGAATCACAGAGAGAACTTTTATCTTACCCAGCCTCCCTGCCTCCATTCTCTTTCCTGACTCATGTTACAGAAAACTCAGTAGAAAATAACATCCAGTCCTCAAAAGGCAGCTTCAACACAGGGAAAATTGGGGCTAGTTAAGATAGGAAGTGTGCCCATGTGAAGTGTGAGCAAGAGAAAAGAAACGGCATGACAACCCTAAAAATGCGCTACAGAAGAAGGAAAAGGGGCATGCAGAAGATGAAGAATCTGGCCTGAAAGAAAATGCTACCCTAGAAGCAAAAACAAACAAAAAAGCCTCCACGCAGTTTATCGTGAAAAATAGTACTAAGGATATGAATTGAATAAATTAAGAGCAAAGAGGAGATCATGAAACAAAATGACGTGGAGAAGAAGATTGCAGAATTAGTGAAATAAATTGAGAATGCAAAGGTCACTATTACAGGTCATAAGTTAGAAATATCAAGAAACAGACAAATTAGAAAGTCAGGTTTTAGCATGGAAGAAAGGTTTGAGCTAATCAAAATGAATGAGGGGTCGGGGGGATTGGGAAGAATAAAGCATTTAGAGAAGATGTGATAAATATAGAGGAGAAACAAAAGAGATGCAAATGTAAGACTAGTTAGTGTCTCTAAATTACCCAATAAAAAATGATTCAAAGATATGATAGAAGACAGTTTCCACAAATGAGGGGATTCTCCAATTTGTACATTAAAAGGACTCACTGTATCAAGAAAATAACTGAATTAGAGTTGCAGAACAATATAAATAAAAACGAATACAAGCAATGGAAGTTAAACAGTGCAGGGAGGAGCAGTGAAGAAAATATAATTGTACCCGTTATATCCCCAACTATTCTGGCTGTCCCCAGATACTGAGCCTGTTTGGTACAACCTCTTCAAGGAATAAGTTTTAAATGAAATCCTACATCTCAAACCATGAGTCCCCACCTTACAGCTAGTCCCTTTCCCCGGTTGGCCCAAAGTACTGGGAGCTAGGCTTATACCTAGGCAGAATATTGAAATATTTATATACCATCTAGGCAGAATATTGAAATATTTCTTTCGAGGAAAAATGGTACAAAAGAAAAACTTACAGATATTGACATTTTGGGATTCTCTAAGGGAAAGTCAGGGTTCCTACCCAGTCCCTAGTTCTGTGCATCCCCCTGCTTGAATTATCTTACTTATGCATTGTAAACATCCAGTCAACTATTTAATGTTTCACTTTGTTGTTGCTGTTGTTTAAAAATAGTGTTATTGAAATATAACTGCATACCACAGAATTCACTCATAAAGTGTATAATTCAGTGGTTTTTAGTATAGGCACAGTACAGCCATTGCCACAATCTAATTTTGGGACATTTCACCACATTAAAAGAAACTATGACTATTAGCAGTCTTCCCCTATTCCCACTCCTCTCTCCATGGCCCAGGCAACCACTGCAGGAGTGTCCAGTCTTTTGGCTTCTCTGGGCCACATTGGAAGGATAAGAATTGTCTTGAGCCACACATGCAATACATTAACACTCACGATATAACTGATGAGCTAAAAAATAAATAAATAAATAAATTATTAAAAAAAAAATCTCATAATGTTTTAAGAATGTTTATGAATTTGTGTTGGGCCACATTCAAAGCCGTCCTGGGCTGCCATGTGGCCCATGGGCCATGGGTTAGACAAGCTTACACTAATATATTTCCTATCTCTGTAGATTTGCCTAGTCTAGACATTTGATACATCATGTTTTAAGTAGAATGAGAAGTAAAGAATCACCAGATATTCGAGGACTCCTCACATAAAATCCAGAAATGAAAACAACGAAAAAGAAACTTAGGGGAAATAGAGGCAATATACAAAGACAGAAGATAACTTAAAAATTTACTTTTTTTTTAACTTTACCATAAAAGGTGAACAGGAGGCAGTCAAAATGAATATTCAGAGAACAAGAAAACTTTTGGGAAATAAACACACTATTAAACTCAGCAGAAGTAGAGACAAAAGTTGAAAAGATTCCCACGTCAAACAAAAAGGCAAAGATTGCAAAATGAGTTAAAAGATAAGAAAAGCAGAAATTAGTTCAAAGTAATAATAATATTCCTAGCAAAAGAGTAAGGAAAAAATTCTTAAGTGATCTGATAAACAAGGTCTTTAAATAGAAGACAATTTTAAGAACCAGAAGACCTGAGCTTTTAGATTAAGAAGGCTCATATATTTTCAGCACAGTGGATGAAAAAACACTTTAAAACACATTTTCGGGAAATTTTTGATAACCAGGAATAAAAAGATTGATTATTATAAAAGTTTCTAGAGAATGAGAGAAACATGATACCTACAGAGGATGAGAAACCAGAATGGCTCTGAACTTCTCAAGTGGAAATCAGAAAACAGTGGAGCAATGCCTTCCAAATTCTGAGGCAGGGCCAGGCGCTGTGGCTCACGCCTATAATTTCAGCACTTTGGGAGGCCAAGGTGGGCGGATCACTTGAGGTCAGGAGTTCGAGACCAGCCTGGCCAACAAGGTGAAACCCTGTCTCTACTAAAAATACAAAAATTAGCTGGGCATGGTGGTGGGTGCCTGTAATCCCAGCTACTCCGCAGGCTGAGGCAGGAGAATCACTTGAGCCCAGGAGGTGGACGTTGCAGTAAGCCAAGATCGCACCACTGCACTCCAGCCTGGACAACAGAGTGAGACTCCATCTCAAAAAACAAACCAAAAAATAACAACCCTCCCCCCACAAATCCCGAGGCAGAATGATTCCCAAAAATTACAGTAAATTCATTTTCAGACTTCAAACATCTCTAAGAATCTATTTTCCATGTACCCTTTCTCAGGAATCTATGGAAGGAGGTGCTGAAAAAGAAAATTCCTTTCTCAGGAATCTATTGAAGGAGGTGCTTAAAAAGAAAAGAAAAAGGAACATAGATGGAGGAAGTCTTGGAATTTAGGAAAGAGCAGATCCAAAAGAACTAAGAGAGGCAAAGGGAAATTCGCAAACACAGCAGTTGTGCAGCAGTCCTAGGTCTGTCTCTTATACACATCTAGATGTGTATAAGAGACAGGAGTATAATGGCGCGGTCTTGGCTCACGGCAACCTTCGCCTCCCAGGTTCAAGCAATTCTCCAGTCTCAGCCTCCTGAGTAGCTGGGATTACAGGCGCTTGCCACCATGCCCAGCTAATTTTTTGCATTTTTAGTAGAGATGGGGTTTCACCATGTTGGCCAGGCTGGTCTCGAACTCCTGACCTTGTGATCTGCCTGCGTCGGCCTCCCAAAGTGCTGGGATTACAGGCGTGAACCACTGCGCCCAGCCACATAAATCTTACTGAATTATCTCTGATCATATAGTTGTCTTGATTAAAAACCTTCATGGTTCCTTAGTTTGACATTTAAGAATTTTCTAAAATCCTAACCCTAAATCTATCACCATGATACAATTTCACACCAATTACGATGACTGTAATAAAAGATAATGACAAGTGTCATGATGGAGGGTGTGCAAAAACTGGAATCCTCAAACACTGCTGGTAGGAATATAAAATGGTTCAGCCACTTTGGAAGAGTCTGGTAGTTCCTCAAGTGATTAAACGTAGAGTTTCCATGTGACCCAACAATTCCACTCCTAAGTGTAATCCCAAGAGAGATGAAAACATATGCTCACACAGAAACTTGTGCATAAATGTTCATAGCAACATTATTCATAATAACCAAAAAGCAGAAGCAACCCAAATATCCATCAGCTGTTGAATAGATAAAATGTGGAATATCAATAGAAAGGAATATGATTGAGCCATAAAAAGGACTGAAATATTGATACATGCTACAACATGGATGAAACCCCGTCTCTACTAAAACTACAAAAATTAGCCAGGCGTGGTGATGCACACCTGTAATCCCAGCTACTCAGGAGTCTGAGGCAGGAGAATGGCTTGAACCCAGGAGGTGGAGGTTGCGGTGAGCCGAGATTGCTCCATTGCACTCCAGCCAGGGCAACAAGAGCGAAACTCCGTCTCAAAAAAACAACAACAAAAAAAACAAACAAAAAATCCTAACTCTGCCCTACTTTTCCAGCCTTATTTCTCGTACTTCTCTTGGCCTCTAGCAATCTGATTTATGTTCTTTTGTCTGCAGTGCAGCTCTTTCTCCTGTCTTCCAGTTTAAGACCTAACGCTACCTATTCTTTCCAATCCAGCTTAACCCTCCTGTTCCATAAAATAGAAAAAGTGAATTCTTCCCAACAGAAAGTAATCTCTGCTCTTAACCTCTACCACACCTTGTGTCTCCACTTTATGTATTACAGTATAGAGGAGGTGTGTGTTAAGTTGGAGCTTAGTCAACATTGTCAGCCACATGTAGTCAAAAATTGCCTTTGAAAATCCTTTAAATTGCTTGAACAGTACAGTTCTCTTTACATTGAACTTGGCCAGTTTTTCCTTCCAACATTGGAAGAGATCTCTGTTCTATTGAATGCTAGTTGAAAAAGCTGACTTACAGGTGTTATATGAAATAAAAAAGAACAATAAAGCCCTAAAAATAGTACAAATCTGGATATATGTGATTGGCTCCAGCCTGTTCTTAGCCCTGCTTCAATGGAAACAAGCTAGGGTTCTTATCTTATGTAGTTGGGGAGTATGAGATGGATGGATGATAGAGGGATTGGTTTGTGAACTGACTTGTTATCATTTGCGACTTTTAAAATTCAGTGTACATTTTGCGTGTAATAATTGGCCTGTTTCTAATTAAATAAATCATCTAACAAAACAAATGTTTTCCCCCATACTATCTAGAAGCGGCTACTTTTCATTAACTTCACAGTAGCTTCACCTTGCAATTTAAACAACTGAATATTTGGACCCTACTTATTGCATTGCAGTGGGCTTTTACCTGACTGTAACCAGAACTGTCTGGTTACAGTTCACACTATGTATACATAGTTCACACTATGAGGGCCAGGCTGAAACTAACACCTACTAAGAGAATGGCAGAATTAAGTCTTTCCACCTTTACACTCTCCGATGTGCACTTAGTATATAGGAATGGTAGGCAAAATCACCAGATCTTTTGAAATATTTTGTTCTTGTTCTCTGCCTGTTTCTTGCCAAGTAAATTGAATTGGTTTGTATAAATGAAATGTGATGTAAGAAAGACTAGCTGAGGCCGGGTGCAGTGGCTCATGCCTGTAATCCCAACACTTTGGGAGGCTGAGGTGGGCGGATCACGAAGTTAGGAGTTCGAGACCAGCCTGGCCAACATAATGAATCCCCATCTCTACCAAAAACACAAAAATTAGCCGGGCGTGGTGGTGCACACCTGTAATCCCAGCTACTCAGGAGTCTGAGGCAGGAGAATTGCTTGAACCCGGGAGGCGGAGGTTGCAGTGAGCTGAGATCACTCCATTACACTCCAGCCTGGGCAACAGAGATTCCATCTCAGAAAAAAAAGAAAGACTGGTTGAATAAATGATGCACCATCCATACAATGGAATACTATTATAACTGTTACCAAGGAAAAACAAGCAAAATTTGGTTTATAACATGATGCATCTGAGTTTTGTTTTGAAGAAATATACATATGTACATGTGTAATTATGCAAATATACATATATCCTTCAAAACAAAAGTATGTGTGTATTTGTGCATGTATAAAATATTTCTGGAAGAATATGTAATTGGTAATAACAGTTGCCTGTGGGGAAAGGAACCAGGAGTTGATAGGGGTGGAGGACTTAGCTGTTTCTACAAATGCTCTTTAGCATGGTTTGACTCCTACTATATCTGTATATTACCTTTACGATGGAAAACATTTATATCTTCTTACCAATTAACTGTTAATAGTTCATGGTAAATATTTATATGTCAGTTTGAGATTTTCATTTTAAATTACAGAAAATATATGTATACTGATAATGTGTGCTAGTGCTTGTTGGATTCTTTAGCAGCTAATGTATGTACCATCAATGATGTACCAATTTGTGCTTCACAGAGTTTCATCCATATGGGAGAATAGTCTCCAGATGACTACAATTTCTAGTTTTGTAGGAGCATGGCTTGGAGCACTTCCTATTCCGCTGGATTGGGAAAGACCATGGCAGGTTGGTTTCAGTTACTTAAAGCAACAAAGTAAATGTTTGTACAATGATAGTAAAACTGATGAAGCAAACTAGTATGTATACGTAAATTGTTCTGTTGTTCAATTAAGTAGGGATACCAATTCTATCAGTCATCGTAATCTGGGCAACTTCTTAATAGGGACTGTCCCAGTGCCAAAGGCGTCTAGGTAGCCCTGGTTTTATTTTCTAGCACTATTTTTTGCACATGTATAGATGAATAAACAAGCTTATTTTGTGATTGTATATAGGCAGTTTATTGTTTTTAAAAATAAACAGGTTCTCACTCTCTTGCCCAGGCTGGCCTCCAGTGCTTGGGCCTAAATGAGCCTCCTGCCTCAGCCTCCCAAGTGGCTGGGACTACAGGTGTGTGCCACTGAGCCCAGCCAGTATAGGAATTTTTAAAAATTAGGTTAATAGTTGCAGAAATGTCCTATTTTCAACTTTAGTATTTATTGCCCTTGTGGTCTTATATTCACATTTTCTGAACTTGATTGATGGCCAAATTGAATGTTCATCTTGAAATTTTTAGAAGCAGATAGCAAGGTAATTTTTGCAGCAGCGGCCTGTGTTATCAAGACAGCTCACAAACATCAAATTTTTCATCTTGTATCACAATAAGATAAAGCTGATATGCTAGGTAAAGCACTGTAAGGTAAGGGCTCTTTTTATACCCATTTTACAGATGAGGAAACTGACACCTAGAGGGTATGTAACATTCCCAAGGTCACTGAACTTACAGTGATGACTGTATCCTTATCTTAATATTAATGACCTTGTAGTATGCCATTATATAGTTACTTTATAACTTATTTAACAAATACACGATTGATCATTTAGATTATTGCCAGTATTTTATGATAATAAACACTGCTGTGATAAAATCTTTGAATCTATAGCTTCATGAATTTTTCTAATTATTTTCATAGAGTACTCCCAAAAAGAATTATGGTGTTAAAAAATAAATGTGCTTTCTTTTTCCAACATGAAGAGAATTTTTTTCTGATTACAAAGATAATGTATATTTATTTAGAAAATTTAAGCAATATTAGTAATTCTAAGGAAGAAAGTAAAAATTACTTTCCTCCCCAACCACCCAGAGGAAACCTCCATTTGCTTTTGGTGATAATTTTTGCAGCTGTCTCTCTCCATGCCTGTAACTATAATATTCATGTTATTTTTAATCTGCTTTTTCCCCTCAGCAGTATATTATGGAGCTCATTCTATGTCAATGAAAACTTATATATATGTAATATTCGATTATTTGTGTAAAATACTGTATCAGTTTTTAATTAAAGAACATTTAGGTTATTTCCTATTTCATTATTATTAATATTTTATCAAATATGGTTATCATATTAAACATACATCTTTGAATATTTGTCCAATTTTCTCTGTAGCATAAAGTCCTAGGTAATGAATTGATGAAGTAAATCTTTGATACATACCTCATTTGCCAAATGTGGGATCCAGATTGTGTGCCTTGCACATAACTGCCTACCTTAACTCCATTCTTTGTGCTTTCAGTTCGATGTTGTGTCTCCCTGAAAGTCAAATTGTTCTTTCGTGTTTAGTAAGTCTGGTAGGTTTGCCCTTGCCTGTTTTAACTCTTCATCACTGTATTAGAGAAATCCTTGGAGGTTTGGGGTGTGTATCGTCACAGATACTCATCCCAAGTTTTTGGTGCTAGTAAAGGTTTCTTAAGTTGTTGACATCTTGTAGAAGTCATCCATACTTAATATCATTCAACAGAGTGTCAGTGATTTCTAAATTGGAGGACAATCAAAATCATTGAAAAGTATACACAGAAAATTGTTTGAAAGTGGGTAGATTCCTTACTTTCAAGTAATGCAATTAAATCTAAATAGAAAATATTGATAAAGCACTATGGGACATCAGCTTTAATGAGTTGGTAAGATAATATATAATAAATGTATCATTTTGTATATAGATGCAATACTTTAGAGTGTAAAGGTTTGATATGTTACATGTAATTTAAGTCTTTTTTTGTTTACAAGACAGTGCAGAAGTAGAAACTGAACTAAGGGGAATATGTATGCTTTATAAAATATGTGTTTAGGTTTGCTTAGAAAATATATATCTTAGTTATTTACAGTTCAATCACCCATTTTGGGATTGTTCAGACTTTTAGCTGATGACTCATTTTTCTGCCTCAGTGCTTGTTAACAATAAGGATGAACTAGATCCAAATTGATGGTATTACTTTTTAAATTAATATAAAGTTTCCATTTGAATTACTGACTTTTTAAAAAGATTTTCTAGCTAGCTGGAAATCTAATTTAATTTTAAAACTAATTTAAATACATAACAAGTGTTGGTTTCCATTAAGAGCGTTTCATTCAGCTGGAATATTACTGGCTGTGTAATTATCTTTACTATTGGATGGTTTTTAGAACATTCCAAGTTAATGACCCACACATTCACTGTAAACCTTTTAAATTATGAAATGTATTGTTGAGGGAATGATAGAATTGATGTATAATTAAAAATCTTTTATTCGCATAGCACTCATCTGCCCCTTGCCCTTTTTGCAGTTATTTACTAATAAACTAAAGAAATGAGGTTTCTTTTTTTTTTTCACTTTTTATTTCCAGCAAACAAGGTTGCTTGTTTTTTGTTATTGTTATTTTTTAATAATTCTAACTCCACAGAACAGCATCTCCCAGAGAAGCAATAAATCAGATAAGAGAATATGGCATTTCCTAAAAGTGGAGATGTTGTTAGAGCAAAATTTCATGAGAAGACAATACAGTAATACACTTTATTATCTAAAATAGAACATGTATTAAGAAGAGATTCTTGTTCTGTGTTCCTTGTAGCCCAGTACAGATTTGATCTGTTTGTGGTAAAGCAAGCTTTTCTGGATTGTGTTCTGGTTTTATTTATATTCCAGTCAGCGAAACGGGAATATCTGGTTAAGCAATTATACCTTTAAAAACGCACACATGCACACACACACAAAACCCCACAAAATCTACTACATGTTTTACTTCAGTTTTCTTTACTTTGAACTCAAATCATTGTATAACATTCGTGAGGCCAACCATAAGATTACAGTAATGTGGATTCTGTAATGAGCTGTTTCAAGCATATTTTTATGTTTAAAATAATTTCTTAATTAAATGATTGGAAAGGCCCACTGAAAATATGTGATCTCAATGAAAAAGTTGTGTAACTTAATATAAATCTTACATGATTTTAAATAATGGCAAGTGATGAAAAATTAGGCATCTTTATAGTTGGAGGAAGCCTTTCTTTTGTGGAAGGCAGCAAGGGGATGTGGTTAAAGAGAATATGGTAGGGTAGCTACCCATTCTACTGTTGGTCATCTTTGTTGTTGTTTTAATATTTGAAAGTACCTTCTTGCCTCTCCTTTAATTATTTGCCTTAAAATCTCAGCAAGAAAACAAATATTTGAATTTCCCATAATCCAGATAGCCTTTTTTAACTTCTGGAGAAATCTTATAGTTGCTGACAAAATAAATATTTGGACTACAGAAAACCTTTATAATTTGATTCTTTATCTGCTGTAACTAAATAGCTAATCAGTAAGTATTCGTTGTTATTACTGTATGCAAGGCATACGTTCTGTGTGAGTAAGTACAACAGACCCTTAAATACACCCAGGACTGGAATTTAATTATTTAATAATTTAGATTTGGGCTGCGATTTAGATTTAATATGCTGTAAATATTTCATAAAATATGTAGCTATGAGGTTTTTATCTGGAAAATGTCTTATCAAAACATGGCTAGTATTTCATGTTTTAAAAAAATTAGTGGAAGGTTAACAAATATTGTTAGTTATTCTGAGCACAGGAAATTGACCATGAGGTTTTTAAACTCACATGTGTTATTAATGGGTAGGCAGGTAACATGATGATTAGGAGTTCTGGCACCAGATTACTGGGTTGAAATCCTGGCTCTGTCACTTGCTAGTGAGGATGAAATAATAAAATCTCTCTAAAATATCTAGCTCAGCACCTGACATGTGGTTATTACTTAATTAATGTTACAGGCATTTGTGAGCCTGTAACATTAGAAAAGAAATAGTTTAGTGACTATAAACAAATAGTTTAATGACTATATTTTTTCAATAGTGCAAATTCCATTATTTATTTGAGTTCTCATATATTAGAGAATATGCTAATTGTCTCAGTTTGTTTTATTTTTTTCCGCCCAGCAGTCTTTCAGTTGGTGGGAGTGGACTATTAATTTATCTGTTTCTCTGGTATTTCGTTATACCAATTTAGGGTATTTGGATTTCACATAATTTTCAATCCTGTCTGACATTTCAGATGACAGTAGAAAGAAAATGTAGCATTTGTAGATCTCTCCATGTACCCTGCATGGGGCTTGGCCCTGTCATACGAGTAACTTAATCCTCACAGCCATAGTGCAAGGTAGGCTTCACTCCCATTTTATACACTAGAAGTCAAAGTGTGAGAGGGGAGGAATACATATCTTGCTTAGCATTACTCAGGTGGGAAGAGGAAGACTTCAGATTCACGTGAGAGCCCCACGGCACCATGTTCTTTTCTTTGCTGGAGACTAAAACATAGCTTTTCTTTTTAAAAAATGGTCATAGCTTAGGTCTCATTGGAATAGCTAAACTAGTTATATTTCATTTCTTTCCTCACATTGTTTTAATTAAATGCCTTGACCATTGTGGTGGTGTCTGTATTTTAGGCCATAATTTATTTGTAGGAGAATATTTAAAGCTAATATGCAATGCTTTTGTGCCTAACAAATCCACACATGCCTTTAAACTACGGACTTCAGTGCTACAATCTTTAAATAAAGATTTGAACCAAATAATCAAGTCTCTTCTAGGACGCTTATTTCTTATGAAGGTAAAAAGGAAAATTGATATAAAGCATTTTAAATAACTGAATTTGGAGATTTTGAATTTTAGACACCTGAGATTGTCTTTGAAACAATTTAAAGTTGTTTTAAAATATTTTTACTTATTCCCATCAGATACCAGATAAATGAGGAATTGTTGTATTTAACAATTTTGGGTTTTTTTTTTTTTTTCAGTTTTACCAGGTTAGAAATTTAATATTTGTGAAACATGTATATTCATTTCCTAAAGTCACAGATGCCACAGATAATTCTTTCATAAGTTGAAACTAGAAATCATAGGATTATAACTACATGAATTACTGCAAAATGCTGGAGGTAGATTAAAACTAAGATTATGGATTTGATTGCTTGAAGAGCTGCAGGTTTTTACATTAATTGGTGTTTCCATTACCAAAGGGATGATACTGTGTTTTAGACCAAAATAAAATACTCATTTATATGAATATGGTTTATGTTTCAAGCATGAGAAAAATGTGTTAACACTTAACTGGCATGAGATGATTTTGGATTTAAAAGGCATGTTCATTGTAGGGTAATCATGTTGATAATGCTGTGCTAACAGGACTTTCATGTGAGAGAATAATGCTGGCCAAGTTAACTCGTTTGCATGAGTTGTGACCAGGACCTTTTAGTGTCATTTTAACAAGAATTCCAGACCAGGAACTACACACCCCTTCGCAAATAACTCTTCCTAAAGTAGTATTCTTAGTCACAGAAGAATGTATACATGGATGAGTGCAGGTTTTTAACTAGAGAAACGTATCATGATGAGTAGATTCATTTGTGCATGTATTCCTGTGTCAATGACATTTACTTTAGGAATATCTGGAACAACATACTGTTCAAGACCAATTTTGGAGGAGAATATAAATGATTATTTATAACCAGTAGGTCAGCAGGCTTCGAAAGATGAACTCTTTCAGTCATGCAAATGCAAATTTGTGATAAGCACAATCAACAAAACATTGAAAAGTAGCTCATGAGAGATTGAGAACTGGATTTTATCTTCTTTTTTATCTGGAGAGAGAGACAGTAATCCTAACAGTCATGAGTTGTTCTAAATGTCTGTAGGTGTTCTGATTTGCAGATAGGTCAGTTTCTCCATGTTATCTGTGACAGTGTCAATCTCCCCCAAAATTATAAGTAATATTTATTATATTGAAACACATTTTTAAGAATTTATACTAAAATGTATCCAAAATTAAAGGTAGGAGCTGGGTTAAGGTAGGAGCTCAATAAATAGTTTTGAATGAATGGAGTCATTCATATGAGCCTTTAAAAATTACAAATGCCTACCAATGATGAGTTTAAAACCACTGTCTGTACTTATTTTGTTTCTTAAAATTTATGAAAAATGACAGCTAGCAGCAGGGAATCATTCCTCCTCCTGAGGTGAGGCTACAGATGGTTAACGTAATGCCAGTATGTTGTATAGCTCCTGAATTTGCTCTTGTAACAGACATTTCACATGAAGTGCAGCATGTATTAAAGATGATTGCTTTACGGCTGGGCACGGTGGCTCACGCCTGTAATCCCAGCACTTTGGGAGTCCGAGGCAGGTGGATCACGAGGTCAGGAGATTGAGACCATCCTAGCTAACACATTGAAACCCTGTCTCTACTAAAAATATAAAAAAATTAGCCAGGCTAATTTGGTGACAGGCACCTGCAGTCCCAGCTACTCGGGAGGCTGAGGCAGGAGAATGGCATGAATCCGGGAGGTGGAGCTTGCAGTGAGCTGAGATTGTGCCACTGCACTCCAGCCTGGGCGACAGAGTGAGACTCCGTCTCAAAAAAAAAAAAAAAAAAAAAAAAAAAATGATGATTGCTTTATAAGGGTAAGGGAATAGTTCCTACCACTTCCTACCACACAGTATAACATATTACTCATGAACTATTTGTTCTAAACTGCCGATTCTACTTACTACATAGTAGTGACAGTGACCGAAGAAATACTGTTCGTGTAAGTTTAATTTTTTCAAGTTAAAACATGTAATATACAGAACACTGATACATGGTACTTTATAGC
This sequence comes from Mandrillus leucophaeus, assembly GCF_000951045.1. Lineage (NCBI taxonomy): Eukaryota > Metazoa > Chordata > Mammalia > Primates > Cercopithecidae > Mandrillus > Mandrillus leucophaeus. The sequence goes on along the minus strand of NW_012107986.1, from coordinate 782,786 downwards.
TTTCATGACAAATTTTAAGAGATTACTTCAGCCTTGCATTTTAAGTATAGTAGGTACTTCTGTCCCTGTTTTGCAGATTGGGAAACAGAGGCTCAGATGTTAAAATGAGCTGGCCAAGGTCACTTAACATCTGACGTACCACTTATTTTTTAAATAGATTTTTCTTCTTCGTGGTAATTTTAATAATTTTACCCACTTGAGTTGTAATATATTTGATTATACACCATAGGTTGTTTCTTCTATTTACTGGCTAAAAAAAATTTAAATTTATAAAAAACTCTCACTATATTGCCCAGGCTGGCCTCCAGTGCTTGGGCCCTTGTCATTTTGGTGGCAAACACTTGTGAATGACTTCCTTTACATGAATGCCTTTGTTCTAAGTTTTCTATTTTCTTGAAACAAAATAATATAAAGCCATCTCAGATTACCATAATTTAGAGAAATCTTTATAGCACTGCAGCTGAATTATGTGTTTAATAGATACTACTTTTTTAAAAAATCCTATTTGTGGCATGAAGAACGTTGAATAGAAACATTTCTATACGTGAGATAAGGAAATAGTTTTAAAGGAAAACCTTAGGATCTAATTATGAAAATACATGATTAAGCTAGGATTTACAAATGAATTCTGTTGCCATAGTGTAGTTTTAAAATTTTTAGAATAATTATAAGAAAATCAGTAGGAAATTGCTTGAGGAATAGTTCTTAGTGGGCAGCCTCCCTCCTTTTGCTGTTTCCTATTTTGATAATCTGTTTTGATTTTCAAAAATCATGAAAACTGCCCTTAAAGAAATTCTTGAGTCGGAGTCTCTCTCTGTCGCCCAGGCTGGAGTGCAGTGGCATGATCTCTGTTCACTGTAAGCTCCGTCTCCTGGGTTCAGGCCATTCTTCTGCCTCAGCCTCCCAAGTAGCTGGGACGACAGGCGCCTGCCACTACACCCGACTAATTTTTTGTACTTTTAGTAGAGATGGGGTTTCACTGTGTTAGCCAGGATGGTCTTGATCTGACCTCGTGATCCACCTGCCTCGGCCTCCCAAAGTGCTGGGATTACAGGCATGAGCCACCACACCTGGCCCCCAGAAATTCTCTTTTAAAAAATGACATTGTTAAAATTAAGAAATTACCAGTCCTCAAAGCCAGTCCACATTTTAGTTTGCTGATGGCATGCATTTCTTGATTTACATAACATGAATAACCAAGCGTACCAAGCTGTAACCCTTCATTAGACAAAATTTTTTAACATTTCATTTTTGGCATTCTGTTGGCGGTGAAGTGTGGCAGCTGTTTAAAGAATGTGTGTGGTGGTATGTATGCGTTTGAGAACAAAGAGCCATACTGAAATTACAAAATGATTAAAGTACAATTTAGTAACCCAAATTGGAATCTAGCTGGGATTCATGAGGGATTACTGTTCTCCCCATACTTTAACAGGGAGCTGTTTTAACAGAGTATAGGGACTCATACTTTGCCAATGACTAGTAGACTCTCAGTGTAAACAGAGGAAAGAATATTATCCCAAATGTTTATATAGGGTAGTAAATGAAAACTACTAAGGTAAAAAGTTCAGTGCTTTACGTAGATAGTAAACTATGCATAGTATTTTATTTGTAACCCCATGTGTTAAGAAGGGACACTGTTAAAGCAACAATCATTTAAAAGTAACAACCAACAAACTGGTATTTAATTTGGTATTTTAAATAGTTAAAAATCAAATGGAAACACTGTCTAAAGTAACTAAGATAATTCATAACAAAACCCATTAATCCAAGCTCTACTTATTGTAAATAGAATTCACCATGAGCTAACCTAAAATGTACCTGTGGAGATAAAACAAGAGTGTAAGTTAGCAAAGTATTAAATAAGATTTCAGGGAGCCCCTAAATTTATTTTTAAGAACTTTAGAACTAATTCTCTATATGCAAACACTGATTAACTCAAATTTCTTGTAAGTGCATTCATACATGGCCTTGTTTGAGGCAGTGTATTTGTATTCACTAGCAAAATTCATGTCAATAAAATATTTTTGAAGCAGTTTATTTCCCAGATATTTCACTAGTTTAAAATAGTCATTTCAGTGATTAATCTGATTTTCTATTGAAACCTAAGCTTTTAATGAAGACATGCATCTGAAAATAAGGCAGTTTTTCTCTAGTCTGCTTATTAATAGAAAACAAATCTTTGGTTTTTAGTTGAAGTGACAGGAAGGATTTTTGCAAAAAGACTAAGGAACCAAAGCAATTAAAAAGCTCTTGATAAGCAATAGGGAACTCCAAACCCATCAAGGTCAGTAGAGTACCTAAGGCACCTCAGCTTCAGATGCGACAGTCATCTTTGCTTAGAGTTCTGATAATCTATATACATGATTTTTACCATCTCAAGAATGTGAAACTGAAAAAGTAACGTCCAACAATGATTACTGTGAATAAGAAAATTATTGTGATAAATGGGAGAGACGTTGGAGACCTCTGTTCTACCTCCCATATTTATAATGAGGAAACCAAAGCCCAGTCACGAAACAGGTGACACCAGTTTGTGTCGACAAATTCCTAATCTGTTTCTGTTAGGGCAGGACAAATTCTAGACTTTTAACTTTGAATGGCTAGTAAACCAAGTGTGAAGGGTTTCAGAGATATGAATTGGAGCCCCCCCAAAAAAATCCTCATAAATCCCCAAAGGCAAGTTCGAAATGTATAATAGTTTACTGTTGTAATTCCTTTATACCATGTGTTGGACAACTTAGCTAATATGTTAATTGATTTATACAATTCCTTTCAATTTTATCTAAAAATAGCAGACCAAAATTAAATAAGAAAGTTACATAAGATTCCATTTGAGCATACATAAGGCCATGATACTTAATGTGAACCACCATTTCTTGGAAGAAAGAAGACATCCAAATGTCTGATGCAGAGAGAAAGTTCCTGGCCAGTCATCCAGTAGACTCTCTCCACTCTTCAATGGAAAGGTGATGCTTGTATTTTTAAAAATCTCTACAAAGCTCACATACAACAAGACAGTACATCCTAGATTTGTGACTGATATGAGCATTTAAGGCTGTCATTTTCAAGTATAAAAGTTTAGTGTTCCATTACCCAATCTGTGCAGTAGACATAGCTATAAGCTTAAGTCATGTGAATTAACAGAAGCCCACCACAGACATTTAAAAAATTATAATTTAGGCAACAGCAAGTTTAAATGTAGGAAAGGCTAGAAAAAAATGTGTAGATGAGATTGTTTCTCTAAAATGCATTAGGTTGTTCACAATGAAGCTTTGTCTAACACCATTATCTGATGCATGGCATATGCAATAAGGCAGATCCACAGCAGACCAAACAAGGAAGCTGAATTAGGTAATAGAACTAGTAATTAAGATGGTTCACCTCTAACACAGTTCTGTGGCCTGTTCCCCCCAGAGAAAGATTAGAAATGGCTCCAGTGTACCAAATAAGCTTCACAGAAGAACATGAAAATTTTTCTCCAACTTTTTTTTTTTTTTTTTAAGCAGAGCCTTTCACTTAGGGACCAACACATGCACTGCTTGTAGATTAAATAATTCAAAATTAATTACTTCTAGCCTAATGTAATATAGCTGGAGAAAATGGGTCTCTGGAAGCCGGTATTTTGTTTAACTTACATTCTAGATGTGTATATAAGTTGTCATTCTATAACTTCTGCTGTGGTTCCAACATCTATATCTGAAAGGTGGAAGCAGCTGTTCTGTTACAATTTTCACGTAACATGCTTGGATTCTAGGTCTTCCCTCTTTAACACAACTTAAAGTTTCTTGTGGTTTGGTCAACATACACAATTCTCATTTCATTTGATGTACACAGCCAAAGTGGGAATTAAAAAAAAAAAAATTACCAACTAGTTCAGAGAGCTAAATTGAGTCCAGCATTATGGCAAAGTCTGACCCAAAATTTTAATTTGTAATTTTAGCATGTGTCTCATGCACTTTGGGGAGCATCAAACTAAATCTACAATTGCCAGAGCCTTGTTACAGTTTAATGCACATTAACTAAAATGTGTACATTTTTAGTGTTCATGATAAATGCAATTATGACCTTATTACACTTTTGGCATTCTTTAAGAAAGCACATTAAGCTTTAATATAGAAATATTTAGGTTACACTTGTGCTCAAGTAATAATAAAAACATTTGTTCTTTTTTGATCTCATACATTCTCTCCTCAGGTATGGCCCATCTCCTGTACGCTTGGAGCGACCTTTGGCTACGTGGCTGGCCTTGTTATTTCACCACTCTGGATATACTGGAATAGAAAGCAACTTACGTACAAGAACAATTAACTGGAGCAAAGGGAGATACTTCTTTGTGCAGATTCTGTAAGGGCTGTGCAGAAATGTGTATGGTCAAAGCCAAGCAGTTCCATTTACAGCACTGTTTTTTATGTAGTTACAACATGATGTGATTGTAGCTTTTTAAACTATGAAACCCCTGAGAGATTGTACCTTCTAGTTGAAATAAAGTATTTATAATAGATTGTGGCTTCAGATGCTGCTTACTGCTTCTTAAACCTTTAAGGAACATTCTTAATAACCTTTATAGAATTCTGAGGACAGGTTTTGTTTTCTTTCAAGTTTTGAACTGCTTCATTACCTATAAAAGGTCTGGGTATAGCTGTAGCATTTCATTTGCTTTCTGAGAGAAATGGACAATTTCCTTGGCCACTGAAGATGTTTCTCACGTAATTAAACAACAGTTTATACATCTTGATCCTATTCTTTTTTTTACAGTGTGTTTCTTTGGAGTTAAAATGGCTATGATAGCCTCATCAAAAACAGTCTTCAATCCCTTCTGGGTTAAAGCTGAACATTCCACATAGCAGCATGCTCCTATCTGGGAGGGAGAAAAAAATCACAAATATATAAAATCATGTTTATACAATTGGCATGACATAAACACATCATTATAAAGAAAGTTATACAGCTATGCGAAAAGAATACGTTCATCGTCCATGTTCATAACCCCCGAGAGGGGATTTTAAAATACTAGTGTATGTCCTTCCAGACTTTCTATGAAAAATTATTTCATTCACCACATATTTACTGGGTATCTACTATATGTCAAGCACTGTTTAGGTCCTGGGGATATGTCAGTGAACTGAACGAAAGAGCAGAGTCCCTGCTGTGTGGCATCCACATGTGCTGACATCTGCTGGGTGAGAGGCACACGGGAGGGAATACAGAGCAGATGGTGGCAAATGCTGTGGGGAAAAAGCAGAGTGAGGGAGGCAGGGAGTGCTGAGGACAGTGGTAGTGGGGGTCGGGGGAGGCTTCTCAATGGGGAAGTTTGAGCAGTGAGGGATACCTAGGGGAAGAGCTCCAGGCAGATAGATCCTGATGCAGGAGCATGCCTGGAGTAGTCAAGGAACAGGATCACACTGAGAAAGTGGTATTTGAGCAGAGACCTGAAAAGAGTGAAAGAATGAATCATATCCATAGGGAAGAACATTCCAGGCAGAGGGAGCAGCAAAAGTATAAAGGTTCTCAGAACTTTGAGGGAACAGCAAGGAAACCAGGAGGCCTGGGGAACAATGAGTAAGGCAGAGAGGGAGCAGAGGCTTGTAGGCCACAGTGCGGACTTGGGCGTTTAATCTGAGCTGGGGACCGGAGGATTCTGAGCACAGCGGTGACATGATTGGGCTTACATTTTGAAGACTTACCCTGGCTGCTGTATTGAGAACAGATGACCATGGGGCATAGGCAGAAGCAGAAAGGTGAGTTGGAAGCTATTCCAGTCAAGCAGGCCAGAGATGGAGGAGGCCTGAACCAAGTGATAGAGGGAAGAGATAGAAAAAAGTGTCTGGATTCTGGATATGTTCTGAAGGTATGTTGTGCCAAAGGCTAGATGTGTGGTATGAGAGAAAGAGCAAGGGCAAGTATAACCTCAGGCCGTTTTTCTTTTTTTTGAGACAGTTTCACTCTTGTTGCCCAGGCTGGAGCACAATGGTTTGATATCGGCTCACCACAACCTTCACCTTCTAGGTTCAAGCGATTCTCCTGCCTCAGCTTCCCGACTAGCTGGGATTACTAGGCATGCGCCACCACGCCCAGCTAATTTTGTATTAGTAGAGATGGGGTTTTTTCATGTTGGTCAGGCTGGTCTCCAACTCCCAACCTCAGGTGATCTGCCCACCTCAGGCTTCCGAAGTGCTGGGATTACAGGCGTGAGCCACCACGCCCAGCTGAGGGCTTTTGACCTAAGTAACTGGGAGGACAGCCTTGGAGAAAGAAGAATCATATCTTAGATATATTAATTTTGAGATACTCAGCCACCTAGATGGACTTGGTGAGTAAACAGCTGGATGACCAAATTGAGAATTTAGGAAAGAGGTCCAGGCTGGAGATGGAAGTCTAGGAATCTTTGGTTGTAGACTGTGCAAGCCACAAGACTGACAAGCTCATTTAGGCCTAGAGAGGGTAGCTATAGAAGAAGACATCCACAAAGCTGAGTGCTCATCCCTGGGGCCCTCCAACCAGGGACTAAGGAGGTAAAGAGATGGAGCAGAGTCCAATGAAAGGGGAGAAAAACCGAGAGGCCAAGTGAAGAAAGTTTCAAGAAGGATGCAACTGTGCCAAATGCTGATGAGTCTAGAAATAAGATCATATTGTTTTGCAACTACTTTTTTCCCTTTAACTACATAACAAATACGAAATCTTAACAGATATTTTAGTATGAAGTTTTAATAGATTGGAATTTCTGCCATTATAAACAATTCAGCATCTTTGTAGCTCTCTTTAAGCACATCCCTAATAATTTGCTTTTATTATTAAATATAAATGGGCAAATTATAATTTTATATACAAGGTACAAAGCAATATCTTCTCTATATATACATATACACACACACACAAGTGAAATGATTAAATCAACATAATTAACATCTATCACCTTAAATACCATTTTGTGTGGTGAGAACATTTAAAATTTACTCTTTTAGCAATTTTGAAATATGCAGTCCCCCTTTTTTGTTGTTTTTTTTTTTTTTTTTTGAGAAAGGGTCTCACTCTGTCATCCAGGCTGGAGTGCAATGGCACTATCTTGGCTCACTGCAACCTCCACCTCCTGGGCTCAAGTGATCCTCCTGCCTCAGCCCCCAAGTAGCTGGGACTACAGGCATGCGCCACCATGCCCGGCTTTTTTTTTTTTTTTTTTTTTTTGGTGGAGATGGGGTTTCACCATGTTGTCCAGGTGGGTCTCCAATTCCTGGGTTCAAATGATCCACCCACTTTGGCCTTCCAAAGTGCTGGGATTACAGGTGTGAGCCACTGCACCCAGCACCACCATTATTAACTATAGTTAGCATGCTGTGCAGTGTATCTCAAAAAAGACATATTCCTCCAGTCTAACACTGTACCCTTTGACCAACATCCTAATGATTTGCTTAGGATAAACTCTTACATATGGAATTGCTTGATCAAAAGTGTCCATGATTTTAAGGATTTTGCATATTGTCAAGACTGCTTTGATTCAATGACCAGTACAACAGAGAGTCCATTTTACTACACCCTTGGAATAGCGGGTATTATAATTAATTTCTCATTTTTTGCCAATTCTATAGATGCAAATTGAGCTTACATTTGACTGCTAATAAGTTTGAACATATTTCCTATCTTCAGTGGCAATCTGCATTTTGGGGGGTGAATTTTTCATTGTTAGCCCATTTTTCTATTGGAATCTGTGTCTTCTGATTAACTCATGCAAGAGGTTCCTGTACACTAAGGATGTTAACCCATTTTTCTGCCATCCATCTCTGTTTATATGACTTTTCATTTTATTTCTGGCATTTGATGTGGTATTAAGTTTTTATGCAGTTAAATCATTAATATTTTCATTTATGACTTTTATCTTTATAACATTTAGAAATTCCTTCTCTCCCCAAGATTACAAAATTGAATACATGGAATTTCTGAAGTGATTTGTTAGTAAAGCCATTTATTTTTTGCTTTAGGAAAAACTGTCCTCCAAAAGTTTTCTCGCTTTCTTTTGTCTCCTGATATTACATTTTAAAAGACTATATATGGGCTGGGCGCGGTGGCTCACATCTGTAATCCCAACACTTTGGGAGGATGATGCAGGCGGATCATGAGGTCAGGAGATGGAGATCATCCTGGCTAACACGGTGAAATCCCGTCTCTACTAAAAATGAAAAAAAAAAAAAAATTAGCTGGGCGAGGTGGCGGGTGCCTGTAGTCCCAGCTACTTGGGAGGCTGAGGCAGGAGAATGGCGTGAACACGGGAGGCGGAGCTCGCAGTCAGCTGAGATCCAGCCACTGCACTCCAGCCTGGGCGACAGAGCGAGACTTCGTCTGAAACAAACAAACAAACAAACAAAAAAGACCATATATGGATTCTGTTTCCACAAAAGTCCTATTGAAATCACAACATGTAAAAAATAGAATCCAATGATGTTAAGGCCAAATGGGAAAAAAGGGGAAAAAGTAAACCTAGCCTTGGGGCACAAAGGAAGATAAGCTACAAGGTACTGCATGCATCACTGTTTTATATATACTTTTAGAACTTTCGTATTTTCTATCCTTTTTTCATAAAAAGATTGGAGAAATTTCAACACATTTCTTTGCAAACCTAGTCATCATTTTTTTGGTTTTAACCGCAAATTTAAACTGTCATCCTAGGTGGCTCCACTGTCTAACTCAATGAGTCTTAAGACAGAGCTGATTTGGCACAGTGCAAATGTTTAAGTAATGAAGGGTTGAAAGTAGTGACATGTGTTTCCGATGCTTTTTTCCATATGTGACGTTTTAGGAAAATATCATTGGCAATGTAATACAGGTGTTAAGAGCCTCAGCCCAGGAGTCAGGCTTTGGACTGAAACCCAACTCTGCCATTTATTACCTGCAGGATCTCGGGCTAATTATCTGACATCTCCAAGCCTCCACTCTCTCTTCTGTATAACTGGGGAAACAGACCTACCTCACTGAGTTCATGCAAGGATTAAATGAGATAATGCATGTAAAGCACTCAGCACAGTGTCTGGCATACAGTAAATGCACAATAAATGTTAGCTTCTATTGTTATCTTAGCGTCTTTTACATTCATGCTTAAATTCTGTAAGTGTTCCATTACCTCTTTTGCTAGTTTCTGTCCTTGTTCCACACATATAGGTTTTTCTTTCATATCATTCAGTCTTGCTAAAGTTTTGGGGTCATCTCGGAGATCAATCTAATTAAGAAAGGTCAATAATGTCTGATAATATTACAAATCTTTAAAGAAAAATCAAAGCATGTAATCCCACTTAATCCCCACATACCAAAAAAAGATTAAACAAAAGAACTTAATTTTTAAAAACCGGGAATAGAATTGCTTTCTTTTGGCACAATTTTTTCCAAAAATATGATAGAACTCATTAACTTGCAGTTGAGATTAAACACTTATATCATTTGCTCAGCTTTGGGACTGTTTATCTGAGAGCAACCCCTAAGGCAGGCCAAAGAGCTTATCCTAAAATGAGGAAAATCAAACTAGACATACCTGAGTTCCTATTAATAAAAAGGGTACATTTGGTGCATATTCCTTAAGTTCCGGTACCCACTCCTCTTTCACATTTTGAAATGAGGCTGGATTTACCACCGAGAAGCATATAAGGAAGACATCGGTCATTGGGTAAGATAAAGGCCTCAGACGGTCATAGTCTTCCTAAGGAACAAAGAAAAGCCTCATTATGTATTTACATTTCTGTTGTTTACTAATAATATGTATATTAGATTACATGGTCAAAGATGCAAATTCAGGACTACTCCACTAGTGGAATGTATGGCACTCTATGTAAAATCAGATAACTCTGTTCTTGTTATTCTTCCTTGTGAAGTTCTTTAACCGTGAGGTTAAAAAAAAAAAATGACAGTATCATTAACCATGACAATGAAAACTTTAGAAAAATACATTATGATCACTAATGCTGTCACTAAAAACATTTTTAACTAAAAAGTTTGCACAAAGAATTGAATATAGCTAGACATTGCCTAAGTATTGTAATTTATAATAACTAATACATACTGAATATTTACTATGTGTCAGGCACTAGTCTATATGCTCTCTCATGGATTACTTATTTAATCCTTATAACAACAATATGACACAAGTACCCTTAATCCTGACTTTCATTTGAGTAAACTGAAGCACAGAAGTTAAATTACTTGTGTAAGGATGTACAGCCAGTAAGTCAAGGAGCTGAGATGCAAATCCTGCCAGTTTTTACTCCAGAGTCTATACTCTTAATCACTATACAGCTTCACTGAGACCTTCAGGCTTTACTTTCCTTGTTTCTATAGTTTTATTAATTTTGTGTGAGTGTGTGTGTGTGAGAAAACTTAAAAGAGAAACATATACAGTAAATCCACCAAAATCCTCCTTTACTCTCCAACTTCCATTCCCTCTACCTAATATTTTCATGTTTATTCTTCCAATTCTTTTTCTATGCATGAATATACCAATAACTGTACATATTCGTACGTCTGTATATAAAATGAAATCATGCAGTACTTGTTGTTCTGCACTGTCTTTGTCTTGGACATCTTTCTAAATTAGAATACGTTAGACTATATCATTTTACACTGTTGCTTCAGAGTCCCCAGAACAGCTATACTCCTGATGGTTATTTTAGTCTCTATCACAAAAGGCAGTGAATATCCTTTTTTGCATAGACTATTTTATGTGACACAAAATTCTACTTATTTACATTCTCGAGAGTGAACAGAGTCCGGATTCCATTTTTGGCATAGCTAGACTCTCATCTGGTTTCAAAGAAACTTTATTTTTAGCCTGGGCCACCTCCCCTCTTAAATGAGTCGCTTCACTACAGAACTACACAAATGTGGAACTAAGGGAATATTAAAAACATCATCTTCCACTTGGAGTTTCAGCAGTAGTATTTCCTCGTGGAACAATTTTCCTTTCATGCAATTTTCTGACATTTTTCATAATACAACTTTCAACTCAAGTATGTTAATGTCTCAAACCCTTGACTGGTGGGTAACCCTTTTGTTTTTCTGGGATGCTTTTGGAGAGCACACCTATAATCTGGAGCTGTGGGCATGAAAAGATTGCTCAGGTGTTGGCTATCACGGGATGAGAGGGGAAATGCCACCCCCAATCTTCTGCAACTTTTATTTTTTAAAGTGGATGCCTCTAAATGGTTTTGATTAAAGCAGTGCTCTGGCGTTAAGAAATTCACAACAAAGAAATCAAATAGGGTGGGTGTGAAACATGTTACACCCCCCCAGACAGTCACTAGAGGAAGACTTCTTGAAATTTTAACGTGTTTGAAATCAGTTTGTGTTAAACAGTACAATTGGGTGCCTTATATGAAGTTTCTGGGCTCTACTGCCTGTTTCAAACTGCAAGTCCATAAAAGAAAAAAAAAAAAAAGAAAGAAGCAGTATTTCATCTTAGCATCCCACCCAGCAACTCCACACTTCGGAGCAAACCTGCAGTTGGCATGGCCGGGTAATGGGGTGTTCTCATTAAAAAGCACTCCTCATCCGTATTTAGATTTCCAATTTTCACAGACATAGGAATGGGGAAACTATCCCATAGGATTATGAGGAATAAATGAAATAATGCAACTAAAGCACTCCACATAGCACCTGGCACATCAAAGAACTCTTTCAATGCTTAAACATAAGTTCTTTATCCCATGGGAAACCGAGTCTCTTATTCCTCTGCAAATCCACGCAGGGTCCCCTGAGTGCCACACTTGCCTCAGCTTTGCAGCTCCCTCCAACCACAAAGAAGTCTTTTAGTAAGAAATAAAATCAAAACACACAAAACTCAGGTCTCTCGAGACAGTATAATTTTCAGATGAATAAAAGAGAATGATACATTATTGCTGTACGAATTAGTCACTTAGCCTTAAGACTATTTAAAATGTAACAAAAATGGATTTATATTTAAGAAAGCCAAATTAGAGATTTTAATGGAAATTGTACTTTTCAAGCAAGTTTACCTCCTCAGAGAAACAGAAGTGTGCACTCTTTCTCTAGTGAGAGATGACAAGAAATAAAAACTAATTGAATGCCATGTTCTCTAGAGATGCTTCACAGTATTAATCTAAATATTTTACAGAAGGTAAACATATTGTACAGATTCCTTTCATAACCACAGTGAATCCTGACTTTCCTCCGTGAGAGACATGTGGGCACAAAGGAGGACAATTAGACCAATCATTTCTAGATATTTCTTAAATGACAGGTTTTGTTTGAATAATTAAAATGTGAAAAACTGGGGCTATTACAAAATAAAACACACACGTATGTTTAGACCTCCCCGGAGAGAAATTTACTTCTTAAGTCTGAACTATCTAAAATGAATTTCTTCTGCCTATCATCTCTGGCTAAATAATTGGCAGTTAGTGGCTGGGCGTGGTGGCTCGTGCCTGTGATCCTAGCACTTTGGGAGGCCAAGGTGGGACTCTTGAGGTCAGAAGTCTGAGACCAGCCTGGCCAATATGGTGAAACACCATCTTTACTAAAAATACAAAAATTATCTGGGCATGGTGGTGCACACCTGTAATCCCAGCTGTTCGGGAGGCTGAGGCAGGAGAATCACTTGAACCCAGGAGGCAGAGGTTGCAGTGAGCAGAGATTGTACCACTGCACTACAGCATGGGCAACAGAGCTAGACATCGTCTCAAAAAAAAAAAAAAAAAAAAAAAAGGCAGTTAATACAAGAATGAGACCTTTCTACTTCTATCCAGCTGAGTAATTAGAAGTCTAATAATAGATAGCAAATTTAGAAAATAAATTATCCCCTGTGCATACTGTACCCTGCATCATATAAAATGGTTTATATCCATCACACAGTATCCTGAGTGAATTTAATATGAAATGTGGGATTTGGGAATGAATAAGTAGAAGTGTGCAGAATCTTTCATCTCAAGCCATGTATTTTATATTTGAGAACACAAAGAAGTCAGATGTAGAGCAACTGCCTTTACTTTTAAAAGATCAACTTATCAAAGTCACAACTTCTCACAGCCAACTCTCCAGTGTCTTCCTAATTAACAAACCAATTATATTTTAGTTCTAATTTTAAAATGTAGGTATTTAAACATTTCAGCATGGTAACTAGAACATTCTCAGGAGTAGAGAAAAGTGTATTAAAGACAACTGTTCAACATCAAAACAATGAAAGAACTGGTGAGTTTAGTCAACATGGCTGTTGGACTGCATGGCAGACTCTTTAGCTTCTTACCAACTGGCTAAGTACCAGAAGTATCAAGTTTTTAAGTGTGTTCTGGCAGTTTAGTGATCAGGCTCTCCCTCATTGAAGAGTCCTCGATATGTGATAATGACAACCTTACTTCAAAAATATCACACACGGCCAGGCGCGGTGGCTCACACCTGTAATCCCAGCAAACTTTGGGAGGCTGAGGTGAGAAGATGGCTTGAGTCCAGGAGTTTGAGATTAGTCTTCCCAATGTGGTGAAATCCTGTCTCTACTAAAAATACAAAAATTAGCTGGGCATGGTGGCACATGCCTCTAGTCCCAACTACTCAGGAGGATCACTTGAGCTCAAGAGGTTGGACCTGCAGTGAGCCATGAATATGCCTGGGTGACACAGTGAGACCCTGTCTCAAAAAAAAAAAAAAAAAGAAATCACACACTTACCACCTGACAAGAATCTGCGAACAAAAAAACGAAAGAAATGTGCTCTGAGAGGAAACAAAAGCTCTTCCAATGCCACAGAGAAATGTAGCCAACGACCATCAGCTGGAGACCCCTTTCTGTGTGCAGCTCAGCCAGCAGTGCCCATGAGCCTCTCACTTCTGCACCGTTCTTTGTCCCCTTCATGTGGACCTAGGTGCTCCCTCCTACCTTAGTGATCTCTGTTTAAAATGCATGTTTTTAGGATGGGTATGTCTATTTTAAAATACATATCCAAAACATATTTTAAATAAAAACACTCACATTGGATGATTTACCTTGTGTCATGCTTTGTTAGCTAGGATGCTATCATGTGTCATTTAAAAGCAATCAGTAAAGATTTACTGAGACTATAGCCCTCTGGAGCTTGCAGTTTAGTTGGGAATTCAAGACATACACATATAAAAAGACAGCCATATACAACAATAGGAGGGAATAAAAGTGTAAGCTGGAGCAAGTAAATATAGAAATGCTTAATTTAAGAAACATTACTAAGCACCTACTATGTGCCCAGAACAGTGCTAACTGCAATAAATAAAGGAGGGAAGGATGAGATTCAAATAACATCTATTTGCAAAACACCTTATAAACATTTACAAAGCTCTCTCATTAAGTATCTGTATGTTAAAAATAAGGCAATGCACTCGAATGTGCAGCAGTGCCCACAATGTGCCTGGACACCACTCCAGCGCCTTGCAGACCTCAAAGCCACAGCCCAGAAAAGGAAACTGTAGGCTGGTGTGGGAACATGCGTCAGGTTAGCACCCAAGAGGAATAATTCTGATAGGTGAGGAGATACACACAAACGCATAACGGCTTTCGCTCTTAGGAAGTTCATGGTAAGGTAGACAAGATGTATATGAACATGATAGTACAAGTTAGAACAGTAATGAGAGGACACTAAAGACTTCTTGGAAGAGGTACTTGAGTTGGTCCTTACAGAAGAGAGAGAGCTTGAACGTATCCAATGTGCTAGCAATGCGACTTTGGCCCAGTCCTTTATTCCTTAGGGCCTTAGTTTCTCTGTCTGAAAAATGGGAGACTGTCAGCGACAAATGCTTTGAAGACCATAAAGTACTATAGGAATGTATTGCAATCCCAAATAATGCAGGATAGTACTGTGATGTAGGAAATAGTCATTTATCAAAACCTACTAGAGTTTTCCTCTGTAACAACCTAGAATGAGAAACAACCTAGAATGGTAAGTCCCAGCCTTCCAAAATCTAAAGCAGCTTCTAACTACTTGAAGAAAGATATAAAACGTATGACAACTAAGTAAGAACATCCCTGAAAAGTGGTGGCTTTGTGGTCCGTGCAGTAGCAATTCTCTGTGTCACTTCCAAGGTACACAGTAGTAATCTTCATATACAACATCTGTTTCTAGTAAGAAGTCCAAAACAGGCATCGGGCTCTTGAAACCCTCAACCCTTCAAAGGGTGCTACACAGAAGCCCAGCGGACACATGTCCTGAAGCCAGCTTCTGAGAATGCAAACTGTTTTCTCCTCTATTTAACTTATATATCATGTGTCTATGGTAATGCTTGGTCAGAGTAGCCTATGAAACCTCATTTCTTTTCTTGTCTTTTTTTTTTTTTGAGACGGAGTCTCACTCTTGTAGCCCAGGCTGGAGTGCAATGGCACGATCTTGGCTCACTGCAACCTCCACCTCCTGGGTTCAAGCAATTCTCCTGCCTCAGCCTCCTGAGTAGCTGGGATTACAGGTGCCTGCTACCACGCCCGGCTAATTTTTTGTACTTGGGTGTTCACCGTGTTAGCCAGGATGGTCTCAATCTCCTGACCGCGTGATCCGCCCACCTCCGCCTCCCAAAGTGCTGAGATTACAGGCATGAGCCACCGCGCCTGGCCTGAAACCTCATTTCTATTGTGTAGTCATTTTGATACTTTTGAGTTCATTTTAACTTTGTGAAATGAAAATATCAGTTTTTACCTCCTTAAAAATAACTCTGTTTTTCAAGGAAGCTGGGTTGGGTCCCTTTTGAAAACACTTCGGTAAGACTGGTTCAAAACTTACCAGTGATGAGTTTACTGAATTTGCCTACCGCTTCCTACTACCTCCCAGCACTCTTGGACTAAAGAAAATTTGGGGAAGAGAAAGGTTTTTTTTAGGTGCTATAAATTCTTAAGAGGTCACTGTTTTTCAAAAACTTTGCAAACATTTGGTGTTTTCTTTTTTAATTTTTGGTTCAGTTGTGAAATGGTATTTATATGTCACTGGCCTGATTAGCACTTACTAAAAGAATCCTTGAAATGAAAGGTTTAGCTTTTTACTTTTAGCTACTGTCATCTTCATATATTTTGATTTATACTAAGTCAGCCTCCTAATTAATGTACCAATTATTTAGGAGCTAGGGAACCAGATCTTGGGCTTCTTTTCCATTGTGCTTTCCTTTTGGCCACCTGACTGATCGTAACTCCTGTTTAGGTTGGCTGGAGGAAACGGAGAGAAAATTTACATCTGGTGGGGCAGAAAGAAACCAGCTAGAGGACTGGCCTTGTCATTATCTAACTGTGTTGTGATGAAATGGCACTTCCTCATCTCTAAAAGCAGGGCACTGAACTAGCAGATCGCCACGTCACATGATGAAAAACACTCCAACTGAACACTTCTTACCCTTGTGAGCAGCCCTAGTAGCAGATTTAATGTGGGAGGAGGTTCACACTACGGGATAAAAATCAAGTTTTAGGATTCCATTTTATCTAAGCTGACCACCACAAGGCAGAGGATCAAGACTTAAGCTAAATATGGCCCTCAGGCAAGCTTCACTTCCCCATCTGTGAAGGGAGAATAAATATAGCATACACATGTTAAGATAAATGAGAGAGCCGGTCAAGTGTTTCGAGCTCTTCGGCAGACAAGCCTGACTTTCCAAAAAAAGACAAACCACGACTTCGGAGCCAGTGCTATTTCTTCTGTGCACGGTGAGGTGACTTCCCCAGTTGTAGAGGATTTAGAGCTGAAATTCCATATTGTCTGGAGCTATAATTACAAGTCTCTTGCACTAAAACAGAGGTCAGCTGGCCTAAAGCATGCAGAAAGAAGGTAAATGTCTGATCACATTTCCATGTGGTATACTCCTTTCCTAACTTTTTGGCACACATTTCATGTTGATAGAATATTCATTCATTCACTCCACAAATATCTGGCAAGTAGGTGCTGAGTGCTGTGTATAGACGGGTGAACACAACACAGACCCTGCCCTCATGCCGTGTAGAGTACAGCAGAGGAGTAGGCACAGGGCTCTCAGCTAGGGCAGTACCACCCTATGTCTGACGGGGGGTCATTTCGGACATTTGGGAGGCGCTGTCAATTGTCAAAATGAATGGGGAAGCTCTGCTAGCATTTAAGGGTGGGAGCCGTGGTGCTACATGACCCGTATGAGGAAAACCAGCCCCAGGCCCGCATGAGTGGTGAGTGTACTGCTAGACATTCATAAATATGAAAAACTCCTTTGTGGGAAAACAGCCTGTTGCATAGCAAGAGTGAGGCCATCTTGAAGTAAAACTGCCATGATGACCAATGTTTGATGCCTACAATCCAAGGTGTTCCAGTAGCATAGATAAGCCCTCATCAGCTCCCCAGTGGTCATGAGTTTCTAAAGGAAGTCTGAGGGATGATGAGCTTCCTGTGTCTTTACCCTAAAAGCATAGTATATAAAGGATACTTTCTAGAGGTTGGTTGTGAGAATCCACCATCTCTTGGCCTACCTAGACATCATTTCTGTTTCTAAGTCTGTATTAAATATTTCTTTCTGAGAAACTGGATTTGTCAGCCTCTTTCTTCAGCCTCTCAGCTCCCTCGGCCTTTGAAGGCAGGTTTGCATAGACCTGCTCGCCATGGAACACCTTTTATAATTGCATGAATCTAGGACTTGATTCTGCTGCATATATAAAAATAAAGTTTTTTGGCATAACTTTAGTGCATTTTTTAAACTTTTTCTTTTCTTTCTTTTCTTTTCTTTTTTTTTTTTTTTTTTTTTTTTTGGAGCAGGGTTTTACTCTGTCACCCAGGCTGGAGTGCAGCGGCGTGATCACAGATTGCTACAGACTTGACCTCCTGGGCTCTAGCCTCCACCTCAGCCTCCTGAGTAGTCGATACTACAGGCGTGTGCCACCATGCCCAGCTAGTCAGAAATATTTTTTATTTTATTTTTTTTTGTAGAGACCGGGGTCTTGCTCTGTTGCCTGGGCTAGTATCGAACTCCTGAGCTCAAGCAATTATCCTGCCTCAGCCACCTAAAATGTTGGGATTACAGGCATGAGCCATGGCCCTCAGACTTTCATGAATTTTCTAGGAAGGTAATTTCAGTCCACATTGAAGGAGAAAGATTGTACTTTATTTTATTTGAAACATCACAGGAGGCTGGGTGCAGCGGCTTATACCTGTAATCACAGCACTCTGGGAAGCTGAGACAGGTGGATGGCTTCAGTCCAGGAGTTCAAGACCAGTGTGGGCAACATGGCAACACCCCATCTCTACAAAAATACAAAAATGAGCCAGGTGTGGTGGTGTGTGCCTATAGTCCTAGCTACTTGGCAGGCTGAGGTGGGAGGATCACTTGAGCCCGGGACACCGAGGTTGCAGTGAGCTGAGATCATGCCACTGCACTCCAGCCTGGGTGACAGAATAAGACCCTGTCTCAAAGAAAAAAAAAAAAGAAGAAGAAAAAGAAAAAACAAACATCACAGGAGTTACTTACCATCACAGAAAATCACATGCCACTGGCAACATTGCTTTTAGCATCTGAGTCACCAATAAAACCTAACTATGTCAGCCAATATTTTTAACTGTTGCATTCATGGTCATTTTACCTAATAGGTGCAGGCCTGATTACTTCATTATGATGTCTGGAGTAGTCAGCCTTGGGAGTTTAGCAATTTAATACTGAAATAAATAGTTTTATGATGAATTACTTTCCTTTTTAGTTCTCCTCCATATCACTGCCAGGACGTTATACTGATTTAAAATTACATATATAGGGAGGTTATATTATCTACAGATCTCATTTGAGGATAAGTAAAAAGGAAGTATTTGTTATAAAAATGGGAGATGGATCTGATAAAATTGAGGTATCAAATCAGACATTTAACAAATTGGGACAAAAATGACTATAAATGCAAATTGGGGCAGGTGCTATGAAGGAAGAGAGCCAGGTTCTGGGAAAGAGAATAACCAGGAAGATGAGTTTCAGTCTGGGCAGGCAAGAAAGACCTCTCTGCAGGGGTGACACTGAACCTGAGCCCTGAGGGACCATTTAAGGAGACAGACAACAAGACAGCGTATGCAAACGTCCCAAGGCAGAAAAGCCCTGACATACTGAAGACCACAGGGAAAGGCCAGGGTGACAGGTGGGGCTGGAGAGAGGGAGTCAGCTTGGACCACCAGGGCCCACCTGCAATGGAAAGTCATTAAAAGGTGAGTCCCCCCCCCATCTCCCCCGCAAAAAAAGTCACAAAATTTGAAAAAGACAATCCAGGCTACTTCAAGGAGAATGAATTGGAGGCAGGCAGGCTTATAAGGGGGGAGATTATTATAGTAATTCAGCTGAGAGAAGATGGAAGCTTAGACTAAGGGATAGCAGTTGACGGCTGGAGAAATGGTGGATTTTAGATATATTCTGGATATATCTAGATGATGTGGCATCTTTTGGAGGGATGAGGAAGACTGAGGGTAGAGAAGCACCATAGGGAGAGAACTCAAGAGGACAGTTTGGGATATGTTAAGCTTGAGATGTCAAGCAGGTGGTCAGAGGAGGTCTCTGCCTCTGAGTTCCAGAACTAGCTTATTACTATGTACCTCCTTTTAGCTGAACCAGAAGCATCTCAAATTCAACATTTCTGAACTAAATTCACTTCTTCTCAGTCAAAACTGCAACTCCTCCTGTGTTCACCATCTCACTAAAAGATATCACCACTCAATCAGGGTGCACAAGCCAGAAACCTGAAAGTTCTCAGGATCAACCCCTAACACAAACACACACACCAAAGCAGTCACCTGCCCAGCGAGTCTCCCTGTTTCTTCTCTCTCCATATTTCTTCACCTGGGAGCTCCTACTCGTCTTCTAGGCTTGAGTCTGGAAATCACTTCGTCCAGCAGATCTTCTCTGAACCCCCAATTCAGCTTAAGCATCCCGACGCTCCACACTTCTGTGGCACCAGGAGCTTCTCCTGTCATCCTGTTTGTTTACACTGTAATACAATTGCCTCTTTTCTGATCTGCAGCTTCCCCTTCTGCATCAGGACTCCCTGAGGGCAGGGGACTATTGCTCAAGACCTGGCTTATGGTAGCAGCTTATTACATTCCTGCTGAATGAATGATGGTAGCTCACGGGAAGGTGAAGTGAGAAAAGTCAGCTGCAGTCATCGTGCAGGTAGCTTGCACAGTGCTAGCTGCACCTCCTTCACCAGCTACAAAGCTTGAGAAAGTGGATCAAATACCTGAACTCTCTCCAGTAACAGATTAATTTATCTGGCTGCTGACGTCAGTTTCGGCCAGATATCAAATTGCCTCCGGTGAGCAGGGCCATTTTTCTGTGGCACACCAATGGGTCCAATCCACCTCCCTGAGTAATGTGAGCTCTTAATAGAAGAGCCTTAGACTGAGAGATGCTTTAAGCATTTTAGTTCCTGCTGCTGCTTTTCACCGCAACTTTTTCTGCATTGTCTCGACATTTGTCTTATCTAGGTATGCAGAATACAGCTGACTGTCTATCCGGCATTCTTCTAATTCCTCCTTCTTTCCAAAACTCTGATTCAGTTCAGGACCCCCCACCCCTTCTCCACTCAGACACATGCCCCTGGGGACCCCGGCCCCATACTTAGCCATATCGAGAGTCCCTGGTTGGATTAAGCCAATCATTGAGTTTCATTCCCCACTCCTGCCCCTCCCACTAAGTACTGGGTTTTGGAGGGCACATGACCTGGGTTGTCCAATCAGAGCAAAGTATTCACTGGCTTGTCCAACGTAGCTCCTGCCCCGCCTTCTGCTTCTGCAGCTGCTCCCCACCTCCTCTCGCCCACAGTATAAAAGGATTTACCACTCACTGGCCGTATCTCTACAGCTCATGGAGATTATTCACGGCCCCCTCTACATAGGCCATTGCCGTGTTTTCTGTTATCACCACCAGGGTCTATGCGACAGCTCAGTCCCAGAACCCCACTTACTTATCTCCAGGACTAGCTATGGAGAGGGAGGCGTATAGACATCCCAGGTCTGACACCTCTACCAGAGCGGCCCTCTCACCCTTTTCAACACTTGGCCTACAGAGGCTGAAGTCCCCCGCTGACATACATACTTGCACACATTCTTTTAATAGACAAAGGCGACAAGCAGCCAAGTGCAGCAAAGAGAAGACCCCGGTAACTACACTCAGATGAAGGCTGCAGTGCTGCTTTCCTCTGTCCAGATGAGGCAGCCAGAGTGCACAGAGGAGTTAAGCCGTGACCAGCAAACCCATGTGGAATGTGAATACGTGAGCCCCACTCTGCTGGCCAAAGAAACGCATACAGTGCAATCTGCCATCTGAGGATGAGGATGGCTTCCCAGCAGGAGAAATCAGGATGCCCTCCCAGACACGCATGAACAGAACAGGCCCTTGCAAAACCACACACACTTTCTGAGGGGAAGATGAAAATGTTTTGGAACTGGCAGAGCTGGTGGTTGTACAACACTGTGAATGTACTAAATGCCACTGGACTGTATACTTTATTTTTTAATGTTTCTTTTAGACACAGGAGACAGGATCTCACTCTGTCACCCAGGCTGGAGTGCAGTGGTGCAATCATGGCTCACTACCGAGTCAAACTTCTGGGCTTAGGCAATCCTCCTGTCTCAGTCTTCCAAGTAGCTGGAACTACAGGTACGTGCCACCACATCTGGCCAATTTTTTATTTTTTGTAGAGATGGGGGTCTCACTGTGTTGCGTAGGCTGGTCTTGAACTCCTGAGCTTAAGCAATCCTCCTGCCTTGGCCTCCCAAAGTGCTAGGATTATAGGCATGAGCTACCACATCCAGCCTGATTATATACTTAAAAATGGTTAAATTTATGTTGCGTAAATTTCACCTCAATTTTAAAAACATCCACACAGGGGCTGGGTGCGGCGGCTAACGCCTACAATCCTAGCACTTTGGGAAGCCAAGGCAGGAGGATTCCTTGAGCCCAGGAGTGTGAGACCAGCCTGGGCAACATAGGGAGACCCTGTCTCTATTAAGAAAAAGAGAAAAAAAAGAGGAAAGAAATACACACAGGTCCACAAGTGTGCAAAGATATGATCTTGCCTTGCAGGTACCCACATACACGTGCGTGTGTATGCACACATACACACTCACCTCGATTTCTTTGAAAATTCAGAAAATTCTTGCAGAATTACCCTGCAAGAAATCCCTGGAGGCCAAGAGTTGATGTGTTGACAATCAACTTCACAATATGCATTCATCACCACTGAGCACAGCTTATCCTCCTTGCACGGGTTTGATGCCCTCCCCTCCCCCTGCCTGTTCTGTATCACTTCCCTTTATCTTCTTCCCACCAGCTCTGGCCCTTTTATACTACAGACGGTTCCCCGTGGGGCTCTTCCCAGCCTATCACAAAACAAATAGCCTCACCACATTACTACAGCCTATGTAACTTCCCAGCCCAGAAGACTGCCTGCTCATGCTTTCACAGCAACCCAGGCTACCCACTGGGTCTTCACCGTCAGCCTAGGAGATAGGTCAGCTGCCACCACACTGATGAGGAAATAGGATCAAAGAAGCTCACCACCCGTCCAGAGTCACACGGAGAGGTGGGTAGGAATGAAGCGGGAATGCAATTCTCCTAACAACGAGTGTAGGACCCTCTCCCACACACCCCCTCTTTGTTTCAACCAGGTAGTCTATCATGGGTTTCAGACACAGACCTCCGGAGTCTCTGAGTCAGGCTTCCTAGCTGTCTGGCCCTGGGCAAGTTACTTACCTTTTCTGTTTCTTTTATCTATAAAATGGACTACTAATGGAGCCTTCTCTTAAATGCTGGGAAAAGAAATGAGCTAAGGTATGAAAGGCACTTAATACATGTGCTGGCTGCTAATTTATAACCATGTCCACCGAGTAGTGTTCCTTTTCCGTTCAGTTTCAGCAGATTTGGGGCAGAGTAATAAACAGGCAGAAAATGAGAACTGAATGTGAAATTAACTTCAGAACAAACACACTGAGAAATTTTGCTGGTTTAAATAAGTGTGTATGTTTACATGGCAGGCAAGGACTAAAGTTGGGTATTTTATGAAAATACTGAGAAAATAGCTAAACTGATATATCTCAAATACGTTTTTCAAAAAAAATCAATGGCTACTAAGACCTGGGAAGGGAAAAGAGTCAAACGCACATGGACTTTGATGTGGCCATGAAGTCCTCTCAGCCCATTTTGCACACAGCAGGCAGGTTTCAGTGGCTTCCTGTACAATAATGCACACATGTCTACACTAGCATCCTCTGGGTTTCAAGAAGTTCAGACAATCTAGCAGCTCAACTTGATTTCCTACTCTAAAGGACCTAGCTAGGGAAGCGTGCCATTTCTGAAGCAAAGCAAGAGCCAGTGAGACAAAATCAAAGAGAAGCAACAGTACAGATAGAGGAGGAAACTAGCAACAATAAAACTTTATAAGAAAATCACCAGATAAACTGTCACTCATTCGTTTCAAGTATCTATTCTCTTTTGTGTATTCTCATAAAAGCCTTAGAGTCAGCAATGCGACAGGTGGTATCATTTCTCTCTCTCTCCAGGGCTGTGAGGGCAGCAGCTGAGCCCAGGCTCTAGGTGAAGGGGTGGGAACTATCACTGGAGCAGTTGGGCTGGCAGCGGTGGGAGTCAGGGAGTTTCAAACGTAAGGGGTGTGGACCCTATAGTCTGGTGAAATTGCATAGGAACCTGCTAGGTCCCTGTTCTTATCCCTACCCTGTGTGGCCAGTAAGTGAGTCTTGTCAGAGCCTGTGCTCCATTGCTTGGGCCTGTGTTATGTGCTGCCTGGAAAATCAAATCGTGTGAGTCTCCCCTTCAAAGAGTCACTGGCTTAGTTAAGCAACCAGTGAGACACTGGCAGCAAGGGGATGTCACGAGAACAGTGGAATGCAGATCTGGAGTCAGAGGGCCTGGCCCGAGGTCCAGGGCAGCCTCTCACTGGCCATGTATGTAATCTCGTTCAAGTCATTTCCCTGTCTCTGACCCTATTTCCTCATCCACTAAAAAAGGGGGGTGCAGAGGGAGGAGTAGACAGTATGACCTACCTCTTTAATGTCATTGTTACGGTCAAATAGGATAAATGGGTCCAAGGAAGCCTCAAATGTAGGCACAGATGAACACAAGAGCCAAGAGCCATTGATGCTAAGTGCCACAGGGATTCAAAGTGGAGAGAATACATCTGCCCTTGACTAACAGAAAAGGCTACGTGGAAAAATAGGTATTACTGGATGTTCTCTGTTAATCTCTCCAACAAGGCACCCATCTTCAGAAGACTATGCCCTTTAGAAGTTCAAACTATTTAGCTCAGAGTTCAAGACTGGCCATGCAGTCATCAAACTCCTCTTCCCACCTTAGATTTAATGGCTTCTCCAATGAACGACTAATCTGTAGCCGGAGTGAACGTAGGCTGCTGCCGCACCTCCCCGTCCACCCCAGACTCTCCCACGTGCCTCTTTCTGTGTTCTTTTCTTGGCCTGGAATACTCTGTCTTGCCTGGGCCCCTTCCCACCCCAAAACATACACACATACCAACTATTCACTTAGGAAAACTGTCCAGACCCTCCCCCACCGTCCCCAGAGCTGGACGTACTCTTTCCTGCCTGGTCAATGTCTTTGATACCTGTATCAAAGGTATATATACATATGTACATATACACATACATATACACACACATATATCAAAGGTGTATATATATACACACACATATGTATATATAGACACATACATACAAATGTGCGCACACACACATACCTGTATATACATATATATCTAATATATCTATAATAATACATATTATATATTAGATATATATATATAGGGTTTTTTTGTGTGCGTGTGTCTGTGTGTGTGTATGGGGTCTATAGTAGGACACTCTGCTCATTTGAGATAGGGCTACATTTTGAAAATTAAGTTAATGAAAATCAATTTGTAATAGTTATTAGTCATCTGTAATATGGTTTATATTCAGATGACTGAGACACTTGAAAACACCCAAATCTAATCAAGGTGACTGCAATGTAACTAAAGAAAGCTATAATCTAATAGAGTATGTTTTGGCCTATCTGAAAAATATGTTAACTGAAAAGCCATCGTCTATACAGACTCTACACAGAGTCTAGCAAAGTAGAAATTGCATAATGATAATATTAGTGTCCACCCACCTCTGTCCAACAGTAAGATAGCGGATGCTGGAGCTAGTGCACACAACAGATCCTGGCCGCTAGAAAGTCATGCTCTCGTATGGAAAGAAAACATGATCACGTGGCCCCTGGACCTGGATGAAACAGAAATCTCCTCCCAGAAATCCAACTCGTTTTGCTCCAAAACCTGTATGCCAAGCAACTTCTTTATGAATTCATCAGGAGCCTGGCCCTGAACAGAATATCCACCACTGTAACTTTGTTCTTCATATTTATGTTTCTAACTATAAAAAAAGAGAAGACTTCAGTTAAATCCCAGCCAACTAAACACATGCATTTATCTTGGACCACTCTAAAATCCTTTAACATGTACAGTAATTATTTTAAAAAAACATAAAGCCACAAGGACAAAACAAATGGGAAAAGAAATAACAGCAACAAAATTTAGAAGCTAAAAGGCAAAAAAAAAAAACAAAAAACAAAAACAAGTGGAACTCACTTAACAGGCCCAGGGAGCCAAATTTGGAGCCAGCAATGAGATGCCAGTTAAGAAACACTGGACTGCACGGCAGACCTCCCTGAGGGTCTGAAGGTATGGGAACTGGAGAAGCGCCTGCTTTTGCAGCTGGACTGAACGCGGAGCCACAGGCAAGAGGGTGGAACAAGTTTGCTTTTTAATATCTTATCCCCTTCCCTGTCATGGTAAACGCTCCCAAACCCTGGTGAAAGGCAGATGATACTTATCCTCTGGTAAGGGCAGAACTAGGGCTCCCCAAATGGAAGACACAAAGCCCAGTCGAAGCACACAAGGCCACAGTGGTACACAAAGAAAATTGAGACCCCCCTCCAACACCCTGCTTCTTTCACTTGCCTCCCAGGATGAACCCCTCAGGCAGAAGAGTAGAAGATTCTTTCCTGGTTTATATGACTAGCCCAAGGGGGAAGACCAACACCTGCTAATACTATAGGTTCCCCAATAAAAGGCCCCAACAGATCACCCTACAACAGTGGTTCTCAACTGGGGGTAGGGTGAGTGAGGACTGGTGTTGCCCCAGGAGAACATCTGGCAATATCTGGAGACATTTCTGATTGCCATCAATGGAGGAGGGATGCTGCTGGCATCTAGGGGGAAGAGGCTGGGGATGCTGCTAAACAGTGTACAAGACAGCCCCCCACAACAAACAATCCAGCCCCCAATGTCAACAGTACTGAAGCTGAGAAACCCTGACCTACAGGGAAGCTGAGAGTCAACCAGCCCTGCCCGTACATGGTTTCTCATGTGCTCAGTGCCACGCTTGTAAACACAAATAGACATTTGAGAACTACCTGAAAGAGATCAAAATTAGAGACTACACAGAGAGACAAAAACTTTGAAATACTATCATTAATATCCTCAGATAAATTAAAGATGATATACCATCAAAAAACAAACTAGCCAGGCGCAGTGGCTCATGCCTGTAATTCCAAAACTTTGAGAGGCCAAGGCAGGTGGATCACTTCAGCACAGGAGTTCAAGACTAGCTTGGATAACATGGAAAAACTTCCTCTCTACCATTAAAAAAAAAAAAAAAAAGAAACCAAAAACTAGCCAGAAGTGGTGGCACGCACCTGTAGTCCCAGCTACTCAGGAGGCTGAGGTGGGAGGATCACTTGAACCGGGAGGCAGAGGTTGCAATAAGCCAAGATCATACCACCGCATCATTCTAGCCTGGGCAACAGAGTGACAGCCTGTCAAAACACACACACACACACACACACACACACAAAAAAAACAACCCCAAGCCACTTAGAAGATGCTACAGGAAAAAAGAAGAACATCCAGAGAACAGGAAAAGGCACTTTAAAATTAAAAATAGAATCACATTTCAAAAACATAATAGAAGGGGTAGATGATAAACTTGAGGAAGTTTCTATTTCTCCCCAAAATAAAGAAAAAAGACAGAAAGGAAATATAAGACAATTAGAGGATCATTCCTGCAACTCCAGCATCTAAATAGTAGAAGTCCCAGGGTAACAGAGGAGACTGACAAACTGAAGAAACCAAAGAAATAATCCAAGAAAATTTGTTAGAACTGGAAGATATGAGTTCCCAGATTGTGGGTAGCCAGTCAGGCCCTACCCCAAAGCCTATGATTGTGAAATTTCAGGAGGTTAAAATGGCACATCCTAACTTTCAGAGAGGAAAAATGGGTTCCTGACAATGGATCAGGGATCAGGTTGGCATGGGACTTCTAAACAACTTAAATAGAAGCTGAAAGACATTGGAACAATGCCTTAAAAATTCCAAAGGGGGAAAAATATATAGTCTATTTTCAAAGTATCAATCAGGTATAAAGGAAAGAAAAACATTTTCAAACATACTGGTATCCCAAAAGTTGCCTACAATGACTCTTAGGAAACTAATAAAATATACGTTCCACCAAAGTGAGGAAATAAACCACTAAGACCTGAGATCCTGGAAATGGCGATCTAATACAAGAGATAGAGGCAAAGAGAATCCTCATAAACATGAAGGGAAATCCCAGGATAACAGCTGTGCAGCAGGCAAGAGGCACCAGCCCAGCTAGAGCAGGTTAGAAGGCTCAGGAGGAATGGCTGCAAAAGAAGAAACTGACAGAATACTTGATATGTCTGACTGCATGGGAGGGTGAGTTTTGCATGAAACAGCTGAGACATACAGTGAAAACTAAGTAAGGGAAGCAACAAGATAATTGTTCACTTGAGAAACAGAAAGTGATACAAGAAGAAAAATATAGTCATAGTACACTACATGGCTCAGCTGTGACTAGTCATAAAAATATAAACACTGATCAGTGGTCAAACTGAAATTACAATATAGCTTCTGGAGAAAGGTGGATAGGAAGTGGAAGATATGTGTGAAAGGGAGCTAAGGCCTCATCAGTCATCATGTGAATTCAATAGAGAATAATTGTTATCAAAATAAACAGCAGAGAGTTGAAAGTGGTTGTCTCAGGGTAGTGGGAAATGTCTTTTCCATAGGAGAAGTAAAAAGGAATATTTTATTTCTTCATAATAAGTCCTTCCAGAACTGCTGACTCTTTAAACCATCTGCATATATAAGTTTGATAAAAATAAAATGACTTTTTAAAAAAAATTGGGGAACACAATAAAGTATAAAGAAGTAAATTTCTAAAATTATTCATTATCACCACCTAGAACCAATCACTTTAACATTTTGACTATTTTGTTCTGATTTTTCCTCTGCATATTATACATGTGCATTTTCTTTAAAGTTTTAATCATACTATACATATATTTATATATGGTTTTGATTCCTGCTTTTTCACACTTAACACATCATTAGCCTTTTCACATTTCTTTAAATGTCTGTTGAAGGCAGTTTTTAATGGCTGTGATTATTCCAATATAAATCGTTCTGTGATTTAGCAACTCCCTTTTTACTACGCATCAATGTGTTTATAATTTATCACTATTATAAATAACACTGTGAAGAATATCATTTTATGTAACTCTCTGGGTACGCTGAATGTCTTCTAGGCATAAATTCATAAAATCAGATCACTGCAAATTAAAGAGTCTTTGGCAAATTAACTTCCAAACTGGTTGTTTCAGTTTTCATTCCCAAAAAATGGGGCAGAGAGTATTTACTTTCCTTTCTCCTTTTCAACTTGATAGACTGAAAAACAAAGTTTTTATTCACATGTCTTTACAGAGTATATTTTCATTGGCTATTTGTTTTTCTTCTCTTGTGAGCTATTGGTTTATGTCTTGTCCATTTTTCTGCTGGGGATACACGGTAGATTAACTCTTTGGCAACCTCATTTATACGCTGATCTCTTATGAGTTAACATAAACCAGACCCAGGTACCTGATGATCCTTGAAAGCCCCAATAAAATTGTTTCTGAATCTAAATGGCCCCACAGAAACCTTGCCTTTCTGGGAGGCTCAGGTCAAACAGCCCGTAGTCGGGCACCTTTGTAACACTCCTCACTCACAGTTCATGATTTATATGCATGTCCCATTTTCTACTTGCATTCTGGCCAACTCTATTCATCTTCTCTTCCAACTGGACTGTAAACTCCTACGGGGGAAGAACCCGATCTGATGGAATTTTGTGTTCCTCACCTCACTCTTATGTTTAATGGATACTCATATATTTGATAAGTAAAGCTATTAGGGTGTGGTTGGGGTGGGAGAGAATATGAACAGAGGCACAGAGAAAACAAGAACACCGGAAGCTCCAGACCCAAGCATTAAAAGGAACAAAAAATTAAATTAAAAAAAAAATTTTAAGAAAAAGAATATCACAAGGGTAGAGAAGAGATCAGCCCTTGCCTCTACCTGAGCCTAGGGGCGAAGGCAGCACCACAAGTGCACAACTAGCAGAACTTCACTTTTTACCTTGAAACCCTGAAAATAGTCCCCACAGCCTGGGAAAGAATGGCCACGGAAGAACGACTGAAAAAAGGAACAAAACGTAAAGAGAAGGATCAAAGAGCCATAAAAAGGAATGGAATGTTGATACCTTCTACAACATGGAGGAACCTTAGAAAACGTTATGCTAAGTGAAAGAAGTCAGACATAAAGGGCAAACATTGCAGGATTCCATTAATATGAAATGTCCAGAATAGGTAAATCCATAGAAACAGAAAGATTAGTGGTTGCCAGGAGATGGGGGAGGAGGAATAGTAGGGAGCGACTGTCGGTGGGTATGGGGTTTTGTTCCGGGGTGTTGAAAGTGTTCTCTGAATTGTGTCTCAAAAAATAAAACAAAGGAAAAAGGAGGAAACTTACCTATGAAGCAGTTTGATACAAGAGCAATTTATCTGAGTAATTACTTTCTTCTTAATACCAGCTTGCCTAGATGCTGATACTTCCATACTACCTTGTTCAGACAACAGGAAGCATTTGGGTCTCCCTTCCGGTCAAGACACAAGTGAGCAGGTCAGCATCCTCACCGTGTCCCCCTCCTCCAACTTGTCACAGAGGGCCACAGGCCACTGTGGAAGCACACCTGACATAAAACCCAGTGAAGGACTCCTACAGGTCTAGACTTGCTAGAGAACAGTACATGCCCATGGCCAGTACTTCATCCAAACAGACCTGGCAGCCTGTCTGCTAATGAGCCTCGTGAGTCCAGAAATGAGTCCCGCTTTCCTTAAATGGTCAATGCATTCAAATCGCCACCTATAACCTGCTTTAAAACCACTCAGTAATGTCCGGACAGGTCAGAATCCCCTCTCAAATGAGCTGATAGGAAAGCCAATATGGAGATGATATGAAGTCATGAAAAAGGTTCTTTCCATATAATCTTACCACCAGACCCCCCTAAATTTAACACACACCTAGTTTCTACTGGGGCCCCCAACACTTGTGCAAAGTGCTATGTGCTACATGCAGTCCTGCAGGGACGGGAAGGGGAAGAGTTTACAATCTGCATGGGGAGCAAAGATTTACACATGAATAAAACCAAATGCTAGAGTGCAGCCTGGAGACAATTCACTTGGTAGAAATTCTAAGGAGGGACTCACCTCTAGAGGGCTGGAGTCAGAGGTGAGGAGGTCACAGGGTGCCTCAGCCTCAGTTGGACTTCTCACTTTCCACACTGGATGAATAACCAAAGCTCTCGCCTGTTGGACGAAGTCCCTGTCCGAAGGAAGCAGAGCCCCCATTTCCCTGCTCTGTCCCTCCTCGTGTCCAGTCCCTTCCCCATTCCTCCAGGGCTGAGGAGGCTGCTAGAAACACCTCCGGGTAATCAGCTCACTGGGGAAGACAACCCTGTGAAAAGTAAGCTGGATCAAATGGAATTTTAATTGAACTGGACGCTCAAAATGAAATGCTCTCTCAGTGGCAGCTCCTAGAGGGGGCACACTTTGAGCCAAGTCATTTATAATCCCAATCATTATGTCATTTGAAAGAGGATGGGTTTTCTAGATCGGAACAAATTTGAAAGAAAAGAAAAGAAAAGAAAGAAAGAAAAGAAAGAAAGAAAAGAAAGAAAGAAAATGTGAAAGAGGAGGGCAGGAGAATAACGGGAGGGGAGGACACTTGCACAGAAAGCAGAGGTCAGCCAGGAAAGAAGTAATTACTGGCAAGATGGGTGTTTGAGTAACACAGCCCTTCCTCTCCCTCTAGCCACTCCTTGTGACCCGCCTGGGGAGTGTTAACACAAAAAGGACGTCATTGCCCATCTGATGCTTTGGAACTAATTTAGCACAGACCAAGCTGCCATCCTTCTAAGGGACAGGGTCTGTCACCACCCAGAGGAGTGCTAACCTCAGCCACAATGAACAGAGCCCTGTCCAGGCGTCCTGTCTATCGAGTCCCTTAATATGCGGGAGAGAAATAGCTTGGTGTTTAGACCGCATCAAGAAATACCTGCAGAGCCTACTGGGCACACACCCCTAGGCCACACAGCACACTAATGGAGCCAAGGTACCCCACAAAATTCTGCTTCCATTTTTTTTTCTCCTGATAGCACTGTGGCCCTTCTCCACCAGATGAACTGGGTAGGCAGCACCCATGGCTGAATCATTCAATTCATTCCAGTAACTACGGAGAATCTCAACCATGTGTAAAGAACTAGAAATGAGGGTGTATCGGGGTGTGTTTTGTGGGGGTGGGGGTTTAAAAATTTATAAATTAAAAAAAAAAACACAATGAGGGCCTGTCATTTGCAATAACATGGATAGAACTGGAGATCATTTTGTTAAGTAAAACAAGCCAGCAACAGAAAGACAAACATCGCGTGTTCTCACTTATTTGTAGGATCTTAAAAATCAAAACAATTGAACTCATGGACACAGGGAGTAGAAGGATGGGTACAGAGGCTGGGATGTGGAGCTGGGGGCTTGGTGGGAGGTGGGGATGGTTAATGGGTACAAAAAAATAGGTAGGGCCAGGCATGGTGGCTCACGCCTGTAATCCCAGCACTTTGGGAGGCTGAGGTGGGCGGATCACAAGGTCAGAAGTTCGGCAACAGACTGACCAATATGGTGAAACCCTGTCTCTACCAAAAATACCAAAATTAGCTGGGCATGGTGGCAGGCACCTGTAGTCCCAGCTATTTGGAAGGCTGAGGCAGGAGAATTGCTTGAACCCAGGAGGTGCAGGTTGCAGTGAGCCAAGACCATGCCACTGCACTCCAGCCTGGGTGACAGAGCAAGACTCCATCTCAAAAAAAAAAAAAAAGTTAGAAAAAAACATGACACTATTTGATGGCATAACAGGGTGACTATAGTCAATAATAACGCAATTGTACATTTAAAAAATAACTCAAAGAGTGTAATTGGATTGTTTGTAGCACAAAGGATAACTGCTTGAGGGGATGGATCCCCCATTCTGCATGAGGTGCTGATTTCACATTGCATGCCAGTATCAAAACATCTCACGTGGCCCACAAATGTGTACACCTACTATACACCCACAACATTTTTTTAAAAATTGAAAAAATAAAAAAAATAATAAAATAACTGCACTCCAGGGACAGTGTGTACGTAAGACAGGGGTGGATGTGGTACGGAGGGCAGGGGGCAGGGGGTGGAGGCGGGTTGCAAAGAGCAGGTACAGAAGTGTACAGTCATTAATTCAGTGGCTCTGACATTTCAGCCTGCATAAGAATCACCTGAAGGGCTTTTACAAAAGAGATTTCTTAGAGTTTTTCAGTCAGAGGGTTTGGGGTAAAGCCTAAGAATTTGGATGTCTAACAAGTTCCCAGGAAATCCATGTTGGTTTGAGGATCACACTTTGAGAACCAGTGCCACCATTCAAGGCCTTGCTGAGCATCTAGCACATGTAAGAATCCAAACTGATCACGTTCTCCAGTTAAAAAACAACTTTCGTGGAAACAACCTTACTCAACTTAACTCTTACTAGCATTGCACCTCCTGGGAAGGATAAGCCTTGCTCCTCTGTGCCCCCAGTAAATAGGTCCCTCTGCCCTCCCATCACTCATGGTTGACCTACCCTTCAAAGCACTGTGCCTCTGGGGGCTGGGCCTGCCTGACGGATCTTCTAACACCTGCCCCTGGCCCAGATCTGATGCTTAGTAAATGTACGTTGACTGACTGGATGAATGTTCTCTTTTAGGCTTGCCAGCCACCACAGGAAACAGCCGGGCAGGATTTGGGAGCCCATGCAGAGGTGGTGGCAATGGGGATGGCCTAAGAGGGCAAACAATATGAGCAGCAGGTGACAGAAGAAGTTTTGTGCCATATTCAGAGACTATTCAGATAAAAGAGGGACAAACAGATTTGAAGAGGTAGGCTTCCCCTGAATAAGGAAATCCTTGAAGGGAGAAAAGAAAGGCCTGAGGTAGCCCCCACGGGACAGAAACGACACCTGTCATTTGCAGGCTAAAGCTGGCCTCCTGACAGTCCCCCAGACAGCATTCCCCTGTTCCTCTCTTCTGGGAAGGGGCCACAGCTTTAGGCAAATGGCATGAGCTTCTTCCACACATGCATTAGCAGTGAGGCCATTGACGCCACCTCAGGCCTGCTCCTTTTTGAGGAAGCATGGTGGTTTAGGGACAAACTGACAAAACACCCGTAACGTCACATGGGGCAGAAGTTTTTGTAGGAGCCGTTTTAGCAGCAATCCTTACGTGTTCCATCTATACACAATGTTCCACCAACTCTTCTATCTAGAAAAGCGATGTGCTTGGAATGTACCTTTTACATGAAACGCTGAACAACAGAGTGCGTGTGATAAAAAAAAGAGGCCTTTAACGTGGGCCAGATGATTAGGGAGAGTAACTTAACATCAAGAACCCAGGGCTTAAAGTCCGACAGCCTGCTTGGTGATCTTGGCTTTGCCTTTTACCAACTGTGTGGCCTGGAGCGAGTCATTTAACCTCCCCAAACCTGCAAAATGAGACAGCCACCACTGGCTTCCTTTACTCACAGAGCAGGTGAGGGAACTCAAGGTGGTACCAGGTGCAACATGCTTTATGTGCTGTAAAAATGTCACTTGATGATGAGTCTGCCACTTTTAAGCCATTCAGTCTACCCTGAGCCTCGGTAGAGCAGGAAAATCTAGGGATCTGGAGAGGTGGCTGCTTCAGTGCTCCCACCATTCACTCAAAAAGGAACAGTGACAGCAATAAAGACCCCTTCCCCCACTTTTTTTTCTTTCTATTAAAATCAACAAGCAACACAGCACCAGATTAATATCTCTTTAATTACCAAGTTGTCAGTCACCAGGTGAAAAACCATAATTTAGTTATCAACCCTGCTCACATGTTGACACTGATAGCAGGGATCTGGGGTCCATAAAAAGACGCGTTAGGGTCACCCCCTCTGCTGTTCCTCCCTGCACTGCTCTTCCCACTCAGAATATGAGCTCTCCACACCCCTCTGCCTGCTGGGACTCATTTAGGTCAATGCTTCCCAAATCTTCACTTCATGGCACACAGAGAAAATGAGATGATGTGTTCAGCACACATCGGGTGGGGTAGGAGAGCCACTGCTGCGTGCCTGAGGTGAGACTGCTCAAGGTAGGACAACCTGAGCCCTGGCTTGTCCCAGGCCCTACCCAGCTGCCCTGAGGGCTGAGGAAATCCCTTATCTGGGAGCTGGGAAACTCCGACATATCTAACAATCCCACAAGGAGGTACTATTATAATCTCCATTTTACAGATAAGGAAACAGGTTTCCGAAGGTTAAGCCCCTTGCTGGGAAGCGGCAGAGCTGAAGTTGGGTCCTGGCAGTCCGATGTAGGGGTCCACACGGGCAACCAGTACTCTACTGGCCTCCATCTCTTCCTGTAAGCCTAGATCTTCCACAAAGCTCCCCCCTGTCACCTCTTCCTGTGTGGGAGCCTGCAGCACTCAATTTCACACGATGAACGTGCCCAGCTGTGTAGTGGACCTTTCTGTGGCCCGATCCCCCACCTTCTCCCATGGAAGGTGGGAGCACACACCAGGCACTGAATCAACACCAACCGAACTGAGCCAGTGTGGAGCCCCCAAAGCTAGCTGGGCCCGCACTCTCAGCACCAAGCCCTGTGGGGTAACTACATACATCGTTTCTAATCCTTACCGTTATGCTGCAGGGTAGAAATTATCTCCTCACTTCACACAGAAGGAAAAGAGGCTCACAGAAGCGAGCCGGCTGGCCAACGGTCTCACAGCTACAAAGAGGTAGAGCTAGGATTCGAAGTTCATCTGGAGGCTCCAAAACCCACACTCTTTCCACTGCCCCTGTCTCCTCCTCAGGGGATCTGGGAGCAAGAAGTCTCAGGAAATATGCAAAGGCTGGAGTCTAAGAAAGTGCTGGGGGACAGACAGCCCTACTGGTGATCACTAAGGCCCCGGGGCCTGTGGAAGGACAAAACTGGTGGCCTGTCCCTTACCTACGTGCCTGTTTCTCCTTTGAACCTTGGAGACTTCTACTGTATTAGCAAAGCTTTCCTAGGAAAGGGGTTGTGCTGATGCTATTATTTAGCAGGTACGACTTTAGTCCTTGGTTAACCTTTTAGCAGAAACAAGCTGACAGTCAAATGAGAATCAATTCTTCTTCTTCTTTTTTTTTTTTTTTTTTTTTTAATAAACACAGTCTCGCTCTGTTGCCTAGGCTGGAGTGCAATGGAGCTTTGTATCGTAGCTCACTGCAGCTTTGAATTCCCGCACTCAAGTGATCCTCCCACCTCAGCCTCCTAAGTAGCTGGGACTACAGAGGCAAGCACCACCACATCTGGTTAATTAAAAAAAAAAAAAAAAAAATTTAGTAGAGGTGGGGGTCTTGCTGTGTTGTCCAGGCTGGTCTTGAATTCCTGACCTGAAATGATCCTCCCGCCTTGGCCTCCCAAAGTACTGAGATTACAGACAAGAACATGCCACCCTGCCTGGCCAAGAATCGCCTTATTTTAAGACGTATTTGTTGCATGCCTACAAAGTACCAGGCACCAGACTGAGCACTGCAACATGGTAGAGAAAGACACTGTCCTTGAAGAGAGCAAGAACGCATCCAGGAGGTCCTGGCAGGCAGCGGGCCGGAGAGGGTTCTACCCAGGGAGCCGGGGGACCCCTGAGAGCTCAGACGGCCCGGCCTCCGTACATGCAAAGCAGCTGTGGTCAGAAACTAAAAGAGGAATGGCAAATTGCTGAGGGCAAGGAAAGCCGCTCTCTGACCCAAGTGTGCCAAATTAGGGCAAAGCCAAGTCTGTCAGAGAGAAAGGAAATTCAGCTGAGAGTCAGGAATTTTAATTTTTAAGAGCCACACGTGGGCTTCCGTCTTGTTTCTTTGTAACTGCGTCCGTCTCCTCCTGAAGCATTGCTGTTGTGTCTGAGGTCTCTGGAGCACCCACAGCTGCCAATACATGTGCCCTTTCTGGAAACCGACACCCCCATGGAGAGCTGCTTTGTTGGCTTTGTTTTCATACCATTAGATCTCATCTCTTGAAACCCCAAATTCCACAACAAAATCGCAAAAGCCCAATTCTCCATGAGGTCTCTGACCCTGAGGGGCTTAAAGCAATGCTTCCCACCTTTTTCACATCACAGCACCCACAGCAACTGACAATACATGCTCAACCCCCTTAGGCTGTCACTCCCCCGGCCCCTCAAAGATGAGAGCTTGGCATCTCAGCACACCTGTAACACTCATGTCTGAGATACCTGCGGGGAAGCTTTCGTTCAAAGCGTGGGAAAGTCACCAAACCTCAGGAGAATCATGATGGAGCCAAACAGATCAAAGGTCCAGGATGGGGATAGGGCACAGATTATGTGCCCGATTATGAGGCATAATCGGAGACCAACCAGAGCTGGTGGGGACTGCCCCCACCCTAAGGTCCTTGCCTGCCAGCCCACAGTCTAAGCTGGCATAACCCAAACCCACATCAGAGTCCAGAGTCCCAAGGAGGGGAACACAGGGCATTCAGAAATGGCAAAGGCTTTGGAGTCAACAAAGGCTATCCACCTTCCCAATGCAGAGGAGGAAGCCAGCACTCCCATGTGATACGGTGCGGGTTGGAGATATAAATAGCTTCTAAAAAGGTTAGCAAAATGCACAGATGACAAATCTACAGTAGGTTACTAAGGGAAACCAGGATGCTCAGTGCCAGCATCTCACCTGTTGCAGCTGATGCCTGGAAGGAACCCTGGGGTTCCACCCAGGCTCTGCTCACCGGGCTGAGCAAGGATGGAACACGGGGCTACAAGGACCCAGAGTCTGGTGTTGTGAGTGGCATTTCCTAAACCCTACTCACGTTCCCCGCAGGCCTTCTCCAAAGTAGGAAAACCTTTTTCCTAATCACATCTCTGTCTGCTTCCCATAAACCCACTTGTTCCCAGTTTCCTCACCTGGCAGAAGTCTACCTTGAAGGGTGTTGTGAGGATGCCCTGCCTGGAGGTAGGAGGAGCCTGGTGAGTGGTGATCCCATGGCCGTTTCTCCTTCCTCTTTCTCATCATGCCAGGCCCTTCTGCTGAAATGCAGAAGGTGGGGCATGCCAAGCCTGCCTCCGGTGGAGATTCCCTTCTGTAGGGGAAGTGCCTTGTGGGCACCCAGAGGGCATGCAGGGCAGTCACAGCTGCTGGGTTATGTCAAGTGAAAACAAATCTCACTTGTCATTGAAAAAGCAACACCAGGGGACACAGAGTGAAAGATATTTATAGCTGTCATGGACACATCCCTGAACTTGTGTGTTGAAGTTAACAGACATAGAAACAATACATCCCAAAGCACACAAATGGACTTCCACACACTGAGACAGCGGCTAAATCTGGAACTCTAGGGATCCCAAGCTCACCCTCAACACACATCCTCCTGGGTGTGGATATTCTCGGACCTGAATAAACTGGGCTTCAGTCCTTCCCTCTCCAGAGTATCAAGTTCTGACTTCCTGCCAAGGATTAAGAGATCAGCCTGGAGCCCACAGCTAGAGAGCAGCTTGCCAGGCAGCTCCCTACTGGCCTGTCTGGACAGAGAGCGAGAGTTCCTTCCACTTCCCATCGCTCCAAACAGTGCAGTGGCAGGAGGGAAAATCCCATCTCTCCAGTCCCTCCCTGAGCAGACACTGGGGTTGCTACAGAGCCTACACTGAAGTCCTGAAGGCTGGGCAAGAAAGGAGAAGCTCCACAGAGGTCCAGGCAGGAAGCCAACCCCTCACCCCCAACACACACACAAGGCCCCCAGTGAGAAGGAAGATGCCTCGGTCAACTTCCACTCCAAAATGCTTGGCAGTCAAAATGTCACAGCTGCTCCTACACCACCCATGG
The DNA here is from genome assembly GCF_000951045.1 of Mandrillus leucophaeus. Taxonomy (NCBI): domain Eukaryota; kingdom Metazoa; phylum Chordata; class Mammalia; order Primates; family Cercopithecidae; genus Mandrillus; species Mandrillus leucophaeus. Next base: position 744,527 of record NW_012107986.1, on the reverse strand, counting down.
GCTTGGCCAACAGAAGGGAAACCTTCCCTTTGGCAGTGATGCTCTGAGTGTGCTGGGATGTCCCCAGGCAGAGCACATGATGGGGACTGAAGTCCAATACACTCTCTCTCCCATTCTCTCTCTCTGTCTGCTAATAGCAGCAGAGGTCAAGTGGAAAGCAGCCTGCTCTAGAAGGCCAAAGGTCATCTACAACAATCACTCTTTGACTGGTAGATTCCCTAATATGTCAATCGGGCAAATGATGCTTGATTTGAACTTGACTGGGGTTAAGGCAGGGACCATGAGTGAGCAAGTGGACTAGAGGTTCCAAACTGAGGGAGGCACTGTTGCTGTTATTCAAATACAATGAGTGCCCACATGCATGAGTGAACATTTTAGAGAGAAGGTAACTGACCTGTAGTGTCATGAGCTGCCTCATTCCATCTTAACTCTCTGAAAGTAGAACCAGCTGAAGGCTACATACCCTACTTGTTTGTCAAATTCTGCACAGAACTCTAAGCTATTTCTCTTCCATCAACGGGGATACGGGCTCCGCTTAAGACAGAAAACCATCTGATACAACAGGGCATCTATGGCAGGGAGCACTGGGCTTGGAACCATGGATCCCATAATGGGGACTATAGGAGTGATAACGTGCAAAGCTGTTCCACACCTCTGTTGAAAAGGTTCTAGGATCTGGCATTCTAGTGGAATTTCTATCAACTCCAGGCACAATACACTGTTCTCTACCACTCTGTGAACATTTACCCCACAAAACTGCCATAGTAGAATACAATAATTTCCTGTACTATTTGTCACTCACCCACTATGCACAAAGTATCAGTTGCTTTTAAATATGTTAGAGTTAAAGCCAGCCTATAACCTTGCAATGCAGATTCTAATTATCCACGTTTTTACTAGATCACAAAAGTAAATAATTTAGCTAGAATCACATGACTAGCTAAGGTGGAGATCTGAGCCCAAGCCTGTTTTGTTCCAAAGCCCATGGACCTTTTTCTGCTGCCCACTAGGCTTAAGGATTTGTGTGTGTGTGTGTGTGTGTGTGTGTGTGTGTGTATGTATATGGATACATATATATACAAATCCTTGATGTTATTTTTTATTTACATGTTTATTTATTATTATTATTGTAAGATGAATCTGATATGCATCCCTAGAAGCCCGAGGTCTTAATGACCAAGTACAACGTAGAAACCTCCTACCTAACACATGAACAGAGACCTGAGACAGACATTTCTCCCTATGCTGACATCAGCCGTGGTAGATCCCCATTTTAAATTCATTCCTTTGAACTCCTCAGGTGTAAAAGTACCTGGACATAGTACCAGGTACGCAGCAGGCACTTACCATGTGGTCTCATCATTGCTAAGTTGCTTCTTAGTAATAAACCCTCAAATGCTGGGAGATGAAATATTACTAGCTTTGACGCAAAAACAAAAGTCTAGACACTGGGAGAAACACCAATGGGGCCCAACATACATCTTGGCCAACAGAGTAGGTGTCCCACCACTGGGTGAAAACAGTAGTATTTGAGCCTTACTAATATGTTCATCCTGTTTGGTCTATATCTTATGATCCTCCACTGGAAAGAGTAATTATGGCAATATATGGAAAGCCCTGGTTTTGTAAGTGGGGTCAACTTCAAGTGACTCTGGATCTAAGTTTTCTCCTCTGTAGAGGTGCCATCCATCACCCACTCAGAGAATGGCTGTGAAGATTATAGGTACCACATCTATGGATGCGCAAACAACCCAATCAACCCTGTGGCATCTCAGCATTCCCATGGTGTCCTGTGTGTATAACTACTTCAAATTGGAGCAGATTCAGACCCCTTCCCAATCCTAGCAACACCCCTCAGTAGCTGTGTGACCTCAGGCAAGCAACCTAGCTTCTCTGAGCCTGTCTCCTCACCGCAAAAATGGAATACCACATATCTCATGGGGTTGTTGTATAGACTAAATAAAGTAATATTTGCATGTGGCTGCCCCTAGCCCGTTATGTAGGAAAAAACTCAGGAAATACTAGTAGGGTTTAAATGTGCTTAGAACAGCTCTGACTACACACATCCTGTTGAACAGGGAGTGTGGTCAAAAATTATCATGGTCACAAGTAAAGGAGATAAGAGAAAGGAAAGTAGTGAGAAGTTCAAATTAGAGGCGATTTTTTAAAAACCTTCCTCTTTTCAACCAATAAGGTCAACTTCTTGTTTATCAATAACACGACTTAAAAGTCAGTCTTAGTTGATTGAGCAAGCTCTGCCCCTTGCCCTCCACATCCTTCAATGAAGGTAGAAGGAATAATGACTACAGGGCAGGCAACCAAAGGGGGCCTGGGAGAGCTGAGAACTGGCTGTACTGACCTGGGCCATTTTGGTGAAAGGGGGTGGCCTCAGGCACCTTGAACTGCCAGTAGTTCTCTATCTTCAGACCTTCCTCTAACAGTTTAGAAATGAGAGGTCGCATCAAGGCACTCCCCTCAACAAGGCATGTTTCAGAATCTAACCCAAACTCTAATCACAGTTCTGAAATCCCAATCTAGACAAGCTTCAAAGAACAGCACTATTGAGCACACAGTGTGTGCCAGGTTCAATGCTAAACATTTGCCATACAATAGCTGCACAAGGGGATCATCTTATTTTTTTAACCCCATTTTGCTGATAAGGAAATTCTACTACTGGACTTCCCCCAAAGACATTCTCTAAGACTTTCAGCTGCTCCTATGTTCTCAAGGACGTAAGTCTGTATGACATATGGAAACTTCTGCCAGAGTCTTCAACTCTAATGATAGTGCTGGATTCTACAAAATTCATCACACATAATCAGCTTAGCCCCAGAGCAAACGTGGGTTTGAGAAGAGGCTGAAGCTGGGACAGGGAGACAGAGAGAAGACCTTAGTCCTTTAGAAGCACAACCTGGCCACCTCTGATTTGCAAACACTGGCCAGAGGCTGCAGGGCAAAGTGTGCATCTTCTTTCTGCACAATTAATCTCTCCCAAAGAAAACCCAGACAAAGTCACCTGGCCCTTCTGAAGTAGGGCCGGGGGGAACCCCTCCTCCTCCAAGACTCACACTGAACTCCTATCCCTTCGTCCCCGCCCCAGGGAGTGGCTAGATGGCTGTTGTTTCTTTTCTTTTTTCCCTGTGGTCCTTCGGTAACACCACAAATTACGTTTTCAGGGACTGGAGTCCCAGAGTGCAATGATGTTGTAATAAACATAACCAGGACCAAATGCCTTCCCATCATATTAGATGATGCCATTTCCCACCAATCAGGCTCCTTGGGCAGGCAGACCACTCACCAATGAGGGACCAGACAGAGGCTGTGGGGGGGAGACCTGGTCATCTGCAACTAAAAATAAGGGCGCTTCATGATTGGCTGCTGCCACTTTGCAACAGGAGTTGGGACCCACACACCAGGCGCCACACAGAACGACCCACACAGGCAAAAACTTTCACAGCCCAGGGGCTCACATGGGTGGGCTGATCTGGGTCTGTTGGTTTTGTTTGTTTTCCTAATTTGCTGACTTGATACAAGAAATAAAGACCTAATCCAGGGGGAGCCCCTCGCAGACACACCCTCCCACCTAGACACCTCGGTTTCCAAAGGCCCTTCGCAGCCACAAAGAACTGGGGAACAGGATGGGGGCGTCGGCCAGAGGCCAAGACACTCACCTGTCCGGCCGTGTCATAGAGTCCTAGGAGGTACTGCTTGCCCCCCACGGTGACGCTGACTGCAAGGACAGAAGTGGGGGCGGGGAGAGAAGCTCACAATGACCTGGGCTCTGGGGCAATTTCGCTCCCCACCCGGACCCTCCTCTCCCAACCCAGCTAGAGGCGTGGGGGCGCTCCCCGCGAGATGTCACCCCCTTTTTCCGTGCGCCCGGCTCACTGTGAACCCGCAAGGGGCCGGGGTGTGATGTGGTCCCCAGCCGTCCACCCCTTCTCCCAAGTCCCGTAGACACGTCTCGCCCGGTCCCCTCGAATGTTTCCCCTGGGGCCTCGGAGCAGTAAGAAAGGGGATGTGGGAAGGTCAAGGAGGACGGCCCGGGGCGGCGAGGGGTAGGAAGCGCGGGGAGCAGGGGCCGCTTGGGGGGCAGGTGGGAGAGGGGGTGGATCAGCGGGCGAGGGGTTGCCAGG